>NC_057868.1:42730474-43056007 GCF_019740435.1 Gambusia affinis | reverse complement strand
TACCTGCAAGATCATCAGTGGCCCCCATCGGTGCCCTTTGATACACGTGTGGACGCCCCTGTGTGCCTTTAGTTTAATCACCTCATTTGGAGCTTATGTGTCAATATGTTGTCACTGAGGGTATTACTGGTCCTTTATGAGCACGTGTCAGTCTTTTACATTGTAAACCACACCAATCACTTTCAGTTCCTAAATCACTTTGATGAAGCAAAGGCAAAGATTCTCCAAGCTGAACAGAAAGACTGGGAAAGCCTTAAGGATGAAAAATAGACTAATGTATTATGTTGCACTCGGTGTTGTTGTTCTGTCCTCCATATTGGCTTATAGTGTTTTCTGGGATATGTATTAAATAAATCCAAGGAGTGGACCATTAATAAAATTATTTCAGGAGCATTATCAAGTAATTAAGCTCTGATTAAAAATAAAACAACACGTTCTTACTCTTAATTACAAGTAGGCTGATTTGATATGTATATGATCTTTTATTTCTTTTTTTTTTAAAACTGCTGGCATAATTTTTGTCATTTTAAAATATGGTAGCTCTCATAAGTTAGCGAGCAACATTTGAAAAACAGGGGATTTATCACAGTCAAATAAAAGCAGATTAAGTTTAATAAACAAATGGAATCAAATTTCAAAGGCTATTGCCCCTTTGTATTTTCTTTTCAGAATCGTCACTGCTAGACATCCGTACATATAAAAAAAAACCAACTATATGTAGAAACAACAGCAAAAAAAAAGAGTACTTTGTAGAGCAATTTGTGTATATTAGTACAAATAAATAAGGCTTGTATAGGCTGGTTCTTCTTCTTTCTTTTTTTTTTAAATACATAAGAAATATTTAGCATAAATAAGATTCTGGGCAGCGGAGTCAACGTGGTGGCGCCACAGCCATCACAATTTTACATCAAACTCCCGAAATTTGATGATTAACTGAAAAATATTCACTTCAAAACATAGTCCACTGTAATCTTTTATTTCTTCTTCTTCTTTTTTGCGTGTATTCTCTGAGGCGGGGTTCTGACACTGTGGACTGGTGCGGCGTGGTCGGCCTGTGGTTACTCTTCCTCCCACTCCTTCTCCCACATACGCAGACGCACACGCACACACACACACGCATGCACGCACAGAAACAGAGAAACATATGCACAAAGCCCGCTGAAACACAAGCTTTATCCGCGACGGAGAGGGGCTCTGGGTCTGTGGATTAGACGTTGTGCGCAGATAACATCGGCGCATATCAGAAATGTGAAATGGAGCACCTCGCGGCGCGGCGCGCGGGGGAGCATCAAAAAGCCGCAGCGGGCCTTTCTTGTGGGCGCGGTGAGCATTGTAAATTTGCAAACTGTAGTTCTGACCTACTTGATGTAACGGGAGAGTAAACACACTTTGTACAGCTGGTAGGAGGCAGGAGCTCGGACTGAAACTATAACGCCATCTGCCGCAGAATGGCCCACCTCTTGACGCCTCTTACATGACAAAGAAGTGATGTTCTTTTGCCAAAAATTGACCAAAAGGAAAAAAGAAAAAAAATGATCACCCAGATTCCAGCAGCTAATCAATCACAAAATCCATTTGTCCCTATAAGTCTCGAGAGGAGCCCCTCTGCAGCCTCCTTCTCCTTTAATGAAGCAGCACCCAGGAGCGGTCACGGTGAAGTCGCCCTGGTAATTATTAGACATTAATTGGGTTCAGGACCTTGTGCGTCTATGGGAAATGGGAAATCTGACCGCTAATCCAAGACATTTCTTTGGGGCCTCTTTTTTTTTTCTTTTTTTTTTGCAGTGTTGTTAACATGCTGTCAGAAGCTGCAGCGCTGCAGCTACCGAGCGGGGAAATGGGAGAGGTTAGAGGGCAGCCGGTGTACAGGCACCAAAACCTGCAAGAGCAAGGTCTGAGCTGCAGAAATGTTTCCAACCAAAGCATTTTACACATGAGAGTGCACGGGTTGGACGTCTCCTGATTCCTGGTGCATCACGAAACAAAGATCACGGGGTTTATATCGGAGCGTGAGATGTTTATGTAAATAGATAAGAATGGATAAAATGGGAGCTCCAATCTACAACCAGAATTATGACTACATTTGTTTTAATAAAGATTCAAATAAAACACACTAGTCCATAATTAGGTGTCATTTCTGGTCAGATTTGGTTTTCTAACTGCTGTTCATTTCTGCTGGTCATATTTATCGTTTTTCGTCAGAGTAGATCGGCTCAAACCAGGATCAGAGTCACAAATAGAAGTAATTCAAAATATTAGAAACAAAAACATAAACAATTAAAAATGACTGTTATTTATTTATTTATTTTAAATGATTGTTTATCTCCACAATTCGCCATGAAATACGTAGCAACGAAGAAATACATTTCAACAGGTTGGGTACGAGTATTTTTGCTCTCTGGCACGAAATGGAAGTCGGAAGGTACGAAATGGGGGAATTTGAGCTCATATTAAAACTTAGTGACGTGGGGTGAATATATTCAACCATTTTTTTCGGTTTTGTGTTTGCATTATCTCGTTGGAACACTTTTAGTGAAAACTGCAAAACGAATAAATAAACAAATACGGAAGTGATGGGGAAGAAAAGGGGTAAGGTTACAGGTTTTCCTGCTTCCCTGTGGAAAAAACGCGAATGAAGACAAAACCATAATGCATCGCGTAATTTCGTAATAATTCAGAATGAAATGACTAATATTAACAAAATGTAAACAGTTGAAAAGAAAAAAAAATTATGATTACGAACGCTTTTTTTTTTCCTCCTGAGCCATCATCGTTAATGTTGTTGCTTTTAATTAATCGCTCGTTAATGTCGCCATCAATTTCCCCGCTGATCAGAGGAGCGAGGAAACCCTCGACAGCCCCCGCCAAACAAATGCACATTAAAATATCGCCGGGAGGCTTGAGTGAAAATTACCCCGACGCAGAAATGACCTTAATATGATGTAATCAATCACGCTGTCTGCTGGGACACTGGGAATCACAATGTTAATCTTTAGTTTGGAGTGGAGGGGGTGGCGGGAGATGAGGGCGGAGGAGGGGGATGGCCTGTCATATTTTACTCAGCCAAAGAGAGCACCGTTTGCACGAATGCAGGGATGTCGACTGTAAGGAACCTTAAAGTCACAAAATAAAGTCGGGCAAGTGTCATTATTTATTTCAGCGGAAAGGCGTGGAAGCATATGAAAGCCAGATAGGCAGGTGTTACTGGCGCTTTTAAAGTGATAAATTCAGATCAGAAAATGCTGCTTTAACATTTTATTTCATTTTGAATGAACAAAAAAAGAAAAAAAAATTGATCTCAGTGCTCTTTCACCTTAAATACAGAAAAAGATATTAATTTAATTAAAAGCATTGATATGTTTTTTGTTGTTGTTTTTTTTTCTTAAGGTTAAAACCTAAGTAGTGAAAAAAAAACCGCACACGCAATTATACTACTTTGGGAGTCAAATACTACCAAAGGACGCAATTTTCGAAGTTAGTGAGAGCCAATACGTCGGAATGAGTCCAGCATATTGCAGATGCATTAGCATCAAGAACATGTTCAGCACTCCGCAGGCTGTACGAGGCCCATGCGGGCAGCATCAGGTGTCGAGGCCAGCGCATGTTATCATTAACAACTGTGGGTAAGCGGAACAGGCCGAGCCCACAAGTGTCCATTTCACACCAGCCTGGCAAGGCGGCTGCGGGTTGGTCATCAGAAAACAGCGGCTTCTGCTTCTCAACTATGAAACAGGCTGACCCAAGGTCTTTCATCTCCTCAAATATTTGAGTGGGGATGCCATCATAAACCCAGTCATAAAAATATGCAGGAAGATCTAAGATAATGGTGCAGTTTTTAATAGTCTATGAGCCTTGCCACTGAAATATTATTAGACTAATTTGAGACTCTATGCTACAAATGTGTTTTATAGGTCTAAGCTTGGGATGTTGAAAAAGAGCGTCCTTCTCACATTTTTATCTTCAAAAACGTACAAAAAATATCGATTTTGATTTCCAACCATCTCTACGTTCTCAACATCACCGGGGAAGCAGCAAACATGCACTATGGTGTGATTCGTATGGAGTGATGTCATGTGAGCAGCTATTATGGTGCTTGAGGCCACAGCATTCACATACTCACAGTGGTGAAAATGCTCGAGGTGAGACTGAGGGCTTGGCCTGCATGGTGCTGAAGTACAAACACATTACGGTACAGCAGTGGACGTCCAGTTTCTATGGTCAAATCCACACCAGCAGCGTGCATCTGCATGCGTTCTGTTTTAGTGTGGGATCTGCAACCTGAGGCTCTTCATCCTCTCCATGGCGACTGGAAATTAGGTGGAAATTAGCAATAACTTTAGATGTAAAGATGACAGGAAAATATACTTTTGGAATAAGAGGTATATTTGTCATCTTCCTACATATCACGTAGAAATTATTTGTACGTGCCGCATTTTATAATGTTCTGTGTTTTATTTGAATATTTATGGGACAGAACAATGCAAAGTACTGCATGATTATGGAGTGGAAGAAAGGACGTCGAGTCCTTCCGGTTCTATTTAATACAAACAAAAACCAGAATAGTGTGCATTCACATGTCAGCCTCCTGAGTCCTGAGTAAACACGCTGCAAAAAAAAAAAAAAAAAAGTATACTGCAAATTCAGCTGCCTCTCTTTAGGCGTATGTCTCTTACCGGTTTTGCATATTTAGAGGCTCAACATTTTCTTTGCAAAATAGGCCCAGCTCAGTCCGAATGGATGGAAAGCATCCGTGAAAAGCAATTTTTGAGCCTTGCCGTAGAATCTCATTTGGATTTGGGTATGGAAACTGGCAGGGAATGCGAGATTCCTTTGTCGTTTGCTTGTAATCTTGTTCGTATGTTTTCTTCCTGCACTTAGTTCCATCTATTCTCTCTTCTACTCTCAGCATCTTCCATGTTCCTGCTGAAGAAAAGCATCACCACAGCATAATGCTACCACCACTGAACAAAAAGCCGTCCTGTGAGGCCAAGATAAAATGTCTTTATTTGCACAACAATTAAATTCGGCTATTTACCAATCTGAAAGCACCTTAGTGTAGCTTGATGTATCTCCTAGAGTCAGGAGAATTAAATATGGACACACAACATGTGTAAGATTTTCTTTTTATGTTAAATTAAAATAGATTATTTTACTCCCACTTCATCATTGTGCACTGGTTTGGATTGGGTTATAGCAATAAAGCCCAATAAACTCACTGTCGTTTCTGGTGGCGACATAAAACAAGGAAAAGTAAGACTACTTTTTTTTACTTGAAACAATAAAAAAAAAAATGCAGCTTGTCTTATTCTACTGCAGAAAGTGAGTTTTATTCCTTCACTATAAAAGTTTAATATTTCTTCGTTTTGCAAACTAATGACACAGATATAAACAAAGTGTTTACGGATAAACTCGTTAAGTTATTTTCATTTGTTCCTAAAGACAGACTTTCTTGAACAGGAGGAACGTTGAAGCAGATGATGCCCAGTTGGACCACAGGATGGTCTTACAGTTTACCCCCCAGTGGGTCGGATTTTCAGCAATGTTTCCACTGAGAAGAAATCCAGGCCTGCGATGCGAGAGACTTCAGCTTCAAACAACGTCTTGCTAGAGCGAATCTTTTCGTTCACACACACACACACGCCCACGCACACACACACTCGTATACCTACGCTGTCCAGTGCTCTTGCTGCTGAGTGGTACTCCATATTGGGCTCTGAGGAAAACATTTTCAACTTGGCCTCTTTTCTCCACAGGAGTGGATGGCTTCCCAGGATGAGAAAGAAAAAAAAGAAAAAGTTAGGCTAAGCTGAACACTTACACTATAAGCTCTGACATCGTGGGGGAAACAAATCATAAAACACCAAACAGTCCACAACCCAACAAAGACCAATAAAGGTTTCAACAACTGCAGCACAAACACTGAGCAGCAAACAAATCTGGCAGCTCTCAGGCATTTCTTTTCTTTTCGTCCCTCTCTCTATATATATTTCCATCGAGATTATTCTCTTGCTGCCTCTTTAGGCTGCTGCCCAGCAGTGACCAACTGCATTATTTACTTGTTTATGTGTTTTCGCCAAGTGTATATGTGTGTCTGCTGTAAAGAAAAGAAAAAGCAAAAAAAAAGAAAATGCATGTGTTGCTGCGACTGACAGGATGATTAATAGGATCTCCACTAAGGGATGGGGGTGTAGCGACGATCACGGGAGGAGGCGGGGGTGGTGGTTGGCGGGTGGGATTTTCGGCAACACATCAAAAACAACAGTACTTCCCAGGGTTTGCCACCACTTCCTCTGTAGGCCTCCACCCCTCCCTCCCTGCACCCTCAGAGGAGCTGCTGCACAGAAAACACACGACCCTGGGGTGGCTCGACAACGGGTGGTGGGGAAGAGTTAATGAAGAATGTCTTTAAGACATGCTCACCCAGAGTACCACCTGAATAATTAGTTGGACTTCTGCAGGAACAGCAGAGTAAGAGAGAGGAAGGAAGGGGGAGAGGTTGGAGAAATACACGGGGAGGAATTTCAGTGTGCATCAGAGCTGCGTGTTGTTTGTCGAAGGGGCACAGCAAGTGCTGAAGCGGCAGATAGCTCCATGCACAACCTGGACAAATATTGACGCTGGACATTTTTCAATTATGACAGCTCAAAAGAAAAGATATGCAAGCATTTCCAACAGAAAAGCGTTGCAGAGGGCGACGATGAAAATGAGAAGGAAACGGAGAGCCAGTGAGAAAATAAGTGGGAAGCCACTGGTAAGAGGCAATGAAAAAAAAAAACAGAGGGATGAGAACATACTCAACCTAAATGAAGTTGTACCAGTTACTGTACCTTATATGAAATAACTACCTAATATTAAGCTTGTGATCGATCCCAGTCTCTAAGAGAGTTCTTAGGGTGAAAGAATAGTCGGCTGGTTTAGAGTGACGGGTTGAAAGATTGCCCTCCTGTGTCAAATGCACAAACACAAGTTGTACAATAACCTCAATCTTCGTTGATGTCTTTCAGCTATTTTTGACCGTAGAAGTAAAAAACGCCTTTTGTTACTGTATGATTTTTCAGACAAAATATCAGCATAAAATAAGGTGATGGTGTGGAGTTGTATTAATCAATGTTACCTCACAACAAACATGACTTCTGTCACCATCTATAAACATCCACATTATGACCACTATGAATCGCCACATGAGTGTGTTGCATGTGTGTCTGCTGACTTGCACATAGTGCAACCTCTGGGGACAGTCAGCTGCTTCCTCAGCAACCCTCAAAGTATTGAAAGGTGATTGAAAATGCATGGATGAAATCAGACTAGCAGAGGATAGATGTGCAGGGTTTGTTTTTTTTCTACTGCCAGGAAGGTTAGGGGATGCTAACAGCACATACAATAAACACATTTTACATGAGTGCGTGTGTGTGTGTGTTCCTATTTCTTAACCCTGAGAGATGAAAGAAACAACCAATTATTTTAACGGGCCATCATTCTTCTCTCATGCTCTTTTCCAAACAAAGCTGGATGTCAAATCTTGGAGAAAGATTTAATTACCACTGCGTGGGACACCCACACGACTTATGGAGTGTCTCAGATTGAAATTTACTGACATCACACCGTTGCCGTTTGCATGCTCCATCTCCTTCTCCTCAACTCATATCCCGAACTTGTTTATTTAGAGCAGCAGTTGCTCAATCGGACGCCGCCGCGTCAATGTCAGTCTACGCATCGAGTCGACGCATTCCATCACTGGAAGGCTTTTATTTAGCGGCGTGGTTTCTGTTAACATTGTTTTACAATAGAGCTCATCTGTGAACCAAATGTGTCGCACTGTGCGGTGGGAAATATTCAGCCTCTCTGGAAGAACTAATAAAGTGTGTCTGACAAGCGGATCAAAGATATGCACTGTCGTCACTTTTCATCTTCATAAGCTCATAAATGTCACGCGACGCAGTAAACTGCTGGTCAACTTGTCGTTATGTGTCAAGGACTTTTTTTTTCCTCCCCTCTCTGCATTGTCACATCACACGTACTTCTGGAAACAGAATAGCAGAGTAACGGTTTGAAGTTGTTGATGGGGAAAATGCTGCTGTGAGACACTTTGCAACTTATTAGCGAGACAACAGAAGACATGTTGGCACATCTCAGCTGTCAGAGTCTTGTCAAAAGTTTTGTTCTCCTATCTGTGTAGCTCAGTAGCCTCACTCAGTACAGCGCTTAAGTTTCGAACCACCATTCGTTCGTATTTCAGATTTCTGTGTCATCTTTTTAAGCGTCTTGATCAGTCTTGATCTCTGATCTCCATCCAAGCCTTTGGACTTCTTACAGGTTGTTTACAACTCTTCTGTTCAGTCCTCAAGCTCTGACCATAGCAACACTTTATGCAGTATGTGCTAAAAAAGCTCACGGAAGTGAACAAGTGAACAAAACGGTTGTTACGTCTAAGGAAACCATTGTGGTTTGTTGGAGCTGAGGTTGTGAGAGTTGCTGTGGCAGCATGGGGGAGCAGGGATGCTTTTAAGGGTGAGTACCAGAAGTAAGAGTTTTGCACATAGTCGAGCCTATTTTAAGCGCCAATTAATCCACCAAAACTGCTAAATCTCAACAACCCCGTTTGCAGTGTTTATTGACAGGAAGTCAAGGTTTAAGTGAGAGGAAGGTGGTTGCCTTAAGAACCTCAGATTTCCATCTCTACATTTTTGAAGACGATTTGATTCTGTTGGAGTCTTGAAAGCCGCTGAGGTTTAGTGGACTCTGAAAGAGTTTGCAGTTGAGCAAAAAGTGGCTGCAAAAAGACATTACTCCTGTAAGTTTGAGGCTCTAGTAGTCAACTGGATACAGGTAGACTGCTCTCTCAAACTCAAGGGTCTGTTTTTTGCCTCAAAAAGAGGCGTTAGTGTTCTTTTGTCCCTTTCGGTAGTGATGGTGCCATAACTCCAGGATGCACCGGAGTGTAAATCGGGAGAAGATATGCGTTCTCTGACAATTAAAGGTAGAGACACACAGATACATAGTGTAGTAAACTGACTTAGTTAGTACACAGCATTTTGGAGGAAAATTATAACTTCTGTTGAGAATTCTTAGAAATAAAAAAAACCAAAAATATGGTTTCAACCCAAATCACTGATGTCAAAAGATTTTTATAGTCAACAGTGTTGATAACTCGCGGCAGCCCTATTTAAAATAAAGAGCTGATTTCTGTTTGCTATGAACAAACCTCAACTTTACAGCAGTTACACAGTTAAAGCGGCAAAGACAATTAAATTGTTTTTCATCACTCCATCTTGGAAAGCAAACTATGACAGCATGTGTGACTAGAAGAAAAAAAACAAAACACACACACACACACACACACACACACACACACACACACACACGGGGACAAAATGTTTTTTCACTAAGCTGGGTCCCTAAGAAAGTTTCCATGAGATGATGAGCAAGAGATTTCCCCCCCTGCCCCAAATCTGAATAAATCCTTTCAGAACAGACTGCCTGGGATTTATCTTTCAGCTCTCAATACATACGAGTCAGCCTCATTATGTATACATGTTTTTTTTTTCCTCCCTCTTCCTCCATACTTGACACTCAAAGAGAAACTGCACAATATTCAGAAGCAAAAAAAAAAAAAAAAAAAGATCAAAGCAATCCCAAAAAATTTGCTCACAGTGCTTGGCCGCTCTCGTTCCCGGCATGTGAGGTTTGTTGAATATACGTCCATTTGCACATACTGGAAGACGGGTGGCAATGTGTTGGCATCGGTCATCATTTCCGTGTCGCACACAGACAAGCCGGCCGCTCTGTTTCCTCACATTTGCAACTGGTTGCTGTCTTGTTCCCCAGTGGGCTCTAACTGGCTGCCTGCCCACACAGAGAACTCAAGACATTCCTTTAGAGTATGCGCAAGCTGAAAATCAGTTTTATCTTTGTTTGATTCCTGACCATTGGGGTCAAGACAGATGAGACGCCATGTAAAGGTAATTGCGTATACGTGTCTGTGGGGGTCAGGGGACGAGGGGGCTCTCTGCTCCTAGGTGAGCTTATCCAGAGGATCTGTTCTGCTTCAAGAGGGCAGAGGGCTCTGATGGGAATGGAGTGTGCCACACACTTGCAAGGAGACACGCACGCGGCCCGGGACTTCGTCAACCTTACCTACCGCTGAGTGTTTAAGCTCTCCCGCTCCAAAATCAGAGCTCCAAAAACAAACTCCACCGGCTCTTCTGATTGGTGCTGACGAATGCGCTTTGCGCGCCGCTCTCAGGTAACGTCTGCTGCGAAGGATCCGACAGTCCGTCACCTTGATGCCATACGAGACAGACTGCATGCGAGCGTATGTTGCCTGTCAAAGCATATGCAGAAAGTCAGAACATTATGTTTGTTTCAGATCTGCAAAAGACGAAAGAAATCCGCGACGGAACAAAGAAGCCGTCAAGAAGACAACAGAGAAACAAAAGAACCTTTTTTAGGGGAAAAAAAAAAGAGGCCCATCTACTTATTCAAGCTGGGTTTCCTCAACTTTAATTAATATGTACTTTGTTTCTTAGTAGACAGTGGGCAGGGGGCTGAGGAGGTCTTTATGCTGATCGCCACCATTTTGAGTTAGCAAAGCCAGTGGGAGTCGAACGGCAAAGCCTGTCGGATTATTATTTGAGTGTCAAAACGGTTGGAGAAGGAAAGGCAGCAGAAAGCCGGTGATTAACATTCCTGCCACCTTGTTGACTGAATCTCCCAGACTAGGTTTCATCTACCTCTTGGGGCTTAGCGGCACTGCGATACATATTTTTAGAATTTAATGTGACAGAGGAACACATGTGGCGTGGAAAGAAAAGGATATGTTGGGACTTCTTATTTTGTTGCAAATAAAAAAAAAAGATTTAAAGATATAATGTGAATATGTATTATTCCCTACTGAGTCAATAGTCTAAGCATTTCACTCTGCAGGGACAGCTGCAAGGCTTTCAGTGGCATGTTTCTTACAGGATTGTACATCTAACGATATAATCTTTCCATTAATATAGTAATGAATTGAATCCTGACATATTAGTGAACATCACTACAAGTCTTGCCGCTGTACACTCTCAGTGACATTACAGTCTGGACTACTCTGTTTTCATCTTTAAACCACTTCATCACAGCTCTGGGTTCTTCTCCTGCTGGAAGGAAAACCTTTAACTCAGTTTCCGTTCTTTTAAAGTTCCCAACAATTTTCAATACAATATTCTTTTCAACTATAACAAGCTTCACATTTCATGCAAAAAAAAAAAATCTCCACAAGATAATACTTTCACTACCATGTTTCGCTCTGGGAATGTTGGGTTCAGGATTATGTGCAGAGTTAGTTTTCCTCCATACATATTCATAGGGCCTTCCATATATTTACTGCTGCACTGGATAGTTGTCATATCACAGGATTAATAGAAATGCATGCAGTTTTCTTTAAGATTATTACAAAAATCACAACCACTCAACATTCTTCTTATAGGCATCAATTTCTTTGTGTTGGTCAATTGTTCTGCGAATTCGCAATGGAATATATTGACTTTTGTAGTTGTAATGTTGCGAAGAGAGAAAAAGTAAGTACCGTGAAAAATAAGGCTGACCACCAAAGAGTAAAAGAAAACCTCAAGCTTGCAGAGGTTTTGGTGCTTAAAAACTATGCAAATATGCAAGAAAACATCTTGCCAATGCTTGATGTTTAACTCTATAAACAAGAGGGAGAAAAAAAAAAGTCAAAAATGTCTCTGAAGACCTTTTCCTACACAAAGCTTTGATTATTGGAGTCGGGATCAAGTACCACATGGATGAGTGCTCCCGATCCGTATTTTATCACAGAATAGAGAACGAGCAGAGAAAGAAGCAATCTAAACTGCTATCCTGAGTCCTGCACAGATACAGGATATGTGGAAAAAAGGAGCATATGAGATAGAGTTGTCAGCTCTCTTTACTCTTTCCTCCTTATTTTCAGTCGTGAACAGAGGACCACACACTGAGCTGAGGGCAGGTCATCGGGGTGTATGAAGGAAATGGTTGGAGCAAGAAGGGATTTGTCTGCTGGACTCTTCCATGTCTGGTGATCCTTTATGCTACTGAACAGAAGGGCTGCAACACAAGGCCCTCATATTTCAACTGACTAGTATGATTTACAGTACAGGCAAAAAAAAAAAAAAATTAAGATCAAAACAACGCTATAAATTAAACTGCTACTTACTAATCTGGCATAAATTCAACCCCTCGTTACATAGGTAAGGATAGAAAACTAATTTAGGTTTCCCTGAAGAAGTGTTGGAAACAGACAACTTGGATATTGTACTTAAGCAGATATCAAGACTAATTTTTAGAATAAACTCAAATAATCATTTTTGGTAACACTTTATTTGAAGGGGTGTGCAAAAGACCGATATGACACCGTTATTAATACAACATAACACCTGTCATGAACATGAAGGAGTCTTTATGAATGTTTGATAGGTGTCATGAAGAGTCATTAGGTATATAATGATACTTTTAAAAGTCCAATAAAAGTCCCAACTTTTCATTATTTGGTAAATATTGACACCTTAATGCAAAGTTAGAACTTTTAATGCAACTTTAAAGCAACTTTGCATTAAAATTGTCATTTACCGAATGACACTTCATGACACCCGTCATAAACATTTATAAAGACTCCTTTGTGTCCATGACAGGTGCTATGTCATATTTATGACATAAACATGCTACCTCAACCGAGCGTTGAGCTCCACACAGTCTTCATCTATTATATGGAAACCCTGCATGTTCATAGCCAACAATGCTTTTAACAATGTACACACTCTGGACTTCACCAGTCATGATTGGTTCTTTCTCATCTTTTCTACTAAAGTTTCTCCATCCTGATTGTTCCTCTTCTGTTCCATGGCACATGTCCATTTCCCTGGCAACTTAACACTCAATCATGACGACTACACACCTGTTTCCCTGGCAACAATCGCAACTATCCATTTGTTTTCTCGCCACAAGAGGTGAGATCCTTCCAGTTCTGACCAGAATTTAAAGCCACAAAGCGTAACCCATTGCAAACCCTTGTTGTTTAATGCAATGTTTTGCTTATCCCTTACTGTACACCTCAGTTTATGCTTCAATACATACCTCATGTATTGAAGCATGAGGTATGTATTCAATACATACCTCATGTATGTATTGAATACATACATGAGGTATGTATTGAATACATACATGAGGTATGTATTGAATACATTTTAAAATTCTTGATCAAGTATAAATAATGTTTCCAGAAGTAGAACTATACAGGTAAGGGATTTTCTTTTTTCTTTTTCAGGATATATATATATATATATATATATATATACATATATATATATATATATATATATATATATATATATATATATATATATATATATATATATTTCTATATATATGTATATATCTATATATATCTATATATATAGATATATATAGATATATATATATATCTATATATATATATCTATATAGATATATATAGATATATATATATATATAGATATATATATATATATATATAAACTGTTGGGTCTTTCATAATCAGTAGAAAAAACATTACTATTTACTTGATATGTTTATAATGTCATATTTTCTTTTACGTAAAAAATACATTTTACTATTGTTTTCATGGATTTCATTTTTGAAGGTAAATTCCTTTATATATGTTTTTATTCCTGTATGCACTTCAAATTACTTTGTGCATAATTGGTGCTCTGCAAAATACCTTTCCTTGTCCAACCTGGTGTTACTGCTAACTTCTTGGAAATAACATTACCAAAGAATAATCACATTTTCAACTTAACGTGGACTTGAGCAAGAAGCTATTCCATTATACAAATAAAAAAAAGAAAAAAAGAAAGCCAGTAGGAATTTTTCCAGAACATGACATGGGAAAAACAATAATCTAATGATACAAAGGCTGAAGCCTTCAATTGCACTTCTCCATTTTAGCTAAAAACAAAATCAAGTAACAAACATCTCAGCCGCAGCACTTCACAGTCCATTAAAAGAGAGCAAGTTTTATTCAGCTGGGATTTTTCAAAATTCACAGTTCTCATTATTTCAGCAAGAAAACCAAACCCAGAGAAAACATCACAGCAGCGATGTGAGAAAGAGTGAGCCAACTGGAGTCTACACTAGTCCATGACAGCGCATCTGCCAGGAGACAATGTAAAACTCATGAAGCTATTTTTAATTATAGACACTATTTACCGTTTCTCACACTTAGATGCTGCTGGGAAACGCACCAGACACTCAGAAATATACACTGACAACTATCTCCTTTTCTACAGTTATGTGTGAGGGCATGTGTGTGTGTATAGAGCCCCCCTCCAGTCTAAATGACCTGCTGACAGATGAGCTGATGGCCGTCAGTGATGATGTGCAACCCAAAGACACTCCCCCCCCTCTGTTGCCACCCGTCCCATCCGCCATTCCTCTCTGCTTCGCTTCAGCCGCGCCGTGCGCTGCGGTAGGTCAGCTAGGTAGAGGCGCTGAGCAGCAGAGCTAAAGGCAGAGCAGCAAAGAGTGAAAGGGGAGACTTTTACTATCACCACTGTTTCAAACTCCCTGACCACCCTCTGTCTCTCTCCCCCCCTCGCCATCAATGACTGCTCAAATGTCATGTCTTTTCGGCACACCTGAGCTCTCCTCATCGTCTCGGCCCCTCCCTCTCTCCGGTGATGCTTCAGTTCATCTCGGATCTTACTCAACAGATCTCCCCCGCCCCCTGCCCGTCTCTCGCCGTGCAAACCCCTCAACTCCTCATTTGCTCCTCTCCCTTTCTGTTCCTTTTTGGTCTGAATGGACTCACGCTGGGCTTGGGACTGCTGGTGGAAAAGAAGGGGAGAGAGGCCAAAAGAGCGAGAAGGAGGAAGGAGGAAGGAGGAAGGAGGGAGAGCGGCAGGCCTCCGGCTCTCTGAGGGAGAGTGCACCTGGATGGGCAGGCTTCCTGGACACGCTGTGAGGGGCTTTTGTCCTGCATGTCAGCAGCCCTTCTCTTTTAATGGGGCCCGTATATCATCATTCTGATTATGGCAGATGACTGGGACCTGGGGGGCACTACGGGGGCGAATGGGAAGAAACATTTATATGTGTGTGCTGTGTATGTGTGTGTGAGAGAGAAAGCGTGTGTATTGAGAGAGGTGGATATGGCAAGGTTTGGGGGATAGAGGCTTAAAAACACAGGGACCCCTAAATCCCCCATCGAGTGAAATCCTAGCACTTAACCCCAGCTACAGCATTGTTTGGTACCTTGGGGATTTTCTTTTTTTTTTTTTTTTTTCTGGTGGCAGTCAGTTTTAATGGACTCTCAAGCTCTATAAACTCCTCTCTCAATCCATTCACTCAAGATTTTCTTAAATTCTCATTCAAAAGGAGAGGCTGTTCACCTTTTCTAGGTTCTACATATCTATCTCTCTCTATCACCATCTACCCCCACTCAATAAATCAGGTTGTTATTGTAGTCATTTTATTTTGGAAACTTTTTCACTAAATGAAACCCTTTATGTAGGTTAATTACACAGATGGTTGTCTCGAAGCCTTTGTTAATAATGGTGATCTTTATTTATTTATTTTTTGCATAAAGCTAATTAAAACATTTAAAATTACTTTATTACAACAGATAATAAAAAACATTTTGTGGGCTTAATGAAAAAAAAAGAATAGCAAAATTAAAAGTAATAATATATATTTTGTCCTCTTATTTATAGACATCTATAGATATGTCAATAGATATAGATATCTACCAAACACCAAAGATAACCAGGCTAAGCATACAGTACAGTTTTTGAATAAAAAATGCATGCATTAAGGGAATAAAGCTGGTAGTGGAAAACTGTGTTAAAACACATATTTAGAGAGCTGAGCTGAACTTCCTCAGCCACACCCAGGTTTTCATAACTATGAGAGGTAGAATCAAGAAGCAACTTACACGAAACCTGCCATGAAGCAGGCGACGAATTGTCAAAAAGCAATAAGTAATGTCTTGATTAAAGGAAAAAAGAAACAAAGTCACTGAAATCTGTCAGTCTGGAAATGATTGCAAAGACATTTCTAATAATGATAAAAAAGGGAATCCAGCAAAGCACAATGAAAATCATTATACACAAATGGCTCGCCGTGGTGAACCTACCTAGCCAGAGCAGCTCGCCTGCCAAAATTAGAGCACTGATGACTTATCCAGCAGGTCACAAAAGAGCCCAGAACAACATGTAAAACACTGCAGGCCTCAGTTCAGGTCAGCGTTCACAATTTTTACAACTGAGTGACTGGGCATCCGTGGGAGAGTTCCAGGGCAGAAACCCACTGCTGAACTAAAGAGAATTGATGATCCTGAGACTTTTAGAAAAATAACGTGCTAATGACACAAAAGTGGGACTTTTTTTTTTTTTTGTGGAAACCATATGTCCCATTACATCTGGCATGAAAACGATAATTGTAGTAAAAGAACATAATGCTAACACTCAAACATGGTGGTGATAATGTGATGTGCTTGGTCTGCTTTGCCTCTTGAGGACCTTAAATGGTTTTCACATAGCTGATGGAACCATTAATTCTACTCTTTCCCAGAAAATCTCTCGTCGTCAGTTTGTGAACTGAACTGGTCTCCCACTCTTCTTCTTCCCTTTCTCTTGCTTTTACTTTCCAACATTTATTGCCTGCTTGCTACTGATAAGGTAGTATCTGTTAAATGTAGGGGATGAAAGAGCACGTAGGCGGGGAGCAGCACCTGTTACATTTCTTGACGGTCAAGCAGCAGAGCCAGAAGCCTGCTATCCCACTCCTGGGTCAGTGATATCGCCCCGCCATCCTGTGTCAACTGTCTCCATGGTAACCAACAGCTGTTCTAGCTGATGGCTTTACCTCTTTATTCAGAGGTGTAACAAAGAATCAAAATAGACAGTTTATGAAGGATGAGATGGTAAGAATAATAGCTTGTTATTTCACTCCTCTCTTTCTCGGGGCATCTTTAGGGAACCAGAATAAACCCAAAAATGCACCTAGAGTGTGGGGATTTGACACAAAATATTCCATGCTGTTACCCTAGGATATAACTTCAGTAGGAAAAAGCAGTAGAGTATTTAGTGGTTTAATGCAGATGATCTCCAAACAAGTGTTTAGCAACTGGCTTTGCTGTCTAGCCTCTTTCTCCTAGCATGCTGCATTCTGTGTCTCTTTACTCAGACAGTTCAGTGAGCAGGCTGCCTCCCTCCACGGTTGATTTTACAACTTCTAATCCTAATCACCACTTACAAAAATAAAAAAAAAAACACTTAGAAACACTCATCACAGTGCATGGAGCCAAATATAAACATACTGTACTTCTGCGGCAGCACGTCCAGGCTTGCGTGCAACCATTCTTTAAACGATTTAGAAAGTTTGCACGTTAAAGCTGTTAAGTCATCTTGCGCCCACTTTTTCCACTGATGAAACATTTTGAGTATTAAGTGTTTCATCACTTCACTTGGGGAGGACCTGATCTAACTCACCAGCAGTTCAAAGAGTATATCCGTGCTTTTTAATGAGTAAGGACATGAGAGCCCTCCATTCATGGCATGGTGACACATGACAGCTGAATCGAGGTGCTGTAAGAGCCCAACTGAGGGTCAGTTTATCCTTACCGAGTTATACAAGATTCTGCAGTGTCTGCAAAGTGTGAAGACACAAATGTCCATCCTTACCATCGCTGACATTTCTAGACATCAACAAATTTGTGTGTCTGCACCTGAGCTCATTTCCCTCAATTAGACAAGAAGCATCAATACATCATAATTTGACCTGCAGAGCTGGGCAGCAAAACTCAGGTTTATTGGTGCTGTAATAAAAAAATGGGAAAGTAAATAAATAAAATGAATATATTATGGCAAGAACATGATCTACCACTGAAAAATAAAAAAATTATGTATAATTTAAAAAAAAAAAATGTATAAATTCCTTTTCCAAAAGCCCTGGACACCCTGTTAGAGACCATGGCATCATTAAGTCTCTGAAATGCTAAAAAAAGGAGAAACAATAAAAAAGTCTACAAGATCATTCCATAAATGAGATGTTAACAGAGTCTAGTTGAGGAAAAGAGAGCAGAGAACTCAGGACTATTCTGTGAGATTATGCAAGAAGGAATGGTCAAAAACAGCGCTCTCTGTATGCCCCAACATTTTGAAATGTTACAGGAAAGGACAAGTTGTGCTACTGGCAAATGATATTGGACATACTAAAAACAGCAAGAGTGTGGTTTTGTTAAAAACAGTTGTTTCTTCATAACTGGATTACTTTTTCCAAACTAAAAAAAAAAAAAAAAAAGTACTCTCAGTAATTGATGGAATTTTCTAAAATCCCCATCTTCACTAAAAATAATTTTAGTGATTTTTTTTCTTTTTTTTTTTTTACAAAGGTTGGCAATAAATTTGTCATTCTCTGACTTTTTTTACTCATGAAAAAAATGCTATTGTCAGTGTGATGGCGAGCCACGCATGGCAAAAGCCGCAACTCACCACTTATTTGTTTCACTTTTGTCTTCCTCTCGTGTGTAATGTGCTTTTTTCTAAAGTAGCATTTAAAAAAGAAATAAACCCCTGTGATAAAGTCATCACGTCCCCAGAAAAAATGGTGAAAAATCCCACCTAAGTGGGTGGGCCCAAGAGACAATGAAGGGTGGTCAGGAACAAGAAAAACACTTTATTTAGCAACATTTTATCAAACAACAACAAAGCAACCTTTTCTCTGTTATTGGAGACTTTTATTGTGACATGTGAAAGCAGCACTGCTGTCCTGATCTTTTACACAAAATGTTAAAATTCACACATAAACCACACAGAATCCCAAATAACCTATTTAAACAGTTTACTAAAGAATAAAAGTTGATTTCAAGGTTAATTACGATACAAGTTCCTGCATAGGTCAGTTTGTCTGGTGTTTTCTTATGATTTTGAGTACAGTTTGTTGAGATGAACTCTTTTTTTTTTTTTTTTTGCCTGACTGCCCAGGTGTTGGATTTGCTATTCATTTTTTTTCTGTATTTTTGTAAATAAAAGTCTATCTTTTTAATTTGTTTCCAATATGATTTATTGCTTTTCCCTGACAGTCAAAATTCCATAAACAGAAAGTTTTGAAAATAGGTTTCCCAGGTATTCAGCCTTTCGGTTTCAGTCAGGCAGCTTAAACTGAAACAGTGGCGATAAATTGACTTATGCACCCGTAAAACATTCCCCATTTTCTGTATGTCTCTTTAAGTAATGCTTTTAGAAAAAAAAAAAGAAAGAAAATTGACATATTTTCTTCTTAAATACAAAGCATGAAGTGGGGGATTTACAAAGTGTGAGTGCATGTCAAAGAATTTCCTTTTCAAACCAAGGCAGCTTTCTGCAGGGCAGGGAGAAACTTATAATCCTTTATTGCAGCTTCAGGAGAGTCATTCTGAAAACAGTGGGTTAGTGTCTGCCTGATGTGTGGGGTGTCAGATGAGAAGCAGTTAATGTGTCAGTAATTGGATGAGCCATTTATTTTGGGGAAAGCCCTTTACAAAAATATCCACCCACTGACTCGGTGTGTGTGTGTGTGTGTGGTACAAACAGAAATCCTCTCAACAGCCTGCAGGATAAACAACCAAACAAAAAAAGAAAGACGTAAAAAATAAAAGATGGAATAAAGCTGTATTATTGGTGCGGCTGGCTGGCAGCTCTCGAGGGATTGGCAAGATTAAGTGCGAGCCGAGGATGACATCACGGGCAAGCACGGCCACTTGACTCGTAAAGTGCCCCTCGGTATGTGCATCAGCAGGCGGGGTTCCAGAGCCAGGGTGTGGGCAAGGGGGTTGAGGGGATCATTAGTGGGCTTTTATTGGAGCACTGGGAAGGAACCACTGGTACATGGGTGCAGACTCACAGGAAAACAAGAATCGGCTTGGCTGTGTACTGCAGCTATTTGATTGGTCCCAGATGCTAACTGCAGCGGGTGTATGTATGTGTGTACGATTTAGCAATACAAGGAGAACACAGTGCTTGTTTGATTCATGACCAATGTTCATGGTGCATAGCCCAATGTGGGTATGTTGGCACATGTGCAGAAATATTCAGTTATGTATGCATGCATGTGCATGTAAGCTTTTTTTTCTTTTTTTTGGCATGATGGAAACCAGATACATCTAATAGTCATGAGCGCCCGGGCAGCAAGTGGGTTGTCCAATGACGTTTGCCATGAGTTCCCATAAAATGCGCAAACCAAAAGCCAGATTTTTTTTCTTCTTCTCTTTAGTTCCCAGAGCCACTCAGCCCTCTGTGAGCTCCGCCTCCTTCGCCTCTTTCATCTCATATAAAACAGGGCAGCAATGATATCCAGTAACGGCTGATGCAAATCCCATTTGGTCACCTCCAGATGGGGATGGCTGCCTTTCTTTTTTTACTCAGAACTGAGCAGTAGCCCATCTTAACTCATTGTTTCACTCCATATAAAATGAAATCAACCACATCATCTGGGGCTGGTGGAATTAAAGCTACCTTCTTCCCCCAGTTACAGTGGAAGAAACCCTTTACAGAGACTTGTTTCTTCTGTGAAGAGACTTGTCTCAGTGAATCAACTCATAATGACCCATGTGGTGTTGAGTACATGAAGCAGGAGCAGAGAGTGGTTTGACACGCTCTTTAAGGCTTGCTCTGTTTCTGACGGCCAGGAAGGGAAGAATGGAGGAACTGTATCCCCTCCATCATGCCATGGCTAGGAAATGAGCCATTTATTTTGACCACTGGAGCGGGGCCTAACCTCTCAGGGCTGTAAAGCCCACAGTGGTCTCATAAAAAAAATGCCAGTTATAAAACGGCTAAAGGGGCCTGCACTATTAGCTTGTGATACTTGATGAGATTTCAGTAGGTGTCAGGGTGTAAGATTGGATGATGCTAGGAGGCAGGCTTGTGTCTCAGAAATGCCAGCTCATGAGGTGGTGAGAAGCTACAAGCGTGATCATTACTGTATAGGCATTTTATACCCACAACAAAATAAACCAAAAAGGGGAACAGAAAGGGCCTTTAAAATGAACCCTAATTGTGCCATTAATTCACACTCGGCATCAAACAAATCGTATCCCACATGAAGTCTATAGGCACTAAATGCTCTCATTATCAATCGGGGAAAGGAATTATTACCTATTCACTTTTTTAATGGTGCAAACAGGGGCAGGCAAAATAAATACTGAGGTTTACAACTTCCCACACTCAAGAAAAGCACATGTTTGATTGTGGTTGCTAATGTTCAAGCATTTAGGGAGGTCTTGGCTAAAATGCTACGCAGAACTTTCACAAGTTAAGTGTGGGTAAAGTGGAAAAAAATCCATGCTTATTAGAAAAAAGAAAATCTATCGCACTGTGCACACAAGTAATCAGTTCAAAGAATCTCCTTGCAAGCAAAAAGCATTACTTAAAGTATATTTATATTCTAAATGGCCAGATCATGAGAAAGATATATACATGCTTCATTTATGTTCAGAACTTTGCATGGGTTTACTTAGTGTTTTGTAGAATTACCTTTTAAACTGTCATTTTGGATATCCATACGGTGGATTGCTGGAATTTTGGCCCATTCCTCCAAACAGAACTGGTATGAATCACTGTTTACGCTATTTGATTTGTCAAATATCTGACCAATCAAAACTTTGGTCTTTGGAGTGACATGAGATTTTTGTATTGCAACTCCAAAACCTTGGTTTTGTTGCATTTAATTTGGGGGTACATTAAATACCAGTGTCCATTTCAAAGAATCACTGGTGCCCAAGTTTTAATTTCCATGGTTCTGAGCCTTGCTTCTGCCCTCTAAAAAAAATAATGATCTTTTTGAACAAACAATCAAATGTTAGTTTTGATGCACACACGACATCTCCTGGACATCTCTAAAAATATGCTAGTTCTTGTTCAAACTCTAATCTGTTTGTTTATGTTCCCTTTGGAGCAATGGTTTATTCCTCTCCGAGTCTCCTTGTAACCCAAGTTGGTCGAGGGCTTGGATATTGATTTTAGCAAACATGTTTCCTGCTTTTAATTCAGGTTTATACACCCATTTCACACTAAACATGCTTACTTCTGAGACAAAAAATCCAGCATGTTTCTGAACAAGTCTGATTTCTGAAGAGTTCTGTGTGTATAATACAATTGTTTAATCAGACAAATATATGGCACTTTCCCATATCTGGAACATGTAAACAAGGATGAAACAGGCTTGTAAAGGTCTGAAATTCTCTCTTTGCTGTCTTAACTGATTTCTTTAAATTTTTCCACAATGTCACACAAGGAGGCAATGTATTTGTGGTGTGTCTTAAAATACATCTACTGTTGTACCTGTAATTAATTCAAATGATGTGAATTAATCTAATGCCTACAAAGGTGAAACATAATTATTCTAGTTTTCTCAAATTGCTTTAATTCATAGTAACCTTAGAGTATTTAAACTTCAGAATTTCTCATGCCATCAGCTTCATTTGCAAGCACTCTTCATGCTGAGGTGAGTAAAACTTTAACAAAAATTTTAAAAAACCCCAACAATCGTGGAATGCCCGCTTTTTTGTTAAATTGTGCATTCTACAGTGTCAATTGCATAGGAGTATGATTCTGAAGCTTTATAAATTTCTGGAATTTTCTACATTAATAAAATAAAAGACAAACTAGCAATCGTCCAATGCTGGTATTAGAATAAAGTTTATATACAGATACAGGTTTGTTTGAGCATTTTTGAATATCCACTGTATATATTTTGCTCACACAAACTGTGCTGCATGCTTTAAAGAGTGCCAGAGAGAACAAATCTTTGAATTGATATGCTATATGATACATGGTAAGATTTGACTTCGGTGTTCAATATTAGCCTCTTGCCCTTAAGGAATGACATAAACAATGATGGGAGAGAAAACCCTTCATACACCCAAATTATTCTACTCAGCAGAAAAAAAAAATGCTTATGTTGTGGGTCAGCTAGTGCCCCTCCTCACACATTCATTCCCTCTCCCATTTTCTTAATCCTATAAATGTTTCTCTGAGTTGATGTGCCTCTCACAGACCTGGACACCAAAGTGTTTACATTAGACTCTGACGGCACTTAACACTGAATGTTCATCCAGGATGAAAAACCTTTCATAAACACTCCTAATTACGCTGCGCTTTATTTTTATTTAGGCCACAGATCATTAACTTAGAGTAAACTGACACATTAGGCTGTGATTAGTCTGACTGTTTTAATAGTGTTTTTATCATTTATCATTGCACAGAACATTCATCACACGGTGATGTTTAGGTCGAGCGGAGTTCCTCTTAATAAAACATTTGTTTAATATAATGACCCACTTTTAAAATAATAGATATTGGAGAATACCTGGCCTATAAATTGATCAAATATCAAAACAGAGAGAGAAGGAAGCAAGGAAAGAAAGAAAAAGTAGAAACGAAGAAAAAAGAAGAAAACAAAGTCAGACTGCTTGACCTGACTTATGTAGACAAGAAAAGACTGTTAGAATATTATGATGTGGCTAAATATTGTGGCCAGCTAAATCTGTAAAATATTATCAGGAGGATCATTCATCATAGTTAGGTGTCTGATAGCTGAAAAATGCTATTTTGTTCTCCGTGGTCAAGATAAGAAAGTTGTAAAAGGATTCATGGAAAAGGGGAACCTTGACATAAGAGAAATGCATATCTTACTTTTTAAAAGTGTAGTTATTTAAAATAATTATCAAAAACATATATCATGAATTTGACAAAGTAGAGCTTTGATTTCACAAATACCGTTCAATAGCAGTTTAATTTATTAAAAGTTAAACCTAAAACCCTGGTTTGTATGAATTTGCTGTTCTTCTGCATGAACATGACTGAAGAGACTGTTGATTGTAATTTATTGAACTAATTTGACAGAGTCTAATAAATGGAGTGAACATGCAAAGTCACAAAAACGTTTATTAGTTATGTTCTGTTCCTCTGCATAGACTTGCATGAAAGAAAAGAAAGACTGTTCTGTTGTGGTTCCTGTCTCTTTATACTGCAATTTTGCTCAATGATTAAAAAACAAAAAAAACAAAAAAAAAAAACAAAAAAAAAAACAAAGCTGCACATAATTTATTCCAAAATCTACTAAACTTCTGTTACAATTTGCTCTCAGCTGAGTGTTTTCGACTTGGCTGTTTGGTGTACTATACAGTAGTTGTAATGAGGAGAGCAAATGGCTGGTCTGTCTCCTCTACAGAAAAAAAGCATCTGATGGGCTTGGCCAATTACCAAGCCCATCAGATTAAATACCTACATGTGCTCATCATCAGATCCTTTGATTTGTGTAACAATAGATCTGGTTTTGCTTAGAATAACTATAAACAATTACTTTGGGCAAATGTGAACAAAACTAGTAATTCACATTAAAATTACTCTCTTTTATTCAATTGGGGAACAAACTGAATAAAAGGGAAAAATATCTGCTTGATAGGGCTTAAAATAACAACAGATAAGGGATAACTATAGTATTGGCATTTTTCAAAGAGCAAGATACATGTATGGAATAAACTCAATCAACTTTATGTTTAGGTTGTGTTCTGTCAAGGAGGTGCTACCAGAGTAAGTGAGGGTCTAAAATACAGGGACAAGAAAAGTTATCCTCAAAATATACCTAAGATTTTAGAACTGCTTTTTTAAATTTAAAACAGCAGGTGAAAAAAAGACTCTCCATATTAATGTAGCACCTTTTTATCTTTCCTAAAAGTCATCATCAACAACCTTGCAAAACCTAAATCTACCAGCGGCCAAAGTTCCGGTTGACGATACTCCATCATCAGCCCAGGTTTCCCTCGATCTGAATACATCTGGTAAAATCAGCATCAATTTCAGTGTTGTTTACGTACATGTGCTACACCACGGTAGATTAAAAATATATATATAGTCATGATGTCTGCTTACTGTTTTGCGAGCCATTATGAAGTTCACATTTTCCATCTTCCAAAACAATAAAATCCAAAATTTGACAAACAGATTACCAGAAATCCTGCCAACATTTAAGTGATTACTATAACGACCTGGAATAGCCCCTGATGTTTGCCACAGAGGAGCATTGTACAGCAGGAAAAAACCTGGAGGGCAGAAATCTTTCCAAGGAGTATTACTGTTGACATCACCCTGCTCATGTTTTCTACGGGCATCTTCGTTATCCCATGTTGGAGTCGAAGATAATACAAGCGGGGCTTCGGTTTCGGCGTGTGCAAATACGCACAAACGTGCACGTCCATGTAGGTACGAGGAGGCAGACTGCGTGGTGGAGCCGATTGTTGCGTAAGTGTCTGTAATTGGCAGCAGAGGCAGAACCTGTGAGTTGACATCTGCAGCTGATTCTTTCGGTGATAATAAATCTGGTTTCTCTCTCCATTAGTGTACATCTACACGGCTCTCACTCTCCGCTTGTCAGGGTATCACACACACACAGACTCGCTCCTCCTTATGTCCTCAGTCCCATAGAAACCCAAGGTCTATCCTGCGTGGAGTTTCCTGCCAAACTTTGGACTCGGGCCTCAAGTTTTGGGAGGCCACACAAGTCGAGTTGCGAAAGCTCCTTCCTCGCAAGAGCTGCGGACGGAGAGGAGGTGAAAGGAGTGCAAAAAAAGGAAAGACCTGTTGTGTGATTATCAGCAAGTGGAGGTGGATGGAGACAACAAAGTGCGAACAGACCACGGCTGGTGAAGTCTGCAACTGCATGTGTGGAGGCCAATTTTTGCTGAGTGTACCGACTGTGGGTTCCTGAGTTAACCGTTTCTCTTTCTTTCAACATCTCTCTACATCCTGTCCAGCTACAGTCACGACACCTGAATCTGGGCTCTGTTTTGATCATAATTGTTCTTCTTTCATTAAACATTATAAAAGAAAACGGGTAAAAAAAACAAAGAGTGAAACCTCTTTTTTTTGGATGTGATGCGTTACATCAATTAAAAAATTCACACTCAAATATTTTTGCTCTAACTAATGTCCAATCATAAAATTGATAGAAAACAGTACATTTCTTCAGGAAGGATGTCTGAGTTAACATTGAAATTATGGATGTGAAACATGTTCCCTTGGTTAGGATATGAAAACATGCCAGGCATCATTAATAACAGAAAAAGGAAAGCGTGTCCACTATTCAATATTTTAATACACTCTGGACGACAAAAATAAAATCAACAATAGAAGATTTTCATCAGTGTGAAATTGTTGAGCTCTGCACACTTTGATGTTCTGTTATTATTCACACCCACCGAGTTCTCTTCTGTGATATTTACTTTTTTTTTTTTTTACAACCTTATCACATATGCTTTGAGTTTCTGAAAACATGTCTTCCGTGCATCTTAAAGGGAGGAAACTAAGAAGATTTTGTGAAAACAGGGAGTCTTGTATAGTCCAGGCAGTGTGTCCGTCGGTTATTATTAGTCTCCGTTTTATATTGTGTGTATGTAAACATATATTTACAAACATACTGGACTCACTGGAGGGACTATGTTTTTCGGCTGACTGGAGAATGTCGCGGGAGGATTGGATCCTGGAGGATCTGGCACAAGTGGCTGAAGAGAGGGAAGTCTGGGTCTCTCTGCTTAGGCTGCGACTAGACATTGGATAAACAGAAGTTATTGAATGGATGGATATATGACTGATTTAGGTTCAATGCCCTAAACACTGTTTGTGAGTGCCAACAGCTAGTCTAATATTTATTAGCTAAATTAATCAGAAAAGGGCTTGGACAGCCCTCCTCTTGGACCCACTTCAAGCATCCTACATGCTGAGGTGAACAAAAAGCCATAGATTATTTTTATTAGCTGTTCTTTCCTGCAACATTATTTTGAAGCACTTATGTAACAACCCAACCCAAACTACAGGGTTACAGGGAGATTAATTAAACAAAACGCTGCATAGGTCGTAGGCAGTGAGTGCAGCAAACTCATTTCGGCTTAGGTGAAGGATATAACCAGCAAACGGAAAACTAATAATAGATCGGCACTGAGGGATAACAATTAATGGGGGCATTTGGTTTGTTCGCCCCCACAAACAAACCGAACGCATACATCTCCAAATCCTCCAAAAAACCCATTAATCAAAAAGGCAAGAGGTAGAAGAATGTTTATGCGAAAACTTTCATCCCGAAAGGGAGCGATTTCGAGCACATTTGAGGTCAAACCCTGATGTTGGACCAGATCGCAGTCTTCACTCAAATTCAACGTAATGATATTTTGTCTGGTTGAGGTCTAGAAACCAGTCCTGGTCACACATGTCTTTATGGACATCGCTTTATGCACAAGTGTGTAAAACAGTCACGTTGGCGCAAGGTAGGCTCAAGCTACTGTATTCCTGTATAATCAGGAGAATCAGAGTGTCCTAAATTCTGTTTCTTAAACTGAAAGCAAGGCGCGTAGCCCAACACCATAATTTACTCTACACTAAACTTTACATTTTACACAATGCAGGCAGGCAAGTGCTGTTTTCCTAGAAACTGCCAAATCACACTCATCCATTGGACTCCAAGTCAGAGAGGCATGAGTCATCACTCCAGAGAATACAAGTCTCTACACTCTCCAGAGTCCAGTGGTGGTGTGCTTTACACCATTGCATCTCAAGCTTCTAATTGCCCTTGGTGATGTAAATGCAGCTGCTCACCCATGGTAACACACTCCATGAAGCTGCCTATTCACTGCTTTGGAGTTAATGTGAAGGCTATATGAAGTTGGACGTCTGCAGCTTTTGAGCTGTTGGTTGTATTTGACATTTCTAGTTGCAAAAATTACAGTCGGTGTTGTAGGTAGCATCATGATAGCATAATGAAATCATATGATGTGATGCATTTTTGCTTCAAATGTCTACACTGATACCTCAAATCTATGAAACCATGGTAGACAATGTCTTCTGTCTAATACCGTAAAATATTTAAATATGGGAATGCAAAAAATGCAGTTACTGGGTAACAAACTAAGAAGTACCATAAAAAACTAAATGATTAAATGTCTTGGAAGCTTTGCTGCCAAACATATATCACTTGCTTAGAAATCGTAATTCCAGTTTTATTTACTTTCATTTCTGTTTCATACTATTTGCAATTTTATGACCGATGTTGTAATTGTGCAGCATTTTGGTCAACCTTTTTTAAATGTACTACAAAAGTAAATTTGACATTGCTATGATTTAGAAGCTTGAGTTATTGCTTGTAAAGGTTTGGGTGCTCCATTTTCTGACTAATATCTATTCTGATCCCCTGTTCTCTAAAATCCCCAAAACGTCTTAATTCGAATGGAGGAAGTAACATCCTCACTCGGTATCTACGCGATGTTTAGTTCCCGCAGCCAACTATAAACACCGAACCCTCATGCTGTCAGCGCTGTTGTGTGTTTAGACATCTGCTTCGACCGCAGCTCTGCACTGATCGTCAGTATCATGTGGCTGCAGGCTGGAGTTACATCTGCGCTTCCAAATAAATGTTGTCTGTTGCCACATTTGGATCTCATTGTATGGAGTGTTTAGCGGTTGCGGTGGTGAAAGACCTATCCTCTCTTGTTGTTATCAAATTTGTACGAGGTGGTTAGCGTGAGTCTGTGTGCAGTGCAGGGTGAAAGATTTAGTCATGTGTTTTCTGAAAGATAAAAGCACATAAGTTTAACTTACAAGAATTTCCCCTCGCACAGCTTGCACTGAGGTTAAAATTATTCTGTAAACACTGTCTTTTTTAGGTTGTGTTGTAAATCTTCGGGGCCTGTCTGTTTAAAGCACTGTTTTGATTAGTCGAGACTCGATATTTGTTCCTTCATCAAATACCTTATTCATGTGGTTATGTGCTGGAGATCTGCAGTAGGAGTCTTCCTGAAAATATGGCGGCATGATTTTTCAGATTTTCTGAATTTCTTGTTCATTTTTTATTGCAAGAAGACAACTTGTAAAGTTAAATGAACATCGTCCTAGTTAATAACACACATACAGTTTCTACAACTCAAACATAGAACAATGCAAACATTATTCCACACATGATTTTGGAGTACCACTTAAAAGAGTCATGTTTTTGGACTTTGTGACAAAGTCAGAGTACCTAGAGAGAACACAGGCATGCTCAGGGAGTATGGAATTTCACACTCTTATTAGGTTTGCTCTTTTGTTTAAGGATTTGTCTGATTTGTGTTTTTTTTCCCCATTGTTTTTTATAATTATACAACATCCTACAATATATTCAGTGTGATTCAGTGTGTTGCGGGAGTCCTGTGAGGAAGATAGAGCACATAACACCAGTTTTAAAGTCTCTCCACTGGCTCCCTGTCGCTCAAAGAATAGACTTTAAAATACTGTTGTTAGTTTATAAATCACTGAATGGTTTAGCACCACAATACATTAAAGATTTGCTGTTGTTGTATCAACCTTCCAGACCTCTCAGGTTCTGGTTCTGGTTCTGCTCTGCATCCCCAGAACCAGAACCAAATGAGGAGAAGCGGCATTCAGCATCTATGCACCAAAAATCTGGAACAAACTTCCAGAAAACTGTAAAGCAGCTGAAATACTGACTTCCTTTAAATCTCAACTAAAAACCCACTTGTTTAGAATATATTTGAAACGTAATCAATTGCAAATTTACTGACGGAATCTGACTTGATGTTGTGTTTTTATTGTTGATTCTATGTTGCATTGTATTTTTGTGTTTGATTTGATGTAAAGCACTTTGAAATGCCTTGCTGCTGAAATGTGCTATACAAATAAAGTTTGATTGATTGATTGATTGATTGAGCCACACTGGGTGAAAATTGTACACACAGACTCAAATATATACACTTTGTTTCTAATAAGAAATGAGACCTCAAAGAAAAAACTTCCAGTAGTATCCATGTTTAATTACATTTTGATAAAAGAATGGTGGTGAAAATTAATTTATACTCTTTTATAAAATTAAAGGAAAAGTCCTTTCAGTCATCGCGATCAAACCCTTCTTTTAATAGCTGGCCAGTTTTGTACCTGTTTTTTTTTTTTTTTTTTTTTTTTTTTTTATCTTACAAAATATGCTCTATCCTTGCAGTGCAATGCATTTGTACCAGCAGCAGATAAACAAACCCTTAACATAATGCTGACACACACCTTAACTGCTTCAGACATACAGAGTTCTATTCATTTGGCTAAATGGCTCAATCTTTGTCTTGTCTGATTATAAAAACTTTTCTCCATAAGATAATTTGAGTCAAACTTCAGTAAAGCTTAAAGGTATCAATGTCCAATTTGATATTTATATTGGTGATCCAGTATCTTCCAGTTTAAGACAAGCATGAGTCTTGATGTGGTCTAGGAGTGTTTCCTGAATATCCTGACTGTCTCACATTTGCAAGATGTTAGATAGTCTGACAGTTTTGGTCAGATGGTTAAAACCTGGTCAGAATGGGGTGTTCTTACAGCCAACGGTCCCAAACATGCACCAAAATGTACAGAATATTTATTCAAATATTTATTCAAAGTCTCATTTATTCTTGTTTACCTTTGAGGTGTCTGGATGTAGGTACACTGAAACCAACTTGTGGGAACAGAAACTTTCTTCAGCACTATAAAGCGTCCCTTGACTTTTAGTGCTCATATAAACAATCAATTTACCTAATGACAGGAGATTTTCAGTAACCTGAGTCAGTCAGAAACAATACCATGTAAAATCTCTTTTTTATATCTATTCAGTTCAGGACCTGGAGCTTAATAGCAAGATTTAGGCTGATCTATCTAGGTTAATCTATATAGAGCTAAATCAATACTGGGGGTTTCTGCAGGGGATCACTTCCTTGAGGGGGAGGCCAGCCACTGAACATGACACCATGGGACGAGCGTGCCTAATCCACGTTTGAACTCTGAGGGAGTGTAGGCCTCTCTCCTCTGAACATGACAACCACATGCTTCCCAACCCTCCGAGGCCAACTCAAACACAGTCGCTAATCATCACATGAAAGACGGGAGTAGCCATGACTCTACTGGTCGGCCTCTGTTTTCTACCAAACAGAGTAGAAAACAGCCAAACCCGGGCAGCCCCTCTCTCTGAGATACAAAGATGCTTTGCATACACTCCCACACTTCCAGGTGTTTAGCTCATTTAGGCTCCTGGCCATTAGAGGCACCACGGCACTTGCTTAACGGCTATAAGCTGAGCCGTTGTGCTCGGATCACACCTCCGCAGCTGTAAAGGGCAGCAGGGGAGGGGTGGCAGCCAGAGAGGCATGCGCGAGGAGGGACTGGGCCAGAAACGCCCGCTTTGTTCTTTGGGGTCTCTGGTTACCCCCAGCGCTCCCCCATCCACTGCCCACTGCGACATTCAATACAGCAACTGTAAATTTTACATTAAGCGTGCAAAATCACAGATGCACATGTCACAGCAGTGTCATAAAGTGAATTTACTTAGCTTCACTTTAGCACGCACCTTAACGCTTTAAGTCTCTGTAGGGGGTGGATATTAGGTGGGCACGGCAGGCAAAATTACAGCAATTAATTCAGATAATAGTCCCCAAAAAGTGCACTCTGGGTTTAATGTGCACACCTGGTACAATTCACTTTTATACCAATAGACTATTTAAAAAGACAGGTTGTATTGTAAATACAAGCTGTCTTTTTTTTTTTTTTTTTTGTACTGGACATAAAAAATAAATAAAAATAATATTCAGGTTTTGCTGCAAGGTTTCAGTGTGTGTTACTGTGAATATTTACTATACACAGGAGAATAAAATGATCTTAGGAACATATAAATAGAAATATAATAAATGCATGTCCAAAATAAACAGTGAGTAGTGCTAAACTAAGCGCACAGACTAATTTCAAAACAAGTTAGTCTGTGCATAAACAGACGGTTTTTATTCGAAGTGAACTTCGTGGAAAATATTTGTAATAGTTCCCGTACCCTAAGAAGACAAGTTTCATATATTCATGAATCTATAGAAAAACAAACAAATCCTCAGTGTGGTTATGTGTCCAAAATCTGATGGACTCTTTTTTTTTTGTTTGTTTTTTTTTTTTTTAGCTGGTTTAAGCAATTTCAAAGATCTCAAACTGAAAATATACATTTACCAACCACTTTAGTACACATTGCCACTCCTGTGTTGGACCTTTTGCCCTCAGAATGGCGGCATAGATTCAACGAGGTGTTGGAAACACACTTCACATTTTTTTGCCTGAAAATTCACAATACAAGCTGCAAGTAAGGAAAGATAATTTATAAAGAACTTTTCACAGACACAGTCACCAAGCAATGTACAACAAAAATCAGGTTCACCAATTCCACCATGTCCTAAAGCTGTTCTATCTGATTCAGCGTCAGTGACTGTAGAGGTCTTTGGAATACAGCATACAGATTGGGTGGTCCAAGAATACACTTTAGGTTTAGATAAGTTTTGTGACAGGATGCACTATTCTGCTGGAAGTAGTCACCAGAAAACGAATGGTCATAAAGGTATTGGTACTGGCTGTAGTGTTTGAATAACGCTCAATAGTTACTAAGTGCCTCAAAGTATCACCTGCACCATTCCTCCACCCCCACCAGCCTGAGTGGGGGTGGAGTAGGGTTATGTTGGGTAGGATTTTATATTGTTTATTTGAAATTATAACCTGTCATCTGTGTATTGCAGCTGAAATCTAAATAGAAACGGTAAACCTTTTTTCTAATCTTTAATTGTCCAGTTTTGGTGAGTTTGTTTGAACTGTAGCCTATGATTCTTGTTCTGAGTGGAAAGGAGTCGAACCAAGTGCGGTCTTCTCTGTAGCCCATTTGCTTCACGATTCAATTTGTTGTGAATTTGGACATGGTATTCTGCATACATTGGGACCAAAGGAGTTCTTACTTTCTGCTATTTTAAACAACTATTCCCATCATCCTCTGACATCAACAAGTGCTCAATTGAAATCCTCTCATTTTCCACTATTCTCTATAAACACTATCCTTTAGTGTTTGTGTTTCCAACAGATCAGCACCTTCTGTTAATAAGGCTGTTGAAAATGATTACTTTAGTAACAGAGTAATCCATTGATTGGTCTGATGATTGAGTAATCAAATAAAAAGTTTTAATAAAATAAAATATTGGTAAATTCTGCCAGAACAGCAGTATTGATAACAAATAAACATTGGCCCAAATTTTCATATCTGTGCACCTCAAACAGTTTCTTTTCTCTAGCTTAAAAAAGTCACCTGTAACTAAAATACCGCTATTATCTGCTTTGCCACCCATTTGTTTTGACTAGGATGGGAGTAAATTTATTTTCCGGATCATCTGTAAAGCAGGGCTGCACAGTGGCGCAGTTGGTAGAGCTGTTGCCTTGCAGCAAGAAGGTCCTGGGTTTGATTCCCGGCCCGGGGTCTTTCTGCATGGAGTTTGCATGTTCTCCCTGTGCATGCGTGGGTTCTCTCCGGGTTCTCCGGCTTCCTCCCACAGTCCAAAAACATGACTGTCAGGTTAATTGGTTTCTCTAAATTCTCCCTAGGTGTGAGTGAGTGTGTTGTTTGTCTTGTATGTCTTTGTGTTGCCCTGCGACAGACTGGCGACCTGTCCAGGGTGACCCCGCCTCTCGCCCGGGACGCAGCTGGAGATAGGCACCAGCAACCCTCCCGACCCCATTTAGGGAAGAAGGGTGTTCAGATAATGGATGGATGGATGGATGGATCTGTAAAGCTAAACAGACGAACCGTAGCTGATTCGTAGCTCGCTCTGTTCCGTCTATCTGCTCCACCTGTATTCATAAACACGCAACGCACTTCGCTCCCAACCAATCACAACGGCTCTGTTGTATCATTCCACGCATCGCACCAATCAGTTTAAGGATGACTCTTGGTTCCACGAAAAAAACGAGAACCCTGACATATCTGATGAAGAGAGGTCATTTGGTCACTCTGTGTTGTGATAATAGGACTTGGTTCTTGTCAAGTCCAACTTGTCAATTAATTGTTACAGCTCTACATACACCATTCAAAGCCTCTTTAATCCTATTTGTTTCTCTTTCTGGATTGAACTTCAGTATATTGTCTCCTCTATTTCATTGCAGGACAGTTGGTCCACCTTAAATGTAACTTCAATTAGTGAACTGAAACTTTTACTATGCTTGAAAGTAAAAAAAACATTTTAAACACCTCTAATATTGCCCTATTTAACAACTCTATATGACAGAGAAAGGCGCTATAATGATAATGATAACCGAAACATCATTTTAAAGTGGCATGCACCAAAGAAGTACAAGTTTTTCCCCTTGGTGTGAACAAAGCATTTGGTCCACCTGTTAACGTATTATCCCTGCAATAAAACTTAAGAGGATTCAGAAATCCATTAAAGTTTCAGCTGTAAACAGCAGCTGACTGAGAACCATCAGTGTTGCTTTTACCTTTTCACAACAGTTTTTTTATTTTTTTTTTTTATGTTAATACAAAACCAATGCGTCAGTTGTGGCAGAAAAAACTGAGAATACGCTAATCCACAGTATGAAATTATATGTACAGAAATATATAATGCAGCAACAGCAAAGTAAAAAGCATCAATCTTGAGAAAATGTGGCCACTTTCTATGGATAAAAAATAAATATGACTAATTCACTTCCCCAAACCCCTGCAGTTCCTACAGCAATGGCTAAATAAATTTTGCAGAGCACCCTGCCAGAGTATCACCCCTCTCAAAGGGGTGAGGGAAAGCCAACATTGGGTCTGGTGGCTTGTAAAGTGAGATGGGAAGTTTAATTGATCTAAAAGAATTTAATGTGGCGTAGTGAATCGCAGCAGACAGCATGGATTTATTTCTCAACCCAGGAGAACCGAACATAATATTGCCGGAGTTTTATAGCAGAAAGGGATTCTTTTTAATTATGGCCACAAAAATGATTTACTTTCTGCTGGGTAAAAACCACAATTTAATGACCACTCCAAACGCCCGTTTTAATTCTATGTCCTGCAGAAGAAGTGTAAGACAATTCAGTTAAACTCAACGGTTCAGACATTTTTTTCTTTCTTTTTTTTAAGGAAAAAAGAAAAATACACCCGATTTTCTAGTAGTAATGAAAGCCACCTTTCTTGCAGGACAAAAAAAAAAAAAAAAAGAAAAACATTTCTGGCAATGGCCCATTTCATACATTACAAATGAATTTTCACATCTGAAATGTATCACTTAATACTTAAGTCTCTCCAGCACGGACTTCCATAAAAGCAAAAAAAAAGGAACTCTGCAATGTGTTAGAGATTTTGAACGTAAAACCAAGATTACCACACAGCCACAGGGAAATGGATTCAGCAAAATCCCCACAGGATGTGTAGTGGCCAAGTCAAACATGAGCACAGATATTTACCAATATGTTCAGGATACTGTGGCCACATAGAAAAAGAGATGCACACAACGCATAACAGATGGGTTTAAAAAGATTTCACATTTTTCTTCTATGTGCAGCACATAGATACTGCTTGATGTTTATGTTGAGAACATATAAAGTGCATCATTATCAAATATGAATTATTCCAAGCAAGAAAACCTGAAAAGCAGAAGCTTTCGTTAAAAAAAAGTTACATACTGGATATTTTTTTACAATCTGACTTTTTTTTACTTGTGTTGGAAAGAAAGGAAAAATGAGAAGTAAAATTTTCTAACATGAAAAAGCATTTCACTCAAAAGATTTTTATGAAGAGATATTTTTAACCCTCAGAAATGAACCTTTTGTAATCTGATATCAGAAGAAAACAAACTCAACAATCCTAAAAAAAAATAAACAAACTCAATAATGCTAAAAAATAACAACAACAAAAAAAGTCATCATATTCCTGATTATGAAATCAAGAATTGTCCACTGCACAAACACTGGACATGATATATGGAGATATTATCAAAAGTGAAACAAGAAATAGTGAGTCAGGAGTGTTTTGTTAGGGACTTTAAAACTGAGGTGATGTGCTCTGTCTTCTTGGTTTTAGTGAGAATGCGAGCAGCAGCGTTCTGGATCAGCTGTCTGACTGAATCTTTAATAACATTTACAGTATTCAATGTGGCTAAAGATACATTTTCTCAGATCAATGGTCCTCAAATCCTGGCATGAAGGATCGGTTTCCTGCAAACTGCGCATGCATCTCTGCTTTAAAACACAAGTCAAAAAGTGAAGTCATTAACAGAACTCTGGAGAACTTGACTGAGGATATTATTCAACCATTTGACTCTGTTCTATAGGACAAAGGACACATCTAAAAGTTGCAGGACACCGGCTGTCAAGACCTGAATTTGAGAAACCCCGCTCTAGATCTTGCTAGGACATTAGTCTGTTAGTCCTAGAAACAAGGCTGATGCCATCCAAGAAATCTAAGCTTGGTTTCACCGATACAATCCAGCCACAACATTAGCTTACAGTTTCCCATTTGTAATTGTCAGTCTAATGTCCGTTCATTTAACCATCTATTCACATGTATTTTAAAATTTTATTAAGTTATTTTTAGATATGCTTCTTTTCTATTATTTAGAAAAAAATAATAGAATAGTTCCTTTTCCTGGGAATTACTTTTACAATATACTAACTCCATTATTAACTCAGTTACATTTCTGATAAAGTAACTAATTACTTTTTAAGAGTAACTTGCCCAACGCTCACTATTTCTCACAATTTTATAACATTCTCTACAGCAGGGGTGTCAAACTCCAGTCCTGGAGGGCCGCTGTCCTGCAGTTTTTAATGTGCCACAGGTACAAAACACTGGAATAAAATGGCTTAATTACCTCCTGCTTGTGTAGATCGGTTCTCCAGAACCTTGCTAACAACCTAATTATTCTATTCAGGTGTGGTGCAGTAGAGGCACATCTAAAAGTTGCAGGACACCGGCCCTTCAGGACTGGAGTTTGACACGCCTGCTCTACAGGATGCATAGTTTTGATTCTCTCTCCTACTACACTGAAGCCCAAGTGAATCATAAGGTTAAGCAGTTGGGAAAGCCATTATATTACAGCGTTGTTTTGGTTGAGCTTGGTGTAAAGCTAAAAATGAACATAAGTGACAAGTGGCTGATGTGTTTAAGAATGATACCAAGCATAATCTAAAGCTTTAGCAATGCTTTTGTTGATTTAGCTTAGCCATCCTGGAAAAAATAATACCACGGCTCAGCAGAATGTATTTACATTACAGTAGGTTGCACCGGATGAGGAGGATTGAGTCAGAAAAAAGTATGATGTATTATAAAAGATGTGATCTTCTCCAAAGGAAAAAAAATAACAAAAAAAGGTTCCACTGCAACTTCCCGTTGGAAGGATTTTTCAGACAGACACAAGCTCCTGGGAGGAAACCGAGCACTTGTTAAAACCTACCAAACCTGGCTCAGTCCTCACCTAGACCTGGCCATCCATCAGAGTGACTGCACTGAATTTACAGTGTGACCTGATCGGTCATCATTTATAACTTTTACTGGCCCTAAGTGGAGGCAATCACGAGCTGGTGTTTGTGTAAGAGGAAACCTCCACCTGTGAGGGTCTCCCATTAACATAAACCTAACTTGGAGGGAGATATGTCATCTGTCGGCATACTCTGGGGGCTGGAGTTGGGCCTGAAAGAATTCTGCAAGGAGGACTTTTCCTTCTCAAATGAGCTGTGGTGTTTCTTTAAACAAAATAGATCAATGACTAATGTCAGTGTGTGTTACTTTGAATTCCAGGAATTCCTCAGAACTGCGACTTTTAAACCTTGGGAGAACATTAAAAAAAAAACAGAGATGAGTATCTGAATTTCCATATCTTGGCATTTCATTTCAAGGCAACAAAAGATAGTTCAAAGAAACTGACTGAGCAAAAAGCAACCACGCGTGTCAAACAGATCCCGGTGCTGTCTTATCTTGTTGATCAGAGAAAAACTGAAAAGCAAAGTTGAAGAGTTGTTGATCAAACTGGATAATGAGACCACACTGATGGAGAAAAGCCTGGAGCTACAATCGCCTTAGGGGGCATGGGCAGCATGTGGCTTTGAAATGCTGCCGAAACTGGCTTCTGTTCAAGCTTCTTTTTGGACGCTCCATTGAACTTGATCACCCAGCAAATAAATGTTCAACCACAGAGATGGACATAAAGAGGACAGATTAAGAGGACCAGCAAAGAGAGACGAGAGTAATATAACAAAATATGGGCTTGATGTGTGAAAATGTTTACACAGAATCATGACTTTCTCCGTTAACAATGTTTTTGTTAAGCACAGTTCATGTTTGGGTTATGGTGATAATGTTTCAGCATTGGAAAATGGGAAAAAGACAAAAACAGACCGGGAACCACAGCATCTGATGAAAATATGTTTGGCCCAGCGCCATATCCCTGATTTGGATGCTCATCAGTTAGGCAAATGTGATCAAACTCCAGCGGTGATGAACGACACTGTGTGAGCCCACGCATCCACCTCTCAAGCAGGAGACATAACAGGACTCCGAGAGATGTGCGAGAGGTGAAAAAGAGGGTCTCAAAAAGAGGTATAACAGATTTAACCTGAGGATTTAATTTACTTCCTGGTCAAATCACAACCACATGCTGATGATACTCATAACTTTCCAAAAACATCTTTTTTTCCATATACTTCCCATGTCAATCTGGACATTATAAATGGTTGCGTACTTGCTGGGAATCTTATGCGAGTTGTAACTATTACTATTGCTATTATGTAATCTTAAAAAAAGATTAATAAAAACTCTTGTATACCTAAAATTAGGTCCATGCCAGCTATGTCCAAAAATACGTCAGTTCCTCATTTTGTGTCTTTTTTATGTTTTTGCTCACTTTTGAAGCTACAACCTTTCAAGTGGTGTGACTGCTGGTGCTGTAAATAATTTTTGTGTCATCTTTATTACTGCTAATCCTGTTATTATCCTTTTTTTTCCCATTTCGTAAAGCAATTCTGCTACAGGAAGTGCAAAGGAACCTAGATCCACCATACCTACATACATACCTATGTCTTACAATAACTTTATTGTAATATATTCGACTAGTTGCATTGTGCTCAGATCAAATACCTCCTTTTGGCTGTGACATAAATAAACATACCAAAAACAACCTTAACCATCAAAGTCAAAGCGTGGGAATACCAACCAAAGTACTGGCAAGTACACAGCTGACAAATAAATAGCATTCCCTACCTCAACGTTCCTCTAATTACAGGTATGGTTTACCAGCCACGGCCTATTAGTGTTTCCTTCAAAAACTATAAAAACTAATGACACCATCGTCTCGTTGCCTTGGTTTTCTTGAGCCTCCCTTTTTCTTTCTTTCCATGTTCTTGGATAGTGTGGATTATTTTTAGCTCCAGGTGGTGAGAGTTGTACTCTTACAGCCAAAGCCAACGTCAGGTTTCTCCTTTGGTCAGCAATTACCGTCCTTCAGTTTAGCTCTGACTTTTTAGAAGGGCCTGAATGGTAGCACATTTCAGTTAAAACAATCCTGAGATTTGGGAAGTGGTAGAGTGTAATAAATGTCAGGGGGAAGAAACAAAAATCAAAATCATGTTGCAGAAGTGACCTGGTGAAGTTAGAACACAAATACATATAAGCTTCAAACACACCATTGTAAGTAGTACAATCTTACACAGCTGTTTAGAGGCCAGTACTTCTGGTAGAGTTGCTCCCCCTTGTGTTACCGGCTTTGACTGCAGGCAGAGCAGATCTTAAACTTCAGCAAAAAACAGATTTCACACATTTCAAAACATTTGGTAAGTCACTCCTGTTGGTCATTTTGAACTGCATGAAGCTTTGTCTTCACTATTTACTACTTTGATACTTTGGCCGCGCATAAAAGACAAGGAGACCACGTCAGTGATCTGAGAACACAGTGTTGCGCTTAGTTTCGCTGCCACAGGCCACACTTAAGATGGTTATGACTGTTCACACACTAGAACAGGCTTCAATGAGTTTAGTGCTGTCCTCAGGGCAGCGCTGACCTTCTAAAATGTAGTTTACAGACAATACTACTGAATGCTTTGAGGGCATATCTGTTAATGTTCAGTTCTCTGCAGGGACAGATGCAAAACAACAGAGAAGAAGGGATTCAACTACATTACATTATCAGATTTTAACCAACATTTGTGTCATTTGGTCTTGTGATACAAGTACATTTTTAACACAATGCTCTTTTGTGTACAAAGTGCTGAATAGCTGGATAAAAAAACGCACCAAAGATTAGTAGAGCATTATCAAGAAATCGACAAGACAGCAAAACTGTCAGAGCCGTTTTGTCTGGCAAGCCGTGTGCATTCCTACATCCATTAAAATATCTTGTTTGCTTGTTTGTTTACCTGCCACTCGTTTCTATTTGGCCCATTCAGTGGTGCTCAGGTATTCACAGATGTAAAAACATGCACATCTAATATATTATTTAGTCATATTCGCCCTCTGTAATAAAGCATATTTTTGAATCTTCTGAATATGACATTGTATTTCCATTATTTTCTCTTTAAACATTAACCACTGGCTGTAACAGGGATGCATTCCATGTTCTTTTCTGTGCTTAAAGATTCAAATGCCTTACCGCGGGTTGGGATAGGCAGACAGCAATGTTTAAACAGAGTTGACAGAGAAAACAGGGGAAGGAATGTTTTTGCCTAAAATCTGCTGAAAATACAATCTTTACAAGTCTCCCCCCGCCTGCTTTCTCTCCGCTGCTCCCCCCCATTACATTACAGTGCTAGGCCTGCAGTTTGATCCTCACCAGGTGCTGAGTGGGGATTTCTTCCTCATACAGGGTGATAATAACCTCACATATGACACATACACACACGCATGCGGCTACGAAACCAATGTATGTGTGCTGAATGAATGCTGTTTCTTTATGTAGTTTAGATGAATGCAAAGTGGATCTGTGCAAATTGGGAAACACCTTTATGTGACATTTGTTGTAAATAGCCACAACATAAATAAACTTACCACAATCAAATTAATTCTGGAAAACAAGGATTTCACACATCATTTAATACTGTTGAACTCAAAATTATTAACAGTCCAATCAGAGTTAGGCTTAAAATAACATTTTTTTATTTTACCTGCATGTTTTTATACAGGAAGTAATACCAATCTCTGTTACGGCCCTGCCAATGTCCTGAGACCTTACTACAAAGTAGACTTGGAGCTCATCATCAAAGTTAAATTGTCAAAATGGCAATGAATACACACAAAATATTTGGTCTGGAATTTTAAGACAGATTTTTTTGTGGTATCAATACCAATTTGACATTGAATATTAAAACAAAAATGAAAAACAGCCCAATTGTGTTTTTGTACAACTATGGTGTCATCTTTTGAGAGATGCACTCTCATTTCCAGTCAGAAGTAACCTTGTCGTTTGGAAGAAAATATTTTCAAATCTCTATCTGATAGAGATATAGATAATTTTGGACCTTATGAGCTTATTTATGTGATCAGGATAAATAATTTTTGTTTAATTTTTGAGGAGGATCTCACAACTCGACACTTCAACCCCAATTTTTATTCAGCCTCTTTCTGCGACTGAATAAAAGCTATGTTAGCTAATCTGCATCTTATACTTCCTTAAGACCATTTCAGTTTGGTTATATATATATATATAAATAAATGATTTGTTTTGTGTTATTTTTATTATGATTCCTGAATTTGATCATTAATGTCTGACATTTTTTAAGAAAGACTGTTGACTATAGGTAGTCATTTGTATGAACGACAGTTTAATTCCTTAAATGAATACATGCTCTGTCACTTAACAATTGGAAAATTATTATTGCATCCTTTATTTAGCTATTATACAAATCTCTCCAAAATTGGATATGCTCAAATGGAATAAAAGACTGGTTTAGAGATATTTCCTTTAGTTCTAACCATGTTATTACATCACCGTTTTCATTGTGGTGTTCCAAAGATATCCCTCTGTTCTGTAAAACAATGTTATTTCCTGAATAAGTCGGCTGAGGTAGGCCTTAAAAGTGTCAAGACCACCTAGCAGGTGGAAAAAAAGGAGCCTTGTTATCCCCAAAAGTTCCCATTCTGTCTCAGTGATTATAGAAAGCCACGAGTCCACACCAGAAGCGCTGGATGCCCCACTTGCTGCTAGTTGGCTGATTGGCGTGCGGCTAGAAAAGCTACTCTCTCACATGGTGTCTTGACTGAATCTGAATCAGACGCTGATTAGATCAAATTGCAGAGAGAAACCTGCGTACCCCTGTGTGCCCACCTTTATATATCGCCTCAGTGCCAGCAGTTAAATTGGACATTTGGAGGCAGAGAAGCGATGTATTTGATTATACGCCGGCTTCTCGACCAGACTGTCGTGGCTGGAGGAGCTGAGACTTCCTACCAGTAACCACCTATTCGATTTGTGTTGGTAGGAGAGAACAAAAGAAGTTACAATGTCACCGCACCACAGAAAGATTCAGATTTTTATTTGTTGTCTTGGGCTCTCTTTTAATCCATACTGACATCCATAGAACGTCTAACAATCCAGGGAAGTCTCAAGGGTCTTCATCTTATCATTTGTCTGTCAGGATGGATGTTGGTTGTGATACAAAAAAAAAAAAATCTCATTTAATAGACTGAAAATGCTAATGGACACAAGAGAAAATGAAAAGACAGATGGACAGGGGGCAGGACAGGAGTGTAGCAGTGAATATGTCCCCTCTAATTGTTTTATTATAGGAGCAGCTTATTATTAGAACGGGAGGGAAATGAATGACACAAATGGATGCGAAGGTTGACAGCTGTGCCAAGATGAAGAGCCGTCTCCTTGAAACAGAAGCAGAGATCAAAAAAGTGTGTGAGTGCAATGCCTAGCACATAGTTGTGGACTTCTCTGGTATCCTTTCTCCAGATATGATTGGGAAACTCACTTGTTTCTAAGTGATTAAAACATCATTATACAAATATAACAGATTAAAGTAATTAGTTAAACAGGGAGCTGAAAACTGAAGTCTTCTACTTCAAATTTGTTTCAAGCGTTTGTCATCTTTGACTGACTAGGGTTTTCAAGTTCCTCGCTAAATTTTTCCCACCTCTCAAGTCTTTTCCATATACTTGCAAGGTGACAACCACAAACATCTTGGAGTGACATTTGTTCACAATTAGTCATCTTTACACGGTTCAATTATTTTGAGATGAAAACCTTAGATTAATAGTGTGGCAATATTTTGGGGGATTTTCCCAAAATAATGTTCTTAGATTAAAAACATAAGTAAGAATTGGGATATTTCATTTAACCACAAACAAATAAAACTATTGTTTTACAAAGGGTTATCAAAGTTTTTGTCAGCTCTAGTTAATCTCTGACCCAAGCTGACAGAAAAAAGCTTTTATCAGAGTCAAAGTAGCAGACAAGAAGTGCCACAGCTCAGATGGACAGGTATGGTTGACCACAAACCTGGTCTTTGTAGACGAGTAGCAAAATTCCTCTAATCCATGATTCAGCAGTCCGGATTATAACTATGCAACACTTTGTGTTGGTCTATCACATATAAGCAGAATAAAACATACTACATACATGACAAAATGGGAAACTTTATGCATATGAATACTTCTGAAAGGAATTATTATTTCTTCTTAGCATGGTCACAGCACTGCATCATGTATACAACTTGAAGAAAACAAAAGAGACAGAAATATAGGTAATGGATAATGTGTTTGCTTTTGACTGACCTAATAATTGTGTGGATTCATGTAAAGCTCCAATGGATAATGGAAAAGAGGCACAAGGAAGGATATTATCATTTGGAATATGATAATTGGAAGGGTGGATATGTATTGAATGATTAATAAGAGGGTAACAACATCAAAACCGGAGATATAAATCAAACTAAGATATTATGTTCTGAAGAACATTGCATGTCAAAGGGGGAAAAAATAAATATATATTTTCTTCATACATACTCAGGGGAGAAGATTGGATGTTTTGTGTGTGTTTATGTGTCTATTAGGGGGGCACTGAGAGAAAGTAACAAACGAGTGGCAACATCTCTCCCCAGAGGACCGACAGTGATGATGAGGAGACGAGGCGCCACTGGAGTCTAGTCGAGCAGGGGAACGGTGGGACGCGCTCAGGCAGCATCTCTCTTTCTCTCGGTGGCTAAAAAATAAAAGTCAACAGGAAAAGGCCTTGGCGCGTGGGTGCCGGCATGATAGCCTTCATCTGTTATGGTTAAATTGAACTGTCAGCTGCTTGGTGTCATTTCCATGGCTGGATGAGGGGCAGAGGCAGAGAGAATTATGGGGGTATTCACCGGGTGATCACAGTGTGCAATGAGACTGTTCCGCCAAATTAACTCCCGACAGAGATGGGGAACACGGCGTTAGGCTGTCAGAGAGATAGAAAGATGGCAGGATAAACAGGCAGAGGGAAGCAGAGAGAACTGTTGTTGTGGATTTCTAGAGGAGGTTTGCTTTTATTTATTTATTTCCCCCCCAAAAGTTACAGCGTTAAAACACATTTCATAAATTGATGAAGTTCACCGAGTTCACGATAGGAACCCAAATGCAGCAAACACTTTAGAATAAGAGATCCAAAGTCAAGAATGACTGGCTCTGAAATCAAAGAAGCTGTGTACACAAAAGTATATAATTTAATACATAATGTAAACAATGTGGAAATAAAGATATTGACAAAATCATTCAGACCCTATATTAATTTTTCCACGTTGCCAAATTGGCACACAGAACTTCAATGAACTTTGTAGGATTTCATTTGATAGACCGACACAAAGTAGTACATGACTGAAGTAAAATAAATACAATACAAGGGTATCAAAGCCTTTACACAGATTTTTGAAAAGTGTGGCGGGTTTTTTTTTTTCTAGCTTTGGACATGTAGAGACAGAAATGTTTCCTCATTTATATTAGCAAAATATCTTGTTTGGACAGAGAGCTTCAGCAGACGTCAATTTTAAATTCATAAATACGGTATGCGGTTGTCCATGTCATCACAAAATCCCAGAGCAACCAACTGAATTTTGTGCCTGAAAATTATCAAAAATTTTGAAAAGCAGCATAAAGAGGAGTTCTAACCATTATATTAAAAACTGCTTCAAATTACTGTCACGAAACTGTTTTTTTATTTTTTATTTTTTATCTGAGCCTACTTTTAACTTTTCAGATAGTGTTTTAGTGTATACTATGTGCACTCAGGAACACATTTACTCCCCCCCAACCCCTCCCAATACTCATACTTAAATATTTATATAGATTCCTATTATTGTATTAACTATTTATTGATTTTTTAATTTAAAAGATTTATACCAGGCACTGGGAACTGCAGGGGACAGTGACTTTCACCTATAGACATCCATGGCTGTTTGCTGACTTTTAATGTTAAATCAGTACCTGTATGCCTCTTGGCATTCAGACTCAGAGAGCGAGAGAAAGGGAGAAACGCATTGAAAGACAACAATACATAAAAAGATAGAAACGGAAGGGGGAAAAATGAGCAGGAAGGGCAATCTGGTTCAATATTGCTCCTGGTTAGGTATTGGTGAGCTGTGCTCCATCTCCCTCTGGAGCGGGTCACGCGCTGGCAGTTCGCACAGAGCCTCGGCAATGAAAATGCATTGCTCTGCTCCATCTCTTATTGATTTACATCTTAAGGCTCTTTGCATGTGAAGCACTTTTCTATAAAGCCTCAGCTGTCAGAGGGCCAAACTATGGGCCCATTGGAAACCAGTGAATAATCTAATCCAAACTTTGAACTAGAGAAAAAAAAAAAAAACACTTAGAATGCAGTCAATATTCAACAGTTGTTAAATTAAATGTAACAAAATTTAAAAGATCTTTTATTCAGTTTGTCCAGCGAGACAATTTCCAATAGATTTTTATCATAGGTTCTCTGGATTTCAGAATCGCTTTTACTTTTTATTCCTGAGGGTTAAACAAACGACAGTAAGAGTGGAGTAAACAAAAATCCAGTCAGTCGAGAACAAACTGGATTAACAGGAAAACATGAATTACATAAAATACTCACTTTGAACATATGCGAGTAATCACTTCTATTGCTTTACCAGAAGATGGATTGAGGGACAGATTTAACTTTATTGGGAGGTTCAATCAAACAACGACCAGGCCAGAAAGCAAAGAATAAAAGAAGACCTGTTGTGGTCAGCAGCAGGATGGATGTGTGTGGAATGGCAGGTGGGGGAAAAAAGGTTCAACGATGGAAAGGGGGGAAAAAAAAACAAAAAACGGAAGGTGTTGGAAGTGAAAAGCAAATCATGCTTTCACATAGTACCCCATGAGTGACAAGGAAACCATTAACGGGGCAGAGTTAGGCATAGGGATTAAGTCTACACATGCGTGGCTATTATTCAAGCTAATTAAAAGTCTTTTTTTTTTTTTCTCTCTCTCTCTCTAGGAGGCCAAGTCCACTTCAGCAACAAAGCCACCAGAGAATGAAGCAGGAAATGGCTTGAGCAGTTTTTGCTTAGCTTGCAAATGCCAATCCATGAGGGACAAAGATGGATCGGTTGAAGAGCCTTGTTTGGAATGTGGCTAAAAATGCGATAAATGACAAGCAGTTTTGAAAGATCGTCGCCCCAAAGCACACAAGGAAAGCATTCAGCTATTTAAAAAAAAAAAAAAAGTCCTTAAACATTTTTTTTGTATTCTAGTTAGACGAGGCTGTTTTGTTGAAGAGAAACTGTTAAGATTGTCGTCTTTTACAGAGGATCACGGAAAAAAGTGCTATGAAGGGTTGCGTTTGTGACAATAAGAATTTCTGGTAACACTTACTCACAGCTGAGCTGCCTCTGGTGTATGAGGACTTAAACAACGGAAGGATAAAGCCATGGTCAAGGTCCCTTTAACGAGACATAACCTCACTTTGATTTTTGATCGTTAAAGTATTATTGGAAGCAGTTCCATTACCTTTAGTAGAACAATGTCAAATCACCATGAGCCTGTTTAAAACATAATACCTAATACTGCCTGCCTGCTGATTTGGTGACAGTTTGTGTTTCACAATAATTAGACAGCTAAAGGACCTAGAAGTCAAAGAAATGATAATTGCTGCAAAACCAGTCCAAAATTCAAAACTTTCTTGGCAAAACCAAAGAATGCCAGTGAGTTGCAGCTGATCTGCCATATCCATACTTGTTTTTCCTAGTTTCAGAAAAACAAGGATGACTTTTGAGGCATAGAACATCAGACTTAACACTTATTCCACTGATGTGCAGCTGGTTGTTATCCACCACACGAGGACAAATTTAATTTCCAAGAACCTTACAATTCACAACTTAGTGTTTTAAATATAACCAATTTGATCAAGTTGAACATTTGTTGATAATTTTGTGTTAATATAAAACTGTGGTATTTTTATGTAAGGATATTATAAACGTTAGAACCTCATTCCGGTCCAAGTGAGAACAGGAACACAAAAAATGCAACTATGAAATCAACAACTTCAAGAAAAGACAACATTCAAATTTGCCTTTTAAGCATTGCTATTTTATTTCACAAGTGCTTTACTCACTTAAGACAGGATAAAAAAAAACACTGTTCAGTTGTGATTCTACTCAAGACTGGACTGTGTTCACTTCTCTCACCAAAATCTCTTTAACAGGTCAAAAATAATTGTGTGGTCCACGGCCACAAAGGGAGCTCTATATGAATCTTTCACACATGTTTGCACAATCAGGGCTGACCAGACCACATAAAAGCGCTGCAAATGGCCTACTTGCAGATGGAATGAGCTGGAGTAACGTCACCTTGTGAACAAATGTCAGTCAATAAATGATTGAACGTTTGCAGCAACTGTATCACACCACTGAGCCTGCTGCAGATCGACCCCACGGAGGTCAACCGAGATGCCGTTTTGCAAGATCAACTAAATTTTACCCTTTTTCACTGGCAGAGCAAATTTCAGTAACAGTTGTTGCTGAAACAATGAAATGATTTTTTGTATAGTCGGCATTTATTGTGAATTGGTGCTGTATACAAAAAATTTTAATGTAAAAAAAAGTCAGGAAAAGTCACAAATCACAGTTGACTTTTCACAGCTTCCTCACAAAAGAATGTAAGACGCAGCATTGGTCATGATCATAAAAAATAAACAAGATAAACATGTTTACATTTACAGTGGTATGTCAAGACAGAGTTTGGAAAATGGTAAACAGGTAAACAGACCAGTTATAATTATGACTGATATAATTATGTGAGTGCATAATTATATCAGTCTCAACATGATAAAATAGAGATGATGTAAAAGAATCTCATTCTTTTAGTCACAATCCGTATTTCGTAACCAGAAGTGAAGGAGACAGAAAAAAATTGACAACTTTACTTTTTGTCTCAGTTCTTTCTTCACCGTGAAACTTGGGCAGGGCCCCCCATTACTGTAGATGAAGCCTCAATTGAGGCTTCGAAAGTTGTGAACCTGACTGATACCAGCCTTGTCAAACTGGCTCATCTCTTTGATCTGTTTCTAACACATCGACTTTGAGTTTGATGTACTTGATACCTGAAGTATTTGAGCTAATATGCTGCTACGATGAAGTGATAGTTACTGACTTCACCTGTCAATGGTTGTAATGCTTTGTTTTACTATATTTGCATCAAAATCTCCAGGTTCATCTATAACTACATTGATTATCAATCCACTAAATTTAACTAAAGACAATTATTAAAAGTAACGTTAAATTTGTGTCCATGAACAGTCACAGTTCATGGACCATAAACCCTGAATTAACACACCTAAACACTGAAACAAACCCAGCCCGGCAGTGAGAGGTGACTGACACACATGTCCACATATCAAACAGCGACAGCTTTGGTCTAACAATTGGGACCAGCAAAGGCTCTGTCCCGAGTGGCTGTAAATAGCTGCCAAGTATCTAAGCTGAGGGGAGTTCACCCAACAGCCCCTAAGAGACCAAAAGAGGGGCTGCCAGCCTCTAAACAGACAAACAGAAGCATTACCGATGCAGACAGCCACCAGGAAGGAGACTGGGATGGGGGAGAACAAGGAGCCAGCGAGGGACACGTCACTTTTTACACCCACACACATGCAACAGCGGATCAGTCAGATGGGATTGCACCTGACACTCGACATGCCGCCAACATAGCAGACAGGCATGGAGAGATGAGAGCGTGTGCCGGTGAAAGCGAGACCCGAGGAGGAAGAGAGGGAGGGTGCAGATGTTGGAGTGTGGTGAATGACAGACAACGCACTGATAGGAAGAGACAGGTGTAATGGGCTGTGAAGTGGAAGACCTCAGGAGACAGTGAGAGAGACCATCTGCCTGTCAGCACGTCTTCCTCTCTCTCTGCTCTGACAGCTTCTCTTTACTGTGCACACACACAGAGAAAGAGGTGCAAACGTGCTATTCCAGCGAAGAAGATACATTAACAGTTGAAGCCCCATTTGTCACCATAACTAGACGACACTTGTTGGAAAACGACTGTCAGTCACAAAATGGCAACAAGTGAACAGTCGTAGACTAGAGGGTGCAAGAGAAATGTGGATAAGTCCTTTTCTCGTCTTGATGCACATTTAAGTCTGTCCTTGTTTTCACATGCCAACACTCTTACACGCACGCAAACACATCCATGCATCTGGATTACATCACTGATACAAATATTTACATCCCATTATACCTTCTGTTAACTTTGTCTTCAATAAATGTTAATTTTATGCAACTTTACCCATGCATTGGTCTGCTGTTTCTTTTATGGATTCTCTCACTTCAGCCCCACAAAGAATCTTTTTCACCAGCCGCCACTGATCCAGACTTACTATTAGTAATATATTTTGTTGCAGGTGTTTGATGCAGCATTAAAAGGTTTAAAGGGCAAAGGAGTAATAAGACAGGAAAAATTCCAGCTACATTTGTTCAGTGCCAAACCAGCAGAAGCCGTATTTTTTATTGCAATCTTCCTGTAATAAGTCCACTATTAAACGTTGATGTACAAAACCATGAAAAATATATTTTTAACTCTCTCTATGTCATTTTTGGTTTACCTCAAATGAGCTCACCTTCTTCCTTGTAATCTATTAAAGTGGCCTAAAGTGACATAGATCACGGCTTTCTGGAACCCTGTCAGGTTTTCTTTAAAAGTTGGCTGCTTTTCACTTATTGACACATTAGTATATCAGACCTGGTTAGCAATTACTTTAACTAAATTTATGTTTAAAGAAATATGTGAATAATGATCAAGTATTTCACTCGACTGGCAGAAAAATCCAGACCTTTTGATGAGATGTCAGAGTGATTACAGCCTAGAGTGATACAATAGATAGATTTATATATGCAAAGTTCCTTGATCAGATTGAAATGTGTTCAGATTCAATCATTTGAAAGGATTTCTTTATACTTGCAAAATTAAATATTCTGATCATGAAGTGGATCTTAGATACACCAGACTTTATTCAGAGTAGAAGCACTGACATGCGTAGTTGCAAAATGTTCCTAAAAAACAAACAACAAAAAAAACAATCACACAGAAGAAGAAGTTGTTTTTCTATTTATGCTAAACATAAAAACAAGAGCAGTGGTGTTTGTTCTGTTTTCTGAGCGGCAGAATTGAACCCGGCAGGTTCTAATAAGAGTTGAGACGTTACGGCATTCACAAATTAAGCTACCGGCTCAGCAGTCTGCCGTTAGTCTTCCTGTGTTGTAGGACGAGAGATCAACAGTTTTTCTTACCCATCAATACGCAGAATGGAGTGCCTGGTTTTCAAATTTGCTCTGATGGAGCTGAATTCGATCAGAATATTGGGGGGTTTACATAACGCATTTTTAGTCTGACTGACCAATTGTTCTGATTACTTATGTCCATATAAACGCTTGAATTCACCACCAGCGAGGCAAAACAATGCCCTTACCATTCTTTCCTTTCTTACAAGACAGACAAAATTGGACTGTTTGAAAATACAGTACAGGTCATGTTATGAGATCTAAAGAAGCATCACCTGAACCTCTTAAGGTTTTAAAATCTTAAGAGGTTGGGTAGTCACCCTGAATTCAAGCTACCCAAGCAGACAGTCTGACAAGTTACCCTCACCATGCTGTATCACATAGCAAAATAGCATTATTGAAATATATCTCTTAATGTATTGCAGTGTAACCTCCAGTTTATTGCAATGTACTAGAAGTATATACTATATACTAGACATATATTTCAATATACTAGAAGTTAGACTGCAATACATTAAGAAATATATTTCAATAATGCTATTTTATGTGATACTGCATGGTAAAAATGCCAATATGCAAGACTTGTAAAGATATGACTGGGATAAACAGCATACTCTAAACTGCCTCAGTTCAAACCTTAACCCATTTGTGGCTTTAGCTGATCCAGCTGTTTTCGTTGCCCAATTACCCTTGCCTATCTCCTGTTTGGTCTCATCTTGCACTCGCTGTATGTGATAAAAAACAGTAACACAGTTGGGGGAACCAAGCTGCTTCTTAATTTTCCCTGACAACCACCTTTAAACACGCAGGCCCAAATCCACACTCTAATTGAAAGCACATTCCTATTCCAAACAAATTAAGCACAATTAAGGCCCCTGAGTTATGAGTATCTATCACTGTGAGATGTTTTCGTAAAAATCACTGTGCTCTAGATCAAAGTCTCTCGACCCCTCGGCTTAATTGCCTCATTAAGAGCTCCTTCTTTGTGCTAGAGCTTCATAAATACAGGGTCTGCTCGTTTCATTTGGGAATTACACTAAAAGACGCCCCTTAAACTAATCGCTTCCACGTTTTCAATAAAAGTTCAGCTGTTTTTAGGTAGGGAGCAAAATGAAATTTTCTTCCATTTAGAGGGCATAATTTGCTGGGCCTTTCTGACCCACAGTGGAATATATCATTTTCACTGCATCCGTGACGAGGCACAAACTTGTAGTTAGTTAAAGCTTCCGCAACGCTCCAAAGCAGGGCTAACTTAAATAAAACGCAAGCGCTTAGAACACATTAGCTTGGCCTATTAGGTGTGGCGTTTGACACATCATAACAGGTGACAGAACGAAGGTGTCACCACCAGGAACCAGAAAATCACATGACAGGAAGATGATTGTGTGCAGCTGAAAAAGAAAAGCAACCCCCATATCCCTCCTCCTCCTTCTCCTCATTGTCGCAAAATACCATCTGAGCATGGCTGGCTTTTAATTTAATCTTATAAATGAGGTGCTCACTCCTAGACAACATGCTGTTCCAATTTCGAATGGTTGCTTTATTAGGGGGACAGCGACACAGAGGAGGGAAAGCTGAAGAGTGGGAGATGGAGAAGAGGAGGGGGCGACATAGAGAAGGAAAAAAAACAAAAAAGCGAGAGAGGCCAGGGGAAAGACGGTGGTATGGAACATTTGTTAGTAATCCAATTCCACATACCATATGGCTTCATTACCATTATGCGGGAGAGAAGACTTCAGTCAGTCTGAAAATAAAGACCTACTTAGCCCCATCCAAACTGACCCCAAATGAGACATGTTTGTCTCCGTGTGACAGTGTTAGTGTTATTGCCCTGCTTTTGAATTCTTTGCGGTCGGCTCAGATGGAGCGTGCAGCTGTGTGCGGTTTCGCCATGCATGTCCGTGCGCGCTCGTGCATGTGGCCGTCTGTGTCTGGGTGTGCATGAGATAGGGATCGGGCGGTTTCCCAGTGACTGATTATTACGGAAGAGAGTCCTTAGTCATTACTGTGCGGAGAGGCAAAGGGAAGAGAAGGCCCATAAGCCAGCTCCATTCAGATGTGAAGATGACTGATAATGCAGGAGCAGCAGGACCCCTCGCTGGGTTCATTGGCCCCTAAGTGCTCCTTTGCTGAATGTGTCCCTTATCTTGCCCTGACAGCAGTAATAGAATATGCATAGCTCTATTAGCATACAAGGTAATGGCACCCTTGAGGTAGGGCACTGACATAAAACTTTAAGTAGAAATCAAAACATTGGTAAAGGCAGAAGCAGAATAAAAAGGGGTTCTTGTCACCCTGCGCAAACACGCCCCGAGGCATCGGCTGTGACTGCGTGCAAGGTATGCTGCCGTCACGCTTCCATGCACATCTGTCTGCACTCACGGATATGCAGAAAATTTAATAATCTCCGTACGGCAGAACATACAAATATGTGTCATTTTATCATTTACAAAGAACAAGTTACATATTATTCTCGCATGCTGCACGGACTGCTGAATTGTCTTCCTCGGGGCATCCGAGGAAATGAAATGAAACTTGGAGCCAAAACAAATTTCACTGTACCATCGCAACAGAATGTCCACACATAAGAGGATATATTAAGGAGAAAAACGGCCTCTCATATTTATCAATAATGTTTCTGAAAGCACCACATTGAAAAATCTTTAATAAGATAGCAAAAAATTTTTAAGGTGTTTTATAATTAAAAAAAGTCATGAGATTTTAGAAAGGAGCACTCATTGATAGTTTAAATCTTGTTGAAAATGTGAGCAAAATGCTTCAAATAAGTGGTTGTTATGCAGACTAGAAGACCCCAATATTAAACTGTTTACAGCAGCACTTCTACAGCGGCATCTGGATTTTCTTTTTGATCTAACATTTTAGCCCGACCAAGCTGGTAAAATAAACTCAGTACTTTATATTGCCTTGTTTGTCACAGTGCGGGTTGTGCCAATACAATTTTTTCACTTATACAACACCGATACTGCAGCTTTGAGTATTTGTCGATGTCAATGTTGACGCGATACGATACAATGTATTACTTTTTCGTAGTGTGCACTATGTGAAAAGGCTTGATCAAGTAATAGAGTCTTTGATGTATTAGGATTTCCACTAGGCTAATTTCAAAAATATGTATAACCATTGTCATTACTAGAACATTTGAAATGTTGTGTACACAGAAATCATAATTTAACATTAAAATGAGACCGTTTCAGAGGTTTTTTATTAATATGATTTGACTGTAGTCTTAAAAAATAAAAAATTCCACTTATAATTGACTTGATCACTGTTTTTCTTCACCATTTCATCAAATTGTGATAAAAAAAATAAATAAATCTTCAATCACTTGAAGATACTGTATTAGTGAATAATAGTTATGCTCCAAGATACTGGATATTCTATTTTGAATTCAATACATTTACCTTTTTAATTGGTCGCACCAAATGACTTATAAAAAAATGTAGGCCAGGAAACAGGTCAAAATCCATTTAAGACATAAAAATAGAATTACAAGCAGGTACAGTACATTACAAAAAACACCACAAATAAAATACCAATTTAATTTGCACAAAAATTAATGCAGTAATCAACTTTGTAACAAACATTTCAAACATAGCCCTCATAAAATGTGAATGTACAGGAGATTGCTTTAATTTTCAAATTTTATTTAAAAAAACTGAATAAAGACAGACATTTTCAATCTCCCAAATGCAAGTTTATTAATGAAAATATAATAATTCAGTTTCAGTTTAACTATTTTAAGCAAAACCATGTGTAAGTTTCAAAATGGAAAGAATGTCAATGAACTTCCAAACCTTCATATTACTCCTGGGTAGAGATTCGTCGATTAAGTTTTTTCCTGCCGATTCTGATCACCCATGAGGGTCGATCACTGCCAATCACCAATACTGATCACATGGATTGGCTGTTAATTTTTTGCTTTAGGTAGAAATGCTACTGTGTGATCTGGCAAAACGGAACCATAAAAATCACTTAATTTAGAGGAAAAACATGTACAATACTTGCAGGGCACAATGCAGCAAGTATTCAATCAAAAGGACAACCGAAATACCGGCAATCAGTAAAATTTGTTCTGTTGATGCATTTTGGCTTCTCCCCTGAGCTACTTCTCCATCGCAAGATGCAAACTTCCCATCACTCTTACAGCGTTAAACTTCCACTTGCTTAGGATTTGCTGCCGTGCCCTTGTTCAGTGTGAAGGAAAAGCAGGCTGCAAAGTATGAAATCGGTTTTTGTGATCGGCAACAAAAGACAGTGATCAGTTATCACCAATCAGACACTTTTTCATGGAAATTGGCTGAATGTGATCAGTGGCTGATGAATCGTCACACAACTACTCCTGGGTACTTTAATGTCCATGTGAACAAAGGGAAATGCTTATTTTCAAGCAGTTTTTAGAACCAGGTATTCGAGAACTTTGCCCAGTCTTGGCTGTTCAACTTGGAACTGAATGAGGTTGCTGCTGGTCCAGGTTCTGAGGAGCATGTGACCATGTGAACAAGTTCTTGTCAGAAGTACCCGGCCCAGACATGGTACTTCATCATAGCTCACAGTTGGATGACAGTGGCATCTAGTAAAACAGATTTAAACAATAAATGACAAAATACATGCCGTAACTACTCCCGTAATGTTGCATGTTCAATTTTTATCATGATATTGTGAAATTGTACAAAAATCTATTATGGAAATAGTAATACAAAGTACTGTTTCTGCATTTCAGTTTTGAATTAAATTAAAGCACAGAAACTAGTAACAGGTCATAATTTGCCTCCTTAAAAAAAAAAAAAAAAACAAGAAAAAAAAAAAAAAAAGCCAACTTCCCACACAAGGCAAGTATGAAATTCATAATCAAACCAGAAAATTGTAGGAATATTAATAGTTTTTTGGAGGTCATACCACATGATACCCACATATGGCAACAACATACCTACTACTAACACAAACCTTTATTGCTCATCTTCATCCCACTCTCATTTTTTTTCAAATTTTTCTTTCAAAAAGTGGCACTTTTTATGAAATCTGAGAACAATTAACAATCCTCTGACGTGTCCAGGGACTCTTGGCAGACTGTTGAATGATGCAACATCTTGTTTTTGAGTGGATTTCAAAATATAAGTCCAAAAATGTGAATTTCTTGATGGTCGCACCACATGATATTTTGTGAAATGGACATTTTCAGACAAAGTTTGTGTAAATGTGATAATGGAATTATAACTAAAAATGCTTTGAAAGTTTGCACAGGATGAAGAAAAGACTTTGAAAATCATTCCAAATAGGAAAGAAAATACATTTGAACAGATTTAATGTAATTTTTAAGACATTTTTAAAGCAGTAATTGAGTTCGGACAGTCACACCACATGACATTTTGACCCTTTAAAGACCAAGAAAGACAGCTTCTGAAAGGTTAAAGAAGTTGTATATGTGGAAGATATATTGCATTGTTTCTTTTTATGAGCTTAAACCTTTTGTTAACTGTAAAGGGTAGAGCCGGACAAAAAAAATGGGCTTAAATGACCCTTCAATTTTTACCAATGGGTCACAGCATGCATGATACAAAGTGCTGCTGGAAAGAAATGTCGGGGCGGACTAAATGCTGCAGTGAAATTCTGGAGCAAAGTGCTTCTATCTGTGTGCTTTTATTGGAGATTTTAGATGTAGGGTAATATAATCAGATATTGGTGCTTGGCTGATATCAGATCGTCACAGTTCCAGTTGTTTAAAATAATTTAATTGTTTTTGTGGCTGTACTTATGACCATGTTGTGTTGAGAAGCTATTTTCTCATATTCATTCCCCAACTTATGAATTTCCTCACATGTCTGGCTTACTTGAACAGCAATTTCTCTTGTCCTTCCAATCTTGAAGAGAACAAAGTCTGCAAGCAGGGAATCACAATGACATGGATTAACAATTAAAAGTGTGTGGTTAAAAAAGTTGACCAGAGGGAAAATGAAAAGAAATGTCAATTTATCCAGACATGCATCTCACTGATGATTTTGTTCTTTTGCAAAATGTGCCCCAAAACTTTTGAATCGTTTACCCTTTCATGTATGTACCGCTGAGATTGTTAAGACATTTAAAATCTTTGCTCAAGTCCCATCTTTATCCTTTGGCTTTTGATTCTACCAGAATTTTATATTCTTCCTTTTATATTCTTCTTCTTGCAAATGCAAATTGTGCGTTTGGAATTTTTAACCTGTTCAAATGTTTCTTTGTTCTCTTGTTTTTATTGTTGTTTATCTTATTTGATTTTTTTAATCTTTATTTTCCATTTTTTGTCTGCGAGGTTTTAGCTAGCAACCTCTGCACTGCCCAACATGTAGTACTAGCTACGAATTTTTCCATAAGTCAAATTGAAATGTACAATGCTGCATCAATCTCTATTAAATCATTTTGGTTGCCAGCTCACAAAAATTCAGTGCAACACAGCTGCTTTTGGATAAAGTTCACTGTTATGTTCACTTCACCTTCTGTGGCATGAAAAATTTTTTCCTAAAATTTCTCAATTAACTTCTATAACTTTGCTAACCAGGAATACATTAAAATAATGCAACAAATCAGAACAAAACCATAAAATCTCCGCTAATGTAATAAAATCAACTTTAATCAAAGAGTATCCACCACAGAAAATGTAAAATGTCCTGTTAACGTAATTAAATAAGAAAGGTGAAAACAATGAGGACCTGAAAAGGTGGCAGGCTGCTAGCTGCATTAAAATCCTTGGCTGCAGCAAGAAGATTTTAAGACAAAGCAGGACAGACAAAACCACAAAGAACAATTTGCAGTCTGCAGTGCGAACATTCAACATAAGAAAGCAATTTACCGGTCCACACATGTCACCGTCAAGAGCAGAAAGAAGAAAAAGAAAAAAAAAGGACACAGAGAGAGGCCGAGTCCAGTGAGAAGCTTAATTCAGTCTGGTGGGACAAACCAGGCTAGAGAGAGCTTTTCTAAATTATTAACTTTTATTATATATATTAACCTCGAGGAAGAGGCCAAGGAAGTGGTGTCAGTGCAGAATTAACACCACCAAGGTGAACAGTTAAATAAGTATAATTCTCACATTCTGGACAATCTCTTCCATTTCTCTTCCCTTTCCTCCACTCTGGTAAGCATGGAAAACAAAATCAACAGTAATAACGCAATAATATGCCTAATTGCATCCTCACTTGCAATTATGGTGATTATAAAGTCCTCTTTGATATGCAGTTCTGCTCTACTATCGATATGAGCCATATGGGAACATGAGACAATTATGCTAATCATTCCACATGCAAGCATGTAAGTGAAATAAAGTTCACCACCCCAAGTCGGAAAGGCCAGTGAAGAATGGGCCATATGTTGAAACTTGGACCATTAAAAAATAAAAATTAGGCTGAGGCCGGTCGTCAGTGTAGGACTTTGAAGGAGGAAATATCCCAGTGAGTCACCACTTACTGGCTGTTTTATGTTAATTACCATGAAAAATGTAGGTTAGATATCACTAAAAAATATATATGTTGACGCTTTCCAAAATACTTTACATTATAAAGCCTCATAATTAGACTTGGCCCAACTTTTATGGCCCATTTTGGCCCCTAGTAATGGCTCGGCGCTTGGACCCAAACAGACCTATAAAGCACAGTCTTGCATTGTACACAGGGCATTATTAAAAAGAGGCAGACACAATTAGAAGCCATCAAATCTATCTCAAACTGGGCAGCATAATTTCTTTGCTTAGGGTCTGGTAAAACAAAGACCTGCCTTCTCTAATGTGCACTTTATTTAATATGCTGATTACATGGGTGGCCAGTTTAATGATTATTCTCTGGGCTACATCTGTTAAGAAGCAAAACCGAGAGTCTAGGCTAACACAAATCCACCAAACAAACACGGCACAACACCTTCATAACATCAAAAACACACAGCCTCCATCGGAACCTCACACCATAGGTATAGCTAGTGAGAAATGATTAAAAGTGACTCCTTCACTGCTCAGGATTTCGGCATTTATTCCAGCCTGTGCGTCCTACCTGAAAGCCTGTGCCTCTAGTTGGTCATTTCATTTAAAGAGGAATGTGTGTGAAATGCACACTGTTCTTAGTTTTCCTCTTCCCTGCATTGTTGGTTTGGCTGAGTGACGAGAAAAACTGATTCCTGGCATCAAACCCTCACTCTCTATTTTATGGTGGCTAAACAGTTTCTCTTTCACTCCGTCACACTTGCCGCATTTCGAGGATATAAACCCCAAACACTTATTTACCAGTCCAACAATCAATTCATTTTTTCTTTTTTTTTTGTAGCTATTATTCTGGGAAGGTTGTATAAGGAGAGCACATAATGATCTTTGATGCCATTGTCCAAGTCACTCCAAAAGTCTTCTTTCTTAAAAGCCACTGAAGTTTTTCTTGAGGGTTTGGTGCTGATAACCAGAAAGACGTGTTGATTAGAGCCGTAACTGTAACAAGACTGTGGACTTGACACAGTGAGGACAGGCTGTGTGCTGCAGCAGACGCTATGTGAGCATCAGCCTGTTTGACTCTGAGCTTCTCTCAGATACAACTTTTCCTTTTAGTCCATGGAAGAAAAGAAAATTTATTCAACCAAAAAATAAAATAAAATACAATAATTTATTGTGTAATGATAATAGAGTTAGAAATGGCTACAAAACAGAGGGAAACTGATTTGTAGTACAAGGTTTATAGCTATTGCTAATTTCCAACTCTTATCCCTAGATTGCACAATGATTATGCATAAATAGTACACAACACAGAAGGTCAGCACAATCAACATATCTGTAACTACAGATATGCACTCAATGTAAAAATGTGCATTTGTAACACATAATAAAGAGGTGGTAGGAAAACTGATTGTAAAAATCCATTAATCACCTACAATGTAGGTGTCTATATCCTAAGTTAGATGGTGTTGTTGGACAAGACTTGAACCCAGGGCCTTCTTACTTCAAGGCAACACTACTAGTAACTGTGCCACAAGCTACCATAGATAAGTATGCATTTTCATGTGACTCTCAAAAACTACAGATAAGCTGAATTATTTCTGGATCCTAAATCAATCAGTCCTATAGCCATACACGGCTGCTCCATCAAACAGGTTACAACTTTTAAATATTTAGATGTGTACACAGATGTCGATTTGAGTTGGTGCACATGTGTGACAAGTGTATGCGGAAAGGTTCACCAGCATTTCTATTTTCTTAGACGACTTTGACTGTGTAATGACTCCAAAATGATTATGCTGATCTTTCATACGGCAACCGTCGAATCTGGTCTGAGATATGACTTTACTGGATGGTTTGGAAATCTGACTGTTAAATTAAAAACCCAAATTCAAAGTTTGGTGAAGATGGCAAGAAAAATCATTAACACCACACATCTATCCTCTCCACAACACCTGTTTGAGCAGGCTACCGTGGCTATTGTCCTTTTTGGATGTTCTGTTCTTATTGTTGAGACGAATAAATTAACTAATCTTATCTTACCTAAGCAGCATAATTACATACAAGTATAAATGTGTCTCACACTTTATCATTGCATGTTGCCATATTAAATGTATTAAGTATCACCTGTTTACCATCAAAGAAAGCTTCAGTGTCAATATTTGTGCAAAACTTTTTCTGTCATTTAACTCAAACACTCCGACAATGACAAGTTGAGCTTAATTAAGTGAAAGCTACATTATTTTCTCATCTGGAGCTTGTAGCAGGAATTTATTTATCAGTCAATGTGTTCTTGCTACCTAGAACAGCAAGTGTAGGTAGGTGAAGAGGAAAAGATTTTTCCATTTTCGCAGGGCATTAATTGGTAAAAAGGCAATCTCGTCATGTTATTGAATCAGTTCTGGAGCCATTGATGTTTTCATTGTAAGTGACCATGGTAACAGACCCATGTAAAGATGTGAACTCATTTTTTAATACTTAATAAATATAGATTTCATAGAGAGCCAGTGAAGAGATGATAAAATTGAAGAAAGTGATGTATCCTAAAAACTCTGAAAACGGTCTGGTTCAGAAACTGGATTAAAAATCATAGCAAAAATAGCAACTGGGCAAATATAAAGGTTAAGACACTTTTAGAAGATAAGAATTAATGTTTCATGCCAATATACTATTTTTTTCCTTCATCACAATAGTCAAATATCTGAAGGAGCTTCCAGCAAATCAAAGATAAAGTTCACATAACCATTAGATTGGCCTGAATACGCAAACAGAGAAGGACCTATTTTGATTACTTATTACTTAATCTTAAATGTATTCAATCAGTTTTTTGGCTGCTTCCCCCTCACTCTTTTTCTCCACTCTCCGTAAATAAATGGAAAAATATTCAGTGCCCAGGGCTACTGCTGAACTTCTCACTCTCTGCATCCAATTTGAAGCGGAGTTGCTGTGATGTCACCGGATCGTCCAAACAGAGAAAGAGAAAAAGGGGAAGAAAAGGGAAGAAAGCAACCAGAGAGCGAGAAGCTGACAACCTTCAGACCTTCAAGGTCATGCTTCTTAACCCCACCAGTGAAAAGAAAAAAAATCCAATAGCACTTTATGAATGTTTGAGTTAGAGGTCATTAATGCAAAAGAGCATCTGTTTCCAAAAGAATACAAACGAGGTGCTGTCCTGCTCCGCACCTTTCTCGGCTTAACTGCAATATGCCCCTGGGCACAACATCCTGAGTGTTGAGTGGGAAAGTGGGTCCTGAGATGTGGATTGCACAAAACATTCTCCAACCATCTCTTTGGATTTTCTGGTTGCATATTTATAGACACTAGTCAGGTCAAACATCTGGCCTTCTGTTATTGAACCATAGAGCAGCAATAACATACAATCAGACGTCTAAGTGACTCTTAAAGGGCAGTAAGGGTCCATGCTTGAGCATTTGCTCATTTGTCTGTAAAAGGATAAATGTAAAAGTTTGAAAATTTCACTCTCATTTGTGGCCACTTGTCATGTTATTGACGTATGACAAAATTGACCGCTTAGATTTTCCTGATTCTTTTTAATATTGTCCATAATAATATCGCCGTCATTCTGAGATTCACCATTTTGGCCAGCATATACTTATATAAAAAATTAGCATCAACGAGAGAGAAAGATTAGCCAACAGGTGTTATATATCATTTGAATTTAAAATTTGCATGCATAGCACTTGAAATACCGTTACAACCAAATATTGTATCCAAGCAGTGCTTTGGAAATTCAAAATTGAACACACTCGTATAATGACTGCAAAAGAAGGTAGTAAAATATTAAATGCAGAAGTACCAACAAATTTGCACCTAATTTTTAAGATGGATTTTTTTTTAAACTACTAAACAAATGCATGTTTATGAATAAAGGATTGAGTTTTTAGCTTTCAGTGCAAGATTATGTTACTGCAATAAAATCAAAAAATTTTTGTGCAATATTTTTACAGGAGTAGCAATTAATGTGGTCAACAGTGTATTTTATGTCTTTAAAGACTCTCAGAATATTTGCATACATGTCAAGGTCAAGTGGAATCTTCTTAAATGTTAAAATCTTCACAAAGTTTTCAGTGAAACAAGTGTCCTGATTTAGCCTTCACACTGCAGATTTCATGTGTGATTAAGCATCAGGCCTATATTTCCAAATCAAATAGTTTCACAAGGATAACTCGATATCTAACGTCCCCTGAAACTCTCCAAGAGCCGCACGCTTCAGCTGCTTGAAATAAATCCAATACCAGCTGCATTAAAGGAAAGAGTGTGTGCATTTTCTACATGAATATCTTCAGCTCAAAAGTAAGTAGAATGGCTGGTCGGTTTAAATAAAGCAACAGTGCTGCTCACCCTCCTATTTACCTGTGTTGGAGCATGTGACCACACGAGAGAAAGAAAAGGCCGCGGGGAGGCAGGGCATTGAATAGTGTTGTCGCAGCGGCCGTGATGATGATGGAGCGTCTACAAATATGACTCCAAACAGGGTCATTTTGATGTACTGGCAGTAGGCAAAGACTCGCCCGTTAACTCCTGACCTTTTCAGCATGACCTGTGGGGGGAGGGGGTCTATCTGCCAGGGGAAGATGGAGAAAAAGGGAGAAACAGAGAGTGGGGCTGTGCAGTGTCACGCCCATTATGACCCGCTAAAAACTTGGACTGCTCTTTGGCGAGGAGCCATCCATCATCGGGGCCTCTCTAATCAGCATGTTTGTCACTGTAACTAAACAGTGGGCTGAGCCACATTGGCTCGCTATTGGCCCTGACAGGGAGAAATAAATCTGCTGCCGGCCAATGGGCTGCAGGCAGCCGAGCGTGACAGGAAAGGTGACAGACTCTTGAGGTCTCAACTAGTGCGAGATTAAGGGGAACTAGTCCAGACTCTGGGGTGGAGGAAACATTTGAACAGTTTTACTGGTCTTTAGCCAGGGGCTGACGTTGGGGCTGCGGCGGTGTGGGTGTTGAAAGTGAGAATGCCTTTGTCTTCGCTCTCGCTAAAGACAGGTCCATTTGTTCAGTTAGGAGGAACTCGAGTTCCCTTTGTACAACGCTAACAAATAGCTATTCTGCTTGCTTTTCCCGTGACATCTCACAAAGGAAAAGTCTATTCTTTCGTAGTCATACTGGATTAATTCTGACATATTCTTAGGGGAAGATGTCTTCTCTAACTATAGATTTTCTATATAGGTGGAAGTAAATTTGGACTTGGTTTCTTTTAAAAACTACATATTTCAGATAAATGTCAGGAAGCTTTGCCAATAATAAAACAAATCAATCTGCAAACAAAATTCTCCCTGAAACAAGTCATGTTTAAGTGAAATGTTGGTCTCCGCATTAACAACCCCGCTTGTTGAGCCAGCTTGCTGTTGTTTTGTTATGTTATGACTGGCCCCCTTGCTTACATCTCAGCAGGCGGGCTGTACACAGAAGCTGAAAAGCTGTGGTTACTTTACCACTTGGAGCAGGAATCCTTTTTCCACAACAGCTAGCAGCTTGCAAACAGGGAAAAACAACGTTTTCTTGACGACGCAATGACGTTTGCTACCAGAGGAAAAACAAAACAACACAAACAAAAAAAAAACCTTCTGGGAAACCTCAGGAAATCACAACTGGCACTATTATTTTAAAAGTTTTATGTCTGACATCCGATCACTGTGATCCTTGCTTTCTACGCTGGTCTTTAGCAGATTTGGTTAATGTCTAAGCTAACTATGTTGTATGGATCTCAGATTCAAAATTATATCTTTTCTTTCTAAAGTTTGAGAAGACAGTTCAAGACATGGTTTTGGATATGAGCAGAAGGACACTATGCCCAGGGCAGTATGGCCCAGGGTTGCGCATCCAGATTAAGACAACTGTTTTTGGTTACTTTATTTACTACGTCTTTGCATCTTCAGTCAGTGGTGTGTGGCAACCCTCAGTGTTTTGCACCTTGTAAGTACTGTAGGTAGTTCTGTTTGCATGCTATGATCAGTTACTGACCATGAAGCAGGTCTCTGATTAGTTCAACTTTTTGATTGTTTTATAGGAATCTGAACCACATTTGATAATCTCTAAACCAAAAGTGGATAATTCTTTACTAAACAGGATTTTTTAAACCCAACTTAATCCTTTATTCTATTTCTAATGTCTTAGTTTTTCCCATTTTTTTTAAGAGACAGGCATGGGAAGTATCTCTCAAGTAGAGCACAACCAGGAAAAAACTGCTCTCTTTTTAAGGGCAATATTTATAGTAAGTACAGTAAAACATTATTATGGAAAGTATGAGCATGACTGGCTATTGGTGGGGACCTCAAGAGATCAGATTGCAGGAGGAGGAGCTTGCCCAGGATGGTGTTCATAGAAAAAAATTGCTACTGGTTCAAGGTTAAAACAAAAGTACACCTTACTTTGGGATTGAATAGCTGCTGATGCTGCAAAGTTTGCATTTAATAATTAAAGTTGGAAGTCTGAAAAGGTGACACTAAAACTGATAAAGACTGAACATTAACATTTTAAGTTAAAATAATATTTTGGTTCTGTGCTTTTATGTGAACACTGGTATTCACTATTTGAGTAATGAGATCTTGTGGCATAAAATTTGGAGTTTATAAAAAGTCATTGTAGATCTCTTAAAAGTAGTTTTTTTCTCCTTGCGAAACAATATCCAGTTGCTTTCAGAAGGTGTTATGTAGATGCATGCAATATTTTACTCATCATGCTGAAACCACAAAAAAAGTTTATTTGGGTAAAACAACTTTTTTTCCCAATTTTGTTTGCAGCAATATCATTTCTAAAGTTCAAATCAATTATATATTTTGTTATTAAGGAGATTATTAAATGGCACTGAAGTGCACCACTACTTTACTTTATAAATGGTTGGAGTGACAGAATTGATTGATTGATGAATTATTTGTAAGCACTGTGAGAATACCATTGTGAGTAGCATCAGCTGCTAATGATGCTTAACTTGCTGCTTCCCGTTTTCAATTTACGCAAAATTAAAGAGTGGTTCATTTTTTTTAGCATATCTGGCCTGAATTTGATCATCTCTAGTTCAAAATCTAAAACAGAATAATGAAACCCAGATTACAGATTCATCAAATGTTTTTTTATGAAAACACAGAAATTGAAATACTTTGTTTGCCCACTAACTATTTTATAACCCGTACTTGAAAACCCAGTATTGGGTATTATTGCCTTAGCTGGATGTATGCTAACACCCCTACCATTTATAAAACATATTGCTCACATAATCAATGCTCTTAGGCAAGATCAATGTCCTATCCAACATTCTCCACTTAGGTACACACGCACAGATTCTTAGGCTAAATGAATAGCTTCAGTTTCATTGTGTAAGTGGACACATCAAATAGGAAACATGTTCATTCTTAACAACACTGGTAGTAACCTTGGGTCACATTTCAAGCTCTCCGGATTATAGTAGTGGTGGCGTCTGGGTGCGGAAAAGGGGGAGCACATGCATATACTCATTTCTGCCAAGTAAAATGACACTATATCAAATCAAGCATTTCCATATGTGGACTGGCCCTTAGTGCAGCTATGTAGGTAGCATGGCAATGCACCAAGCGATGGGCTGTGCTCTCCTGCTCAGTAGCATTTTATGATCTTTGGAGCCTCCTACTGAGAGGAGAAAGAACTTGTCTCCCACTGGATATGCTACTGTGTGTTAGATATGATGGGGGGGGGAAAAGCTGCAACTGTCCTCAATGCTGACATGCTTGTTGATCAGTTCAGTGCCTTGCAAAAGTATTCATTCCCCTTGAGGGGTAAAATTGTCAAGCAAACAGAAAACTATAAATACTTTCAAAATTTTTTACAAATAAAGATCTAAAATGTATTTTACTGTGCAATTGCATCTTGATGCACTTAAAACTGCTAACTTTGAATGTGCCAATTCTTTGTTGCACAATGGCTTTAGCTCTTTAAGCTCTTCTCATTGGATGGAGATCTGTGGATGAATATTTAAGTTTGGACATAGACTTCCCCATTATAAAATACATTATGATTTCATTTAAATCATTCTATTGGAAATCTGACTGCAAGTTGATTGCCGTTTTCCTCCTGGATAATAAACCTCTATGCCAGTCTCAAGTCTTGTGCAGACTCTAGGAGTTTTTCTTCCTGAATTGCCCAATATTTAGCTTCATCCAACTTCCCAGCAAAGTAGTCCCATATCATGGTTCTGCCACTACTGTGTTTCACTATGGGGATCGTGTGTTCAGGGGCAGCATTGGTTTTCAACTATTGAGCCTTTGCAATTAAGTCACTTAATCAGCCCAAGTGCACATACATAAGATGTGAGGCACAGGAGAATTGAATGCAGAAATTGATTTCCAAGTTGTTTCTGCCAGCATAGCTATGGCTTCCGCTTGTTCAAGACAAGTTAATTTGCCTGTGAGCGTAACACACGCAATTGGGGCTCATAGACAGCAGTATTTACAAAAGTTGTAAACAGCCAGCTTAGAAACTGACCCATACTTCCTTCCACCTGATGTGTTGATCAAATTACCAACTTTGCCTGAATTCACACTCCATGATTTATATCACTGTATCATAAGCAGAATTTCCCTTTACACCAGAGGAGACTTAAAAACATACAAGACTAGAAATCAACCAGGTTTTTTTCTATACATGCTGGGCTACATAACTGTGGAGCAATTTCTCCACAATTACTAATGTTTAGACGTGTACCTTCTCCATGATGCAATATTTGATTGCATCTTACTAATCATACTTACTTATAAAGTATATGGACGTTAATCGTCTTACCATGTATAAAATATTCACGACAAATCCACTATTACACCAAGGACTGACAGTTATTATGATTGACGGCTGCTATCCATTGCCGCCGTATCTTTTGTCATTAAAAGTTCTGCAATAAAATGACAAGTTTGGTTTGCATCCTTGTCGGTGTGTTCAGCCAACCACGCAGCTTCCTATGACAAATTTTAAGGTGAAATCAACTACTTGAAAACGATATTAAGTTACAAGCTATCTGTTTTTGGACACGTTTACAGGAGAATAGGTTGGTTTGGCATTTGTCATGGCAGAGTGGGCCGCATTCTGAAGAGCGTGACATCACGCGGAAAACGGTCAATACATGATGTTTAGTATGTTGGCCGGAAAGTTCAGTTTCTGTCCGATCACAGTCATCAGTTGCACTAGATTTAGTAAAAATAAGTTTGCTGTTTTAACATGATAAAACTTGAAAAAGTACGAAGGGTGTAAATATTTTTGCACGGCTCTACATGTAACAACATTATCACCTACATGTAAATGCAGCTGTTAAAAAAAATAAATCTATTTTGTCTACATCAGTTCTTTAAAGCGGCTTTAGCCATTGCTGAGCAGGCACTAAGACTAAGCTTGTGCAGACACAAAAATGCAGGGGGACATATGGATCATGAGTACGGGAGACAGCCTCACTTTCCAGAAGTTAATGACTTCTACTTCACCATTAGACGTGGGAACTCAGGCCATAAATCTCAAGACCTCTCTGGACTTGTCTGAAGGCCAGCTTAGATAATTGAGCAGTGGTCTGCAGCGCTGGCCTTCCTAATGTAAGTTTGTATAGTATATCAGAAAGTCCCATTTTGTCTACTGCTGCAGATTCATAGGAAAGGTCAACAAACCTTCTCATCAAAACACAAAGCTAAACTAAACAATCACGTGTGCGCCCCAAAATTTTCCGAGATGGCACTTTTTTCTTTCCATGGTTAGTGGATCCCCTCCTCCTCTCAAACGAAATTAAATTAGCCAGACTGCCACAGCGTGGGTCAATGGCTCAGGCAGTGGCCTTTTCCTGAAAGCCGCACTTCACCAAGCTTGTCTTTACATACATAAATTAGTCCAGGAGTGCTGGGTTAAAACATGTCAGGGTCTAAACGAAGATTGAGTGATGAGGTCGAACAGGGGAGACAAAGGACCACTAGGAGTGGAGCAACTCTTGTCCTTCACTGCTTCATCGCTGACCCCCACCTCTCCCTGCTTCTCCCATCAAAAATGGAGGAGGAGGGGACGTCAAGTTCTCTGGTACATGAGTTGGCACAAGTTATAGCTCAGGAAGTCCAGGAGACGTCTCTGCCTGCCCCTAGAGTGAAACCCAAAACCCGCGACACAGCCAATACATGTCATATTCTTTCCGTCGAAAACAGTTTATTTTCCAGGGAATTTCAGCTCGACACTGGTCTTCCAAATTATCTGGATTTGTTTGGGAAAAAAAAAAAGAAAAATCAAGGTAGAGAGAATTGGCCCAACTGCAAACAAAAGACCACTATATGTATCCATTTACTGTATATATTATATATCTTCAGTTGTTAAGTTTACGTCAAATATTCAACAATTTTGTTTAAAAAAAAAAACAAAAAACATACAATATAGGAAACATTCACGTGCATGGTGCAAAAAGGCCACCATTCTTGCATAAACTCAAGTTCTGTAAATGTTTCCTACCTTTATGTGAGCTTCATTCACTGCTACATGCAGGAAACACACGTGAACATTTGCAACTGACAGTTATAAATTGTCTATGAAATCTGATTCTTCTCATTTTCAGTTTGTATACATGGGTAATGTTTTTAACCAGTAACCTGCTAAAAGAAAATATCTTAAAAATTCATGTGGGTAGTTTGCCTTTGACAATGTCAGTCCAAAAAACGTCTGAGCTTTAGTAACTTAAATTATACAAATTATATATCCATTTCAACAAGGAAGTATTCACTGGCTTTTTGTTCATTTTAGTGTCAAATCTGATAGAATTTTTCTTGTCAAAGACAATTTCTGAGCAATAAACTGCTTTATCACAAATTAGTTATACCCAGCTCTGCATAGTTAGTAAATTAACTTTAGCAACCAGTTTAAAGATAAATAGATAAATTAATTTGTTTCATTAACTCTATCTTTATATGTACTTGTATGTCCTGATCTGATCCCAGATATCAGCTTGAAGTCTTTATGGAGGCATTTTCAAACAACCTTTATCAAAGACCCTGAGAAACCAGAACTCATAATATCTATTCTTGTTCTATAATGTTGTGCCAGTTCATCCTTAGCAAGAAATAGTTCTGAACTCTTAGTTCCAGTAGGTTAAAATGAATTGATTCATGTTCACATTTGACCACCAAACCATTTTCAATAAGTTTCTCATTATAATTGATCTGAAATACGTTTATAAAACTATATACATACGTCACAATGTCATCCATAAATTGGGATATAGACCAAGTCCTTGCCTTGCTTTATCCTTTCCTGTTGTCTTTGCTTATATAAACTTTACTTTATATGAGCTTCTATTCAAACATGTGCTCTTATTTACATGGTGTAAAAGTTTCATTAGCAGAAGAAAATGTTTGAAATGTTTCCATTTAGACCATGTTTTTTAACTGCTGGTACTTTTAACCCTCTCATTAACCATCAGGTCAGTGGAGATGGGACTTCTAGGGATATTTTCTTATTCGTTGCTCTTTATTGCACAGTAAAATTGAACAACCACAAAATATGGAAAGTCAAAGTTGCTTTGATAAATACACTCACTGATGCCACTTTTTGTTTTGATAGTGCTGCAGCTATAAAGTCAAATAAAATTTATCCTATACAATCTCTAACGGATTTGTCCCACCAAGACGTTCCTCCAACAAAATGCTGATTCTGTTTGATAGCATTGGCTGACAAAGTCTCCAGGCATGTAACTTAAATCTCTTTTGTTCTTTTAGTTGCTCAACCGCAGGTTCTGGTATCCCCGCCAGTAGCAGGAGTGCTGTGCAGTGAGAACTCTAATCGTAAAGTTTTACAACTTTCCATGCCAAGCAATAAAGTTATTAAGTAGGAGTCCATCTTTTTATACATTTAGTCAACATGTGATGAACTAGAAATGTATTGAAACAAGTCAGTAGCTAAATTAATATCAACAAGTCCTATATAAATAGAGCAGAAACGAGTTTGTTAGCTTACCACTTCAGTAAATTTCTCCAAAAGAAAACATTGTCAGTAGAAGCAGAAAAATAGATTATTGAAGGATAAAACTACATATGTCATGCTTTGCACATCTTCAGAAACAAATTACCGTATTAAGATTATGTGGTTTTAGGTGGCTTCTTTAGTTTGGGTCATCACAACCAAAAGCAACATACTGAGGTCAACCTGAGACTGTAGTGTCGAATAGTATAGTATAAATGACTGTGGCGAGTGAATTAGTATATTAACGTAGACATTGAGTGATATTGACAAAATGTAGTTTTTTGGGGGTTTTTTTTGCTGTATATAAATATATATTATAAATTGAATTGGTATCTAAGGTAAAAAAAAAATCCTGACAACACATGTTATTAAGCTACTAAACATTTTGGATATATTTTATTCCGGTATAATTCCTATTCAAGAAAAAGACAAAAAATAATAATAATTAAACTGTTAATAGTTTATATGAGCATATTACTGGTTATGTTGTCAGATTTTTGAGGCTCTGGATCCCATTTTCTCAAACACTTAATAATTATAATCACTTGAACTCCAAAATTGGTGAGAGGACTATTTACGAGGAAGAAAATAAATACCTGGGATGATATTTTGAAAGTCAAACACAGAAATCTCAAATTACATTATTATTTTTTCTTAGCTCTCTGCAAAGTCGAGACAAAATTCATTTTAAATGTAGAAAATTTATAGTCCAATAGTTCAATTCCTAAATCAACCACAGTGCAATTAGTAAAGCAAAGTAAAAAAATAAAGAATCGTAGACAGTTAAAGTTGACCATAGTTACTATTGGGTATGGAAAAAAAAAAAGTCTGTGCCTTTAAAAGTTCTCGTTCCAGTATTAACACCAAGTTGGTGAGGCTTGGCGCAGAATGGGTGGGGGCGGGCAGGGTCTCTGCTCCTCTGTTTAAAAAACCCTGAGGTATTAGGGTGGACTAATCTTTAAAAGGTTAATTTATTCATAGAGATTTTGACAGAGATGTATGGCTCAACCAACATCTCAGGCACCTCTTCCCAGAGGGAGACGACTTGTGCAAAGAACAGAGGGGAAAAAGGGAGAGGAGGAAGGGGGGGGTGCAGGCAGGCAGAAAGATGGAGTGCAGGGGAAGAGAGACAGAGTGGTGGAGTCAACACACTATAAACACAAACACATAATTACCTCATAGTGGCTGACAATGACTCTGGCCTTTAACCCACTAGACTTAGCGCTCCTCAGTCTGTGTTCTTTACTCAGAAAAGAAAACACAAATTTAGTTTAGATAAAATAAAATAGCTAAAAATATATCAGGACATTAAACACAAAACATTTTATACATACATTTTTCTCTTATTAAGTGGCTTGAGTTCCAAATCTGCTGCTAATTCTAACAGCGAGTAATCAAAAAACCTGAAAGCACCACAAATTAGCCATGACCATGCAGCTGAACAACAGTGAAAGGAAGGGTCCTTGCTCTAAATATGTGGGTCAGGAGCCCTCTAGCCTCGCAACAATGCAATTAAACAAGTTATCAACAATATTCAAATAAAACAGCCATGAACTTAGGCAGGCTTTCTCACATTACTAATGATTAGCTGCTGTGCTTATGTGAACTGTGTAGCCAGAGGCGACAGAGTGAGGAGATTTTGGTCTAAACCAGCTGCACAAATGCACAACCACAACAAGAGTTGTGGAGTGTATGAAAAGCAGCAGCTTGAGCTTCTTGTAATGATTCGACAAAAGGCAACCATTCTTGAAGTCTCCATAGCAATGCTCAGTTAGAAATTAAAAGAGGGACAAATATATATTATATATATATATATATATATATATTATTAAATTTTTTCTGAAAAGAAATTACTGACTTTTTAAAACAGTACACTTTTGACAACAAAAATGTCCAAAAGTGCTTCTAAATAAAATAAATACAATAAATCCTATACAATTAATATATAATAGTATACAGTCCATAAATATTATTGGAATATATTGTTAGTTTGCTTGATTATTCCAGTGCCAGGGCCTTCAAATTTGTACAGGAATGTTTCTACTATTGCACATTCATGCTGTCACTTTTTAATGAGAATGGGAATCAAGGGGAAAATGTCAATTTGTGTAAATGTGAACAGCAACTTTCTTGTAGCCTGTTGATGCACAGGCTTTTTTTAAGGGGTGTTATTCTCTTGTTGATGAACGAAGCACTGTCCTGAAAGAAGTGTACACAATACAAATCATGCCGGCTTTGTTTCTTTTTTTCTCATTTTACATCCGCTAAAAACACAGAAAGTGTGGAATCAGCTTAGAGCCCCTTCAATGTGTAACCCACATCTGGACCAGGTGGAAGAGGCTTTGGCTTTGTTTTAAACAAATTAAAAAAAATTTACAAGGCAAAACAATGTCATTGTTGCAATGTATTAACAGAAGAGTTAATACAAATCATCAAAGCTTGATGATAGGGACCAGGAAAACATCTGCTTGTGTCACTGTTGTTGAATATTGCATCTAGAGGTTATGAAATATAATATTGTCTACTCTTTTCAGTAATCGTAATTTGTCTAACATTTTTTGCCAGTTTTAGAATCTCTATCACTAAAAATATCAGAATGGTGTGCATCAATGGCCATGACGATAAAATGATAAAATGGCCAATAACTATATGACTCAAACCATTCAGAAGGACAGTGGAAAGTTTATGAATAAACCAAAGTAGAAATATTGCTTAATTCTTCATAATAATGAACAAGAAAATAAAGTAAATGTTTTAAGAATTTCATATGGAAATATTATGTTGGAATTAAGTGGATACGGTCCAAAACATGACAGTTAGGTAAATTAGTTATTTAAGCTTAGGTTATTTAATTTGTTTTAGAAGAGCTTTTACCATGCTTTAAGGTAGTCACACATGTGGTCATATATTCAATGTTTCCCTCTTGTAAATCTTCCCCAAACCTTTTTAATTTAAGCTCCTCAGTTTCATAATAAATACTTAATAATGTATGTTTTTTGGCAAAACAGTCAGGAAACTGGCTAACCCAATGTCAGGCTATAACGTGTCGACTTGTAACATTCACCATCAACAGTACTAATGTATTACACTTATGATGTTTGGAGGGCCAGCTTCGGTTCATTAAATGGAAACACTAAGGCTGTGAAACACAGTGAGGTAAAAGCTCGAGTGCAAAAAGGGGGCTGCATGCCCAGTGGTTGTTGCATTTATGTGTCAAAACTGAAGGAGCAAGGTTTCTATGCAAGTTACACCTGTTTTATTTAAATATAGCTTTTATTTTTATTTTTTTTTAAGTGTGTGGTTCTTGAAAACTAACACAAACTACATGTTCCTTGGAAGACTTTTAACTGACCATATTACAACAATGTAATAAATCCAACTTCACTACTTTGTCAAGGGGAGAGTAGCTCAAAACAAGTGTCCTACACTTGGTGGCACTAAACCATTTCTCATTTGCAACCACAATGCCGATCAGAACACTTTCTGTTGTTTGTTTTTAATCTACTCCAGTGTCTCTGCAGTGGGAATAGTTGGAAACTGTTCCAACACATTACATCACCAATGTACAAAAACATCGTCTTGTAATGATTCATTGTGAAAAGGAGCAGGAAGAAGAAAAACCGTATGACCTCATAAAAGCCTCTTTCTCAATAATTACAAGACAAAACTTTTTGTTTTCATGACCACATATATAAAATGCAGACTATAACTTACAAAGCATACATCATTAATCATTTTTTTCCTTATAAAAAAGGTGAGAAGCTGGAAGTGCAAGAACATCAGACTGTCAACAGCATTCTAAGCCATTTCCAAATCCAGTAAGGTATTTAATCAAAGACAGAAAAAGTTACCCAATAAAGAAAATATTTTCTACAACATTTTGAAACCTGTGTGTGGCTCAATCAGGTGCAACAAAAGAACCAAAGGCTTTCGGTGGATAACAAGATGGGCAAATGAAGTACAGCAAAGTCTTTAAAATCTGTTATGAAACATACTAAATTTGGAAGAGCTGGCAGATTTCTGGACCCAAATTCTCTACAATATAGACATAAACATTGCAACGCAAGTGCTACTCGCCATGCTAATCACTAACTGCCCAGTCCCAGGACAGCAGCCTCCAGCTTCCTCCAGTCACATGTCAATATGCTTCTGGGGAAGGCATTTAACCCCAAGTTGTCTACCAATCTGCATATCAATGTATGCCTGTGTGTGTTTGTGAGTGTGGATGAATGATTGTAGTTTTACTGTAGTGTAGTCAATATGACTGGAAAAGAACCATTTAAGTTCAGTTAATTTACAATGTCTGCTCCTAATGTAAATAATTAATGACTGTACACAGCAGGAAAGCAAGAAAAACATATACTGAATGACGTTTTAATGTCTTCTTATAATAATTCCAAATTAAATGTCTGTATCAGCAGGTATCAGCTGTTGTAAAAAAAACAGGGATGAGAAGTTAGCCCAAAAATTCTGATTGGTGAATCTCTTCTAACCATCACTCTACCAGCAGGAAAAACTATGTTTTTATTTATAAAAAACAACAACAACAAAAAAAAAACACTTTGCTTCTTGCGAAATGTAACAAATATGTATTCAAATTGAAGATACGTAAACACTGATGGTTTACGTATCTGAATACTATCACAGGTCTGGTTGGATTAAACTAAGGATTTTTGTTTTATCATAAGGATGATTTTATCTCCTGGTCAAACAGGTTGAACCTTTGCATGAACCATGAAGAAGCACAACCTTAACTATGTCATGTGTCACCTTCCTGTTCTATTCTGGACGATGCTGGTCTCCTACGTTCTTGTATCCTCGCTCTTGGCGCATCTAATTGAAAGCGATTTTGAGGTATGGAGAGTTCCGTTTCTTCTCTAATCCTTCCACTGGGGAGGCTCAGATGGTCTCAATTACCTTCACCCCACCCCAGAACACTGGGTCCCCTCTCTCTGCTCTCCATCCATCTGCCTGGCCTGCTCCTCTGCCAATGCACTGGCCCAGGACCTTTTCAGCAGTTTATGTTATTAAGCACATACTGCTGAGTTCCTGTCCTTGACAGGGGCCTGGAGATGTTATCTCCCCTGCGCCGTATACAGTTACCTACAAAATATCCCATAAATTAGATTGGGATTGGCAAATCGGAATACCGAGATGGAGGCTGTTGTGGTCAGGGATTGGCTTGGGGGTAGAGGGTGTGGAGGAAGAGCTAAAGCAAAGTACACTGTATTAGCAAGGAAGAAGCCCCATGTGTTTACATTGGATGGAGAACCTCAGGGAGGTATGTCACTGGCAAACTGAAGGTGAACTGAGGAGAGTGTGGCATTTAAGCGCTTTGGGATAAGGTGAAGAGAAGTGCCAAATCCTGTTCCTATTTGCATAGAGATTCTTTTGGAAGTGGAGTTAAATGTCTAGCCTGACATGAGTTAGACTGGGCATTTATTGAGCTTGAGGGATTTTGCACAATGATATGCATGCATCCCCCTCCTATAATTAAACAAGGCTGTATTTGGACAAGTTACTTTTCAAGTCCAGGACAGCTCTGTCAATCCTCAAAGCATGAAGAAAGTCTTGAGCCAAGACATCCGTGGCCAATTACATTAGGTGGAACCTGTGAGGTCTTCAAACAATGGGCTCTCAGAGGATCAGCAATAATACAAACATGGCCCTTGACACACAACCGCAGCACTTCAAACGGCCCTTATGGATCTAAGCTGCAGAGGGTAAAGACATAATAGCAATCACAAATTAATTACACTGGCCAACAAAATACAAAAGTTCATGGTCATTTAGAGCTTTACACGACATTAAAACTGGGGAAAAGTGGGGAAAAAATACAAATTTATTTCTCAAAACGTAATTTTAAAATATGTATTCTTAAAATCTTTTTAATGTTTGGTCAGATCGATTGAGCTCCTTTTACAGTCACTAATCCCTTAATCTAGAAGAAATGGAAATTTAGCAATGAAAAATGTATTTAAAAAAAGGAATTAAAAGATATATTTGTTTATTTAATAATTTGTACAAAGCTACTCAAATTAATTTAACTAATCAAAAAAGTGTAAAAAAGTGACTTGGACACAACTGGGTTTTATTAATTGAATGAAGATATTCTTTTTTTATTTTATTTCTCAGTCCACAAAAGTTCTTTGTATAACTTTGAAAGATCAAACTGAATAAAAAACCAAATACACCAGATTAATCGGGATAGACTTGCAGCTATTAGTGCACATAGACAAGTTTTATAGATAACGAGGATCAAATCTGTCACGATCCACCTTCACTGTTCATTGAATTTCATAAATTACAAGTCATCTGGTTTATTCTTCCGGTTAAAATGGAAAACCACAAACTTATTTGTTATTAAGGCTTGAAACGTTTTATGACACTAAGTGTCATAAAAATCCTGTCAATAACGGAATTTATTGTTAACAAGAAAAACCACAGAAATACCAATATCTGTGGTATTTCTTTAACAATACCACAGATGGCAAACTTGGTAGCAACGTTAGCATTACTGTTGTCTTTAGTGAAAGGTCAGATGAGGCCAAAGCAAAATGTTACAGAATGGGGAGCTAAAGGTGAATTTGTTAAGTTTTAGTCATGAGAGAGATTACACATAAAAACACACACTTTGAAATGGTCTAAAGTTTTTGGTGATTAATTCCTTTCAAAGTACTGCTATATTTTTTGCAAACACTAGGTGAGATCTGAGATTACAATTGATGCCTGAGAGGCGTATTGGCACAACGTGCAGAATACTAGCTATCGCTATGTTACCTTTAGCTGGGTACAGACTTTCTAAAATCTAGTTTACCTCAGTAGCATTTAAACGTTTTCCTGAAAAACCCATAAATAACCCCCTTTATGGGCAGCTTCTGTCTCACTGTTGAAGTAAAGGTCATCGATACAATACTTTTTCCTTAATACCATATGTTTCTGTGAAACACATTTGAAAAATCAGTAATTAAACTAAATGTTGTACAATAAAAACATTACACAGAAGACATAAAACATAATAAACAACTGTCGAATATAGCAAAAATTAAAATAGCATGGCAATAAATAAAATCACAAGCAACTCAAACTTTGGTCACATGCCAGAGACAAATTGAATTAATAATTTGAACTTGACTGCAGTTTTAAATGACTGGGATCAAATGTATTTAATTGACTTTTAACCTGGTCATACAACTGAACCAAGTTGACCTTTTTTAGTGACAATATTTGCTGAACTTGCAAGTCTAAGTTTAGAAATAGGCCTGGCTGTCACAAAGCAAATGCACAGTAATTTGGACTAAAAATAAACAGACTCGCACACAAAAATCAAGTTCTATATCAGCTCAACAATTTCATAAAATCCAGAAGACTATGGTTTATAAGTGATGTAGCTGTTTTGTTTTCAGTAAAATGGAGCATATTCAGTGAGGTTTAAGTGAACATTAGAAGAAATAGAGAAAAACTGGGGCACTGGATATGGGTCAAGAGTTCAGCCTTAACTTGCATGGCTAATGTGGCACACTGTCCTTAAATTAGAAGTGACCTCCCTGGCCAGCCTGCAGCAGTTTAAAAGCCAAAGCAAACTCTTAAAGACAGAGCAAGCTGCATGTTCCAGTTAAGGAAGGTTCTGGGGTTAAGAGAAAAATTTAGCCAACATATGTTGGTACAGTTTAGATTCAGTAAGAGGTCTGCGAAAAAGTCTTGTAAAACTTTAGGATGTCAGAAAAATTTAAACACAAGACAGAGCAACAGGAATGAACAGCTCCTCCAGCCTGAAGGTTTATAAAAAGGAAAACGCCATAAATTACAAGTTTCCAAAAAATTTGGAGAGTCATTGTTAAATAAACACTGTAGCTGTGGTAACAACCGCCAGTATTAAAGTGAGAACAATGTACTGGCTTCAATGTGCGAAATGGCTATAAAGAATAATGCCTTGGGTAGTGTTTTTGGAGATGTCCGCATTTACCACAATAAGCAACGCCGCATGTGGAGAAGCATTCAGCAACTGCATAACATTATTAAAGGTTTTGGAACTATGTCACTCTTTTATAGTGCCTTTTTTCTTAGAAATGTTTTGAGATTAAGATTTAAAAAAATCAGTAATTGTGTGATTGCACAAACATGTTAGAATAGTTTTGTACTAATGACACATTAATCAAAGATGCATCAAAACATGAGTTATAGAAAGCACACAATCTAAAATAAAAAAACAATTATATAATAACCATAAAATATAAAACTTGTTCCCAAACTTTAAATATTAACTGAAATATTGATTGTTACGCGCACTTTGCTTATTCGTAAGAAGTAACAAGCCGGTATTCTGTCCATATCGGCTACATTATATGAACAGCTTATTAATGCGCTTATCAGGAACAGCTTTTACTGCAATAAACATTAGCTGATTATTTAAAGAGTAACTAAACCCTATGAACATTTTTTTTATTGTAAGTTTGGCCTTAAGGGTGCTTCTATCTTTATGATTTTGTCCAAATTGTGACATTTGTGTTTAAAACTAAAACTATCTCAGTGGTGTCCTCTATGGGTGAACAGTGGCGATTGCAATCAAATTTTCCTATCGGTTACAACAGCACAGCTTGGTTGATGTCTATGTCACAAACCCCTATTTGGATATAAACTCATCTCCCTCAGACACACGTCACCATAGCTAAAAGCTGGAGCATTGATCATAGCATTTTTTAGCTTAGCACGATTTGTTTGCCATGTGGACACGGACTGTAACGTGTCTCTTCTGTACTCTGACTGCAGGTCTTGCTTCTCACTCACGATAGATACTGCAGAGTGATTGGAGCTTTCGTTTGTTGTCGGCAAAGTCTCTGTGGTCAGTGTTTGCAATAGAACCACAGCAGAACAACATTACGTAATGTTTGCATCTTTGCTTATTTGTCACGAGTTGTTATTGTAACATTTAGGACTGTAATGATTACTTGAATTATTCGAGTATTATTCGAGGGTGTTTGGGGGGGTTGCTTATTGATTGATGATAATGTCATGAATCAATTTATTGTTTTTCAGGGGACCAATCGGGATCCATAAAATGACTGGCACGATGCATGGAGTACGACAGCCTTTCTCCTCCCGTAGATACTGCCTAGAGACTGGTGAGTGTATTTATACAAGTGGAGCGGATAGAACGCAGCCGGCTGCTGTGCTTATCTGATGCTTAGCGTAAGCGTAGCTTTACAGCTGAACCAGAAAAACAAATTTCATACCATTCCGATCGCAACAAATGGGTGATGTAGGGTACTGTAGCAGTATACTTGTCATATATCTTTTTGTGTACGACAAAGCACATGGACACAAAAACTATGAATGGCTGAGCAAAGTGAGCATTTACCCAATAAACTGACTGAAGATGAATGCATAAACTAAAAACTGGTGTACAGACATTTTTTCTAAGCATATTTGTGAGCCTACTTTATTATTAAATTGAATATACATTTTTTGTATAATTCTGGTCCATGTTAACTTAAAAATCGAGCTTTTATTGTGCAGGTTCATTTTCTGAACTACAAAAAAGTAATTATTAGGATGCACAAAAATTAAAAATTGGGCTGATGTTGATATTAAAACTGTTTTCACAGAATTTATAAATACTTTATCAAATTTTTTATTTGATTTCTCGATTAATCGCCAGGATAATTGATAGATCACTCAATTGTTAAAATAGTCATTTACAACAGACCTAGTACAACTCACCAATGTCACTGCATATCACATTTTCTTAATATTATGCAGCACTAATGATAATACATAAATAATTGGTAGCCATTTGACAAATTCCAATTTGGTGTCTGTGAGGGATGAGTTGTTGACTTGCTGAAAGTCAGCTGTACGTGTTAATATTAGCACTGAGTAAGGTGATCGGCTTTTGTTTAAAACATGGACCTATTCTTTATACATTTTTTTAATCTAATTTTAAACAAATCAGATTTTAAAAATCAGATTTTTTTTAATTAGATATTTTTTAAAAAGCAACTAACCCATTACGAAATCTGTTAAATTACATGACAAAGTATTCCATTAAAAAAATCATAATAATTATGATCCTTTTCGTTCCCTAACCCCCACACGTACACAACCATCAGATGCAGCGGCGGCAATGTGTTTTTGATTGTATTTTCCTGATTCCTATAAAATGCACAATGCTGAACGGGTGTTGCGCTGGAGTTAAAATGGAGCCCTTGATGATAGAGTACCAATTCCTGATGTGGAGCTGCAGAGGCTGCCTGTGTTTGTCTGTTGTACACTCTGAAACATGTGGTTTTGGTTACAGAATGTTTTACTGCTCAACAACATTTCTGCCTTGGAGCTCGGCACACTGCATAAAGACTACTTTGTCCCTTGATGCCCACACGGGGAGAGCCAGCCTTCAGTGTGCGCACACACACACGCACACACACACACAAACATGCATTCATCTCATGATGACAACAGCAAGCCAATTGAGTCAATTTTGATAGAGGGGCAATTTTCCCCAGGCCTGTCGAATATAAAACATGGACAGGCATGTATATCATTTCTTAAAAAGCAAAAACCAAAATGTAAAAGGTAATTTATTTTTTTTTTACAGTCCGTCAGGATTATGACGTTATTCAACTCAGATTGTCTGCCTAAAAGGTCTGCTACACTAGCACAGCAACAATACAGAGTATAAAAGTATCCACTGGGATAGAATAGGTACTGGTAATTGAATAAATTTAAAGGCATTCTTACCACCATCATTACATCAGTGTAGTTTTGAAACCAATATAGAAGTATATTTATGAATTTCAAAATATTATAAAATATTACATATATACCTATCATTTTTAAACATGTTAAACACCAAGCCAAGCTCAGAGAAGCAGCTGTCAAATCGGGTTGTATTTTAGTAGGCATGCTGACCAGCAGTGATGATGTAAAGATTAGCTTTGTCATCAACTGCACAATTAGAGTGGCCACAAGAAGGCAAAAGTGGTGGCATTTCTTAGTCCTTTTATGTGTTAGAAATGGTGCACAAAGTACTCAACTCCAGTACTTAAGGGTATTAATACTCATGGTCAAATCTTACTCAACTAAAAATAAAAGTCACTTGGTCAAAAGTTTTCTTAAGTGCTGAAGTAGTTACTTTTTATTCAAAAATACAAATGATGTTTTCTAAAGTCAGTACACTGTTCTGTGAGTGATGAAACATTTGGACACCACTGCAGTAAGCAATGGTCACCACGCACAAAGTACCCATAATAGGGACAACAGATAGCATTAATAGTTTAAAATAATTTGATAGGGGTTGCATGTTGGGGATGAATGATGCTGGCTGGTACTGTCATTCAACTACCTGAATATGTGAGGACATTACAGGGATGTAGCAAAACACATGATCTCTCATATGCTTTAAGGAACGCCTAATTGTTGCCATGGTTACTTTAAGGTCTCCTGATTGGCTGCTTAACTTTTTTTATGGTTTGGGAGGGAAAAGTGAGATTTTATTTTGACATAGACCTAAAGAAGTCGAATAAAGAACTTTTTCCTGTTTGGATAGTAAGTACCTGCAGAACCATGAGAGGAGAAACATAAGTTGGTACAAAGAAAATGATGAGTTGCATAGGTCCATTAAAACTTTCTTTCAGTTCAATTGATTAAAATGTCCTGTGGACATTTTGGCTTCCCTTGTCTGTTTTTTTCTTTCTTTTTTCCCCCTCTTAATTTAAATACAGGTTAAGGTATGTCATAAAATTCCTTTATTTCTGCCTTTGAGAGATTTATAGTCCATCCATCCATCCATTTTCTGTTCACCCTTGTCCCTAATGGGGTCGGGAGGGTTGCTGGTGTCTATCTCCGTTCCGGGCGAGAGGCGAGGTTCACCCTGGACAGGTCACCAGTCTGTTGCAGAGATTTATAGTGTTGATGATATTTAACCCTTGTGCAATGCTAACATTCTGTTTACTCCCCTTGTCCTACCAGTCAAAAATGGCCCGCCCTAACAAAAGCCCTAAAGTAAAGCAGCTTACTTCAATTTGAAATCCAAAATCTATTTTGCATGATGGAACAATCTGCTATTTACCAATTCAACTCAGTTTAATTAATTTTTATCATGTATTTTTTGTTACACAAAACAAAAAGACAATCAACAGTATTACACTTTTCTTTTTACGACAAACCAACTGTCATAAGTTTTCTTTAGCACAGTAAAGGTTTGTTATTGTAATTATATAAATGTGAAGTAATTACTGCTGAATTAACTATACTCAAAGGGAAAAAAAGTCAACAATCGGTAACTTTTTTGTCAGCACTTTTTTTATACCATCTAGGACGTCAATTATAAAAAATACTTCTCTCATACAACATCCTTCAACATAAAATGTTGAAGATGTTCAACATAATATCTTCAACATAATATGTTAACCAAAAGATTATGTTTAGCATCCTGCAAAATTATTTTGCTGGATGTTAAATAATTTTGCAGGTTTTCTGTTCATCTTGCAGATCAAGATGCTCAAATTCTTATGGTCAAGATTTTGAACATCTTCACCATAAGATCCTGCAAAATTATATAAGATGTTCAACATCTTGTGTAGGGACAGTATGTGTGAACGTAAAACCTATGACCTGTTGGACAGTGAAACATCTACTCACGGCTTCAGGAAGGAATCAACTAGGGGGACTTTGATTTAAGGCATTTTATCCTCTATATTGAATTTGTTTCTATTATGTCTGAGATTGTTTTTTTCTTGTGTTTGGGAGCTTGTGTGATGTGAGGGGTTAGCTGCAGGTGCAGGTCAATTACAAGTTCAATTCATACATCAATCCAGTTTATTTGATGTGCGTATATGGGTGCATATGCACATGTGTAGGTGTGTGTGTGTTTATGTATTGGAGACAGTTTCTGTGTCACTTTTGAACTTTTTTCTGGTGTTTCAAGGGTTTAATAATTCCTGGGTCAGAAATCACCCATAAGACAATCCTTGTACCCTGGGGTCAATTTAGGAAAAGTCATTAAATTACCTTAAACGAAAAAAATTGTTTAAGACATTTTTTGTACAGCTAAACATGCTAGTGGGTCACTTTTGAGCCACAAGACAACACAAGGGTTAAGATCTAGCTTAAGTGCTCTTTTGATGAACAGTACTCCGGTTAATAATAAGAAAAGCTTTTAAATTCAGACTTACCGCTCCCCCCACCAAAAAAAACAAAACAAAAAGAATCATAAACCTAGCCCTATTTTTTTTTCTACAAAATGAATTCATTAATAATGACAATCAAGTTTCAAATTAACAATCCAGCCTTTCTGATGGCTCCAGCTGATGTTTCCATACAACCTGAAGGAAGTAGTTAAAATAAACAATATTAATAGCTAATTAGATATTTTAGAATTATTTTAAAAAACTGTCATGAACTAAACACACAATTTCCTTTAGCATTATGAGATATTATGAAAGTAAACAAGTAAAGAAAGAACACTTTCTTTCCATTAATGTTTAAAAATATAAAACTAGATTTCATTAAAAGCATAAAATAATGCTAATTTGTTTTATGGTACCGGTTACAATCCTGTCATTTTATTATAAAAACACTTAAATAATTGGTTGCTCCATACTGTCTGATGAGCTGCAAATGTTATTTGAGTTATTGCATTAAAGCCGCCTTTATTATTGCTAAATCTCCTTCGGTTCTTCAAAAAAAACTTTTTTCATCTGAAGTTACCAATGAGTAGTCCGCAGATTATGTTTATGTTTTGATTTATTTAATTTTAGCTAATCGGTAGCTGGTAGACATTATTTAATTCATAATGGACTTTATTCATGGTCATTGGTTTTTATTGGTTCCTTACCTTATCTAAAGGTTCCCTCTATAACCTTTAAAGTGCTTTCTTTCCATGTGAATTTTTTTGACTACAATCCCAGTTGTCCATGAAAACAGAGGCCTTCTTTGACTGAATTAAATATTATTGTTTGTAGAGTCGAGAGGTAAAGAATTTACCCATTGGGTGCATTTTTGATAGATTATGAGGCTGATGCATAACAGGTACAGTTGAAGGTAATTATTCAATACTACATGTGGATACAGTCACATATGTTCCAAACACTGGATTTACCCAAATAAACACCTATTAAACTTTGTCAAGTATTGCTTTTGTTGTTTAATGCATCTAGAAGTACTGTTTTGTCTCTCACTCACTGATTGGTTGACTGTTGGACAGTCCAACAACTGCCTGATAATGTCCCAGTCCCTGTTACCAACATGTACGCCCTCTGGTTTCTATTCAACACATGCAGGCACTTTACAGACAGATAAAACTATTTTGAAGACCACGTACACCCCGCTGGGGGTTTCCCTAAGCCAGGGTCAAACTGTGAAATCTTTGTCAAAATCTTTTTTTATCGTGAAAGAAAACCTCTGGTTATGAGCTTGAGCTGCTGGACTGTGATCATCCAGTGAGCCAGACGCACTGACCGCCCATTTAGCACTCCAACTACAAAGACGATCTGTGAAAAATATCAAGCACTATTTGATATTTTCTGCAAAACTAATCCAGTCTGACTGCTGCTGTCACCGCCGTCTGATTCTTGTCCTCTTTTGTCCTAACCTGAGTGCTTCTGCTCCGTCTTTCTCCTCCTTCGTTCCGTCTTTTCAGCTTTCGACTAATAAAAAGCACTTTAAAAGCTGTAGCTCACCGTACATATACTGATTTATATTTCTGTCTGATGTGATTGATTGATAATGGTGTAGCCTGGCATCTTCAATTGTGCAATGTGACAGAAAAATATCTTGCTCACACGTCACAAATAGGTCCTGAACAATTGTAGAACTTTTTTTGTCCTAGTTCTTAAGCCTTAAATACAGAGAAATTTAAAACCCCTCCTAACTTTCACTCATCCCTTCTTGTGTTCCTGCCATAAAGAGACTCTGCATTTGACAGATGTTAAAAAACCCAGAATTTCTAATAAAATGGTCCTGAACTACAGGTTTAATGGTAATTTTGTTTCAAAACTGTATTATAGGTGGAAAATTTACCATAGTACCTATTAAAAACAGTGAACATTTCATTCCTAATGGATACTTAACATTGTTAGCTAGTGAGTTTATGTAGATAAGAACCTTAACATCTGAACATTATAATGTCATTTTAACTCCTCCAATGTCATAAAAATGCTGAACAAAAGTCAGAGAGTGACAAGTGAAGGTATTAAATGTTACCAACATGACATCACACCTTCACCTCATTCAATTTGCAGTGATCTTTAAACAGCAAAATATGATTGTGATCTCATATCTGAGAGAGGTAATTAGCACAATAAGGAAAGCAGGGTGAAAAGTGTACGGTCAAGGTAAAGGATTCCTGGCATGAAATACCTGCAGTCGTCCCACATTACACTTTAACACAGCTCTCCAAAAGCAATACGACACTAGCTAAATGCAGTGAAAACTTTTGTTACTTCTTAATATAGTGAATATATAACTGTACAAATTAATTTGTAAGTTCAAAATCAGTCACAGCTCATGTTTGATCGCTATTAAATCATGGCTATGCTAATCCCTTTTCATTATTTTACATGTTTATTTATTCTGTAGTTATTTTATGTCAATGTAGATTTACAACAAATGTATTGTTTAAGCTAAATAGTAAAGAAATGATGTTCTTTGCTAAATTTTCTTGATTTTTTATGTGCTTTCAAAATAAATCTGATGATCACATTGAAGCTTGAAGAATTACATTTTATGATGCTAAAAGCAATAAAAAAATTAAAGTTGTTCTTAAATTTATTTTCTGTTATGCTTGTCATGAATTCAACATCTTTAAGTGTGTAATTTTAACAACTTAATTTCATTTAGAATAAACCTTTATAGTCCCATTCCTGGATCTGCAATAATTCAATTTATTAAAGTTGAGTCATTGGGAATTCTGAGTCAATATTAAGGTTGAAAAATATGCTCTACACAAATGGTTTCAACAAGCGTTTACAATCTTCATTTGACATAAATTGATGAAATGTAGCCTTTAAAGGAACACGAGTGTCTACACATGATTATAAATGCATAAAAGGGTATATAAAGTCATTAAAAACAAAGCTGGACAATGTTAATTGAGAGGAATTTGTAAATTTCTTTCTACAAAATAAATTAAAGGAAAAGTTGATAATCTAATACAGAAAACAGTGGCAGTTCTGCACCCTCAGTTTTTTGCTTTTCTCAATCTAAACGTCTCAATCCCAAAAACTCAGTCTTAAACTAGATTAAAAAAATAAATAAAAAATCTAATTCAGATTTGACCAATCAATGTTGGCGATCCAGAATCCCTAATATCAGATACTAATTTCAGCGTCCTGCACCACAATCCACACCACATATCTTACTTGTTCTGCTGATTATTCAGTCCAGGACACTTCATGGCACCCAATTCTCAATAAACAGGCATACAAAACAACAAAAAAAGTACTTCATTTTTTTTATCCCACATATGCATGGGCCATCTCCTAACCAACAGCACCTTAGGTGATGAGTCACGTCATCTACTCTACATCCAGCTACTGAATGTCTTGACTCTCTGACAGAGGTACACCCATGAAGAAATTACACTTTGAAACTTTTGTCAAGTAGTACAACGTAGAGTAAAATTCTCAAAAGCCTTTTAAAACTTTACTGTACTATAAATAGGTCATTGTTAACAATCGTCCTCTCTCTGTTCTGAGGCTTCTGTAATGGTCTGTCACATATTGGAAACTTGTCTTGTGCAGAAACAAATCTTTATTGGATAACTGCTTCTATGGGGAGTAAAAGATGCCATATGGTTTGGTCTATGCTTTAATGATGAAGAGGACCAACCAGAGGGCTATCAGTAAGAGTCAAAACAATATTCTGTGTTTCCCTGGAAACTGTCATTTACTATTTCAGTGAAGCAAACCTGAAACTAAAATCATTCTGAAAATGTGCAAGACCACAATATGTTTTCAAGACCATTTTTAATTTTTTAAGAAAAAAACATTCGTCACTCAGCATGACAGTATTGCAATTATTAATATATATATATATATTGTGTGTTGAAAGTTCCTTAGTTTGTTTTTTTCACCCACACTCTGAGGCCGACAAAGTGTGCAACAGTCTTTACCAGGACCTGGAGATGGTAACAGATGTTACATGTTTGAAGTGAACTCGGAGAGCGCAATCCAGAAATTTTACAGAGTGCCAAAAACATCTCATCATATCATAAAACAGACTGAAAGGTTACATTTGTTTAACTTTACTGGTTGCTGGGTTCAGTGCATGCACTGGAAACCTCACACATGCTGGCGTGCAACAATCAGACAGCCTTAGCTGCAACCTGGACTGTTTCATGTCAAACAGAATCTGGTCCATGAAACGAGCTTGAGCTCATCTGACAAATCCCTTTTTCACGCACACATTGACGCCATCAACTCCACTGCTCAGCCTCTGAATAGGGAAAGCCATGAACTAACATCACTTTGGTTGTAGAAGTAGATGATTCAAAGTGATTCATCACTTTGAATCAATTGCACATTAATCAAGATATCTGGATGCAAATGAGTACATATATATATATATATATATATATATATATATATATATATATATATATATATATATATATATATATATATATATATATATACACCATAACATGATGCTCTTCTTAAAAGATTAAGAAAAGAAAAAAATTAATAATAATAACAATAATTGTACCTTGGACATTGATTATGGTATGAATATTTTGGTTGACTCAAGCTGCTTTGTCCAAGCTTTCATTGTAATTTATAAAAAAAACTCCAAAACGATCACCTTGAAGCTGCCAGAAAATCTTGTAAGACGCTACAAAACAATACTCTGTCGCCATCTTGTGGGCAAAAAACAACATTGCTGAAAAATGAATTGATGCAGATCCACAGCTCTGTTATAGCTACTTGGTTGGAGAACATATTATTATAATTATTATACGAGTAAAAATTGAGTAAAGGGGAACTATTAGGCAAATTTAACTTTTTACATGTGTTTGTAGTTCCAACAGTCTAAGCGCTTAAAAATTTTTAATGTTTTTGGCGTCTGGAAACGAGCCACTTCAACAACATCCTAAATAGAACGTCATAGAGAACCTTTTCTGAGCTGATTTTACCGCTGTAAAAGCAGGACCGAAATATTAACCCTCGGCACCGAGGCCTGCGACAGACTGGCGACCTGTCCTGGGTGACCCGCCTCTCGCCCGGAACGTAGCTGGAGATAGGAACCAGCAACGCTCCCGACCCCATTAGGGACAAGGGTGAACAGAAAATAAGTAAGTAAGTAAATAAATAAATAAAGGATGGAAGGAAGAAGGGAAGGAAGGATGGAGGGATGGAACCGAGGCTCACAAGGCCTCACTCACAATCCTAACAACCACACTGTGCAAAGGGGGCAATAGCAAACTCCAGCCCACTATAGAGCATTTTCCAGACAGATTCACGCAATGCTAAGGCCCAACTTAATTATTTGAACTGCCAACCAAGCTAGCTTATTAAATCGCACATCCCTTCCTCAAAAGCTAAAACCAATCCAGCAGAAAGTACGTCTTTCCAGTATGAGAAACCCGGTGTTGCTATCTTACTCATAAATCACACAACAATGAAATAAAGAATAATCAAGTATTCACTAAACGTCAACAGAGCAGAAAGTACACCAGTAGTGAAAACGCTAGTTAGCCTACTGCACTTATACCAACTCAGCACCATACCATAATGATTTAAACTACATGTTATATAAACACCAGAAGACATTTAAGCAAAACAAATTCGTTATCTAGTCGCACAACCACAACAGTTTATGAAAAGTCACTCAATTCACAGAAGGCATTATGGCTCTTACCTTTAGAAGTCTTTCTCTTTCTTGTCTTTATCCTTTCAAATTGCGATACTGAGCAGAAGCTCAAACTCCAGCTTCCTCACTAGTTAGGACTCGATGGCCCAAGGATTCTGCAGAAAGCCTCTTTACGAGTAACAGTTGTCCTGAGTTTTTTTTTCTTCTGCTTCTTCTTCGTTTCACTTGCGAAGAAAGTAATCTCTCCGTCACGGTTTTTCAGTTTTTGAAAAGCTGAAAAAATTGAGTAGTAGCCCATTTCCTCCCGAATGCTTCTTGTAAACCATCTTGATATTGCCGGGTCTGAGAATGGCACTTGCCGCTGCCATTGAGCTTGACCTGGCTTCTGTTTGCTCGCCATTTCTAGCTTCTTCTTCTTTTTTTTTTCTCGCTACAGTTAGCTACAATTAATTAAGGCTGAGCACCACATTAGAGGGCGATGCTTCCAAGCTAATGTAACAGGTGCCACCACCAGGTGTCGCACCTGCCACAACCTGAGCTTCTATAAAAGGGAAGCTGGAAGGGTGGTGGCCAAGTGTTAATTTCCTGTGTGACACCAGGTGGGTGTTGTGCCCACGCTATTTACTGGCTGTGGGCCTCATTCTTAATGACGTTCCTGTGGTAGTTACCTGGTCTGTTAAAAGGACAACTGTTGGGCCAACAGTCTTTAGATTTGGAAGAATGTGAAGAAGCAGAACAATGTTGAAAGAAAATAAAAGGTATCAAGGTTTACATTTTTCCACCAGATACGTGGACGGCACATCAAAGATGTGAAAAAGGTTTAATCAAAACCAGTTTTGGTTTTGATTAAACCAATACTCAACCTTTTGTAACACCTGCAAAATAGCATAAAAACATCCCCAGCATAAAACATGGTGGAAGAAGCATGATGCTGTGGGAACGTCTTCTGGTCAGACCTGATGCAAAGATATATAAAACTACATATAGGGCTGGAGGTACAATGGGATTTGTAATCATATTTGTGTTAGAATGACCTAAATCCAATTGAAAATGTTTGGCAAGTAGTTAAAATTGCTGTTCACTGATGCTCTTCAATCATTTCTATTCAGTTTTTGTCTTGATGCACTTTACAAAAAAAAATATATATATATATATATAATAAAATACTTTCAATTCAATTTATTTGAATTGATCCCAGGTATCAACAGTACAGTATGCTCCTCAGCTTATCATTCAAATTAGTTGAAAAGTGTTCTGTCTAAGGAAGCCCAGCCGATTGCATCAAGCTTTTGACTTGCAGCATTCACTCCTCCTGGAATGATTCTGACTGAGTTTGACCTACTTTGCAAAAAATGAGCAAAATATTCAGTCCATAGATGTGCAAAATTGTTAGAGATGTATTCCAAAAGCCCTCAAGCTGTAATTCCAGTAAAAGAAGCTTAAAATATCACTCATTAAATATTTACTCGGTTTCAGCAAGCAAAAACATCAGAAATTGGTCTCTCTCTTTTCCAGAACGTTTTTATCTGAATGTTATTTATTCATTAGCAGTTCCTTAAACTCTTTAACTGTCAAATCTAACAACAGAAAATAATGAATCAGCTTTATGTGGCCTAAATTATTATTAAATTTTTATTTTTCCCAGCCACCTCCCAAGAATAGAAAACATAATAAAGCAAATTAAAAACATGGCCTCCCTAGAAGAAGATACCAATGTAAACATGTAAATAGCTCATTTGAATGTTGCCAAGTCTAAGACAATAACATCAACACAGTGGCATTAGAAGAAATGTGAAATATGTTTGCTTTATTAATATGTTTTCCTGTGTTGTTAATAGTAATTAACATGCAAATGAACGCTTGGAGCGAAACTGGGGCATGTGCTTCTCTTTTAATAATTACTGTGTAACATCAGCATTATAAATGAGATCTCTATTGCTGGAAGACAAGACAGTAATTGGGGTTTTGACTAAATAACTCGCTACCCAGAATAAAGCATCAGACAGAGGGGATAATAATGATCTCTGTTAATTATGTGTCTGATCCCAGGAGAGGCTGGTCTATGATGGATAAGTAGAATTAGCATAAATTGAAATATGTGTATAGATTGTTTCTACGGACGTATGCTATTATCAACTGCTGTCATGAATATTAATAGTTAAATCCTTAACTATTTCTGCTGCTAGATTGTTTTCAATGCCCAAAGATTCCTTGATTCCAATTTTAGACCCAAATTTTATTGAAACTGAAACCCATTTCAGCCTAGCACACTAACTGAAACCAAAAAAATAAAAAATAAAAAATAGATTGATTAAGTGAAGCGTTTAAAAAAAAGCACAAAAAAAAATTTAGGACAAGTTGTACCATTTGGGTTTATGGTATGTGTGGGATCATTGTGTAGTTAGAATAATGTGTCTAAACCCTGTTAAAGTTTTACTCATCTAACCTATGATGAAAAGGTTAAGAGTGTTCAGGAACAATTCAGGAACCAACAAGGCTCAGGCCCGTCATAAACTTCAACACGCTGGAAAACCGCCGTTACCACATGTAAAGTCTGGGTTTTCTTTCAAACCTGAGAACACTGTAACCAAATGTCAAGCCTGCTGGTGGAATCATGGGGGCCGTTTTTACCAGTGACAGAGATGCTCTGAACAAAGCGGGTAGAGCAAAGCAACAAAAAAGAACTACTCCAAATTTGACAACTTCAAATTATATCAACATCCAGACGGTTGAAACTTGGACTTGATTCAAAACCCAAATCGAAATTGGTTTTGGAAAAAGGATAAAGCAGGCTAGCTTTAAGCATCTGAAATCTCAACTTCAATCCGATTGAAATTTTGAAGACTTTGTTTGCATCGGTGCTAAGAACAAGACACATTTTTAATGAAGTGTATCATCAGTTCTGTCACTGAGATTGGTCACCAAAGTTGAAATTCCATTTTACAAAACTTAAAAAAAACCAGTTCTGTTTTTTTTAATTATTATTATTTATTTACATTCCTTGAACTTTTCAGTGCTGTTAAAATTGATTTCAGATATCTATTTCTAAAGGCTTTCACAGAGGGACAATTTAACACAACTGGTGACAGCAGCCCAAACTCCCTGTCTCTGCAGACAACTGACATTCAAAATAAATACATATTTGTAATATAGCAGAGTATACTAAATCAATGTGTCTAATAACAGAATACAACACAGAGATAAAGTGTTCTTACAGTCTTTATTTGTTTGGCAAGCAACACAATCAACTATGTGCAACAAGAACCTAGTCAATTTAGTTGGAGGTCATGACCTGAAAAAAACAAAAGACAAACATTCTTTTATTCTGTGCTATAACAAAACATTGTGACAGATGTCTGTCCTTCCATAAGATATTTTAATATAATTAAATTACAGTGTTTTTTTTAAACATTTTATTATTTTGTAACAATTTCAAACATTCTGGAGACAGATAATCGGATTATGGGAATCTTAAAAAAAATTTGAAAAGCAAAAAATAAAAGAACTCCCTATCCTAACCAAATGTGTATGCTGTATCAATGTTTCTACTTACATTGTTGATCCAGCTGCTGTAGGCACTGACTCTGGTGAAGACAGAGGGCTTTTTGCGGTAGTTGCAGCCCATACTTGAGCCAAAGCTCACCACTCCATGGACATCCCAAGAGCCATCAGAGTTCCTGCAGTTCAGGGGACCACCAGAGTCTCCCTGGAGGACAGAAGGGACAATGCAACTCTGGACAATACGGTATAAACAGACTTAAGTCCAAGAGGCAAGGATAGTTTATTAGTCAAATTAAGCTTTGTCAAATATAGGTAGTCTGACTTACGTTGCAGCTAGCCACCTCACCATCGCCTCCAGCACAAATCATGCTGGTGGTGACCAGAGAGCCCCACCAGTCAGATTTGCTGCAGGTGGAGTGACTGACCACAGGGAGGAGGGCCTGCTGCAGGATGTCAGCGATGGGGCCTCCAGCTTTATTCAAAACAAATAAGACGTGTAAATTAACATCTGAACTTCAGAAGAGCATCTTCATGAATAACTTCTTAACTTTTTTTTTTTTTTTTTTGAGTTTTGATCATGTATATGGTAAGTCACATTTAGGTTCATAATTACGGTCTGTGAAACCAGTCTTCAAAAAAACAAAAACAGACATGAATTACGGGTTTCTTCTTAAATGTAACGTCAACCATGAAACACGAGGCTAAGGTGGACTGTTTGTCTTTCTTTTGTGGCTGCAAGACTTACTCCAGAGACGTCCCCAGCCAGTGACGTAGCAGGGAGCCTGGTCGGGAAGAATTTCCCCAGAGCTGGGGAGACAGGCGGGGGTGATGGAAGCTGAGAGTTGGACAGGAGATGCCAGCTTGATCAGGGCAATGTCGTTACTGGATCGTGAGGTGTAGATAAAGACAGAAAAAAAAAATATCAGAAACAGAGCAGTGTGGAAAAATAACTCAATACATCCTCATAACACCCAGCATGCCATGGGTTCTCTCTGAGAAATTTGCTCCCCACCGGATATTGTAAGAGTCCCAGTTGGGGTGGACAACAATCTTTTCGGGGCTGATGGCAATGGAACCACTCTCGCTGGCGGTCAGGTCATGTTTTCCCAGGTAGACTCTGTAGGTACGGCTCCTGTTTAACCGAAGAAAAAAAAAAATACAGAAAAAATCAAATGAAATTAAAAGAAAATTTACATCGTCACTAAAGTTAGCAATAATAGAAAACCATTATATTAGAAAGAAACTAGGTCATTTAAATAAATTGAAAACTGGCATGAAGTGCAAAAATACCACAATTTGTTTTTCTTTTGGGGAGGGAAAGCAGAAGGTTTTTTGGGGGCAGGAGTGAGATGCAGTGTTAGTAGTTTGTCTTGTGACCGGTGGGTTGTTGGTATGAACCCCTGCTCATGTGTGTCATGGTTTGGTTACTGGGATTTCAAAGCTTACTAACCACAAGAATCTAATTAAAATTTGGTAATATTATTTCAAATAACAATATTTTTACAGGGTTTTTGGGGGGGTTAAGCTGGCATGCTTCTATGTTTTAGAACTTCCAGGAAGCCTATTGAGTGTCAACAAATTAACAAGGTAGTTCAAAACATATTACTGTTTCTATTGTCATCAGACTGGAGTTCAATGTAAGATTTTGAAAAAAATGTCATTCTAATTCAATTAACTGGAAGTTTAAAACCCATAATTGTAATTATTATAAAAATTTTTTTTTTTTTTTTTTTTTTTTTTACCCGATGCAGTGAGCAGCAGTGAGGACCCACTGGTTGGAGATCAGAGTGCCGCCACAAGTGTGGTAGAAATAGCTGCCACTCTTGTACTGCAGAGACACCTGAGGAGAGGACAAAAACAAGCATGATTTGATGAAAACACTCAAATTTGGAATCTAGTAAGAGGGGAGCATACCTGCCAGGGCCAGCTGTTCTGACGGACATCGACTCCGCCGACCACCCTGGAAAGGATGGGGGGGTAGGTGGGCAGGCCACAGCCGTAGGCTTAAAAAAAAAAACAGTACAAAAGATTTTTATTTCTACAATTTCCTATATTAATCAACCCAAAGTTACCGTTTCATCCTTGTGTTTAGGATGAAACACAAGGATGACATTTTTTTTTTTTTTTAAATAATGAAGAACCTTTTGCTTACCACCGGCAACGAACAAAGCCAAGATCACAAACTTCATTGTAACTGTCACTGAGTTTTTTGACAGCTTGCAGCTCTTTATATACAATATCACTGTGGCCATATCAGACATATTGTGAATAATTTTCCTAGCCACAGCAAGAAAAATTGGGCTGGAAAAACAAATTTACCCTTGGAGATAAGAGTGGAGATAACTGGACCATATCTGTCGTGTGACCACTGTATCGGTGTGAGAAAAAGGCAGATGCCTCCTGATGTCAGCTTCTTTTTAGTGGCTGAGAAAATATTTTTATCTGAGAATATCTATTAAAATTTAGAGGGTTTGACTCATCATTTTAATATACATATATATTACAATCACTAACATATTTTATGTGAATTTTATGTTTTTACACAAAATTGTGAAATGGAAAAAAAAAAGATAAATGGATTTCTAACATTTTTACAAGTACAATTTGAGCATGCATTTGTGTACACCCCCCTTATGTCATTGCTAATGCTCAGGAGAATCACCTTTTGCTGCAATTATATCAGCTTGTTGGTTGGTTTATGACTCTATCAGCCCAAAAACACCTGTTTATGGTGTCAATGAACCACAATTTTGAAGTATTGTTCCAGATCATCAGATGGCTTTATGTCTGAACTTTGGTCATTCTATCACATGAATATAATATAGGATATTCTCTTCAATAGTGCAGTAACTTCTTAAAGCAGTTGGTTGCAATGGATTGTATTTTGGTGTACCAGGTTAAAATTTAGCAGCACTGACATACTGCTGCACTCTAAGCAAATTCTATTTGACAAAAAAACATTTAGCAGATGAAGGAGGAGTTCCACTAAATCTATATGTATAGAGATATTTAGTTATAAAAATAAAATCAATACAACTGGAAAAACTCACAATGATACTTTGTGTTGGTCTATCATAAGATCCCAACACACACAAGTTATGATGCTAAGACCTTAATTTTATTCCAGTTTATAACAAGTTTAATTTTTTAAAAGTTTTTATTGGATGGAAAAACTTTAATAGATGCACAGAGAAGAAAGCAACCTCTGTAATTGAAAACGTATAACAGAAATTATTCCTGACACATTTTGGGCTTTATGTAAGGCAAGTCGAAAAACAGCGAAATTCAAAAAATGGTTACTGGCTTATGTGTATGTCATTCCAGTTTTTCTGGCATCTCTGAGGGAAATATATGTGTGACATGTTCAACAAACAAAAAAAGAAACTTCAGCTACAGAACACTTTGACCTTGCAGTCGTGTTTCACATCTGCTAGTCCGCATAATCACCTGTAGTTGGCGTGTCCACCTAAAGCTCCACCTTCTCTGTTAAAATTTCTCATGGGGTAATTTTCCAGGAATTAGAACCAGATTTAGCAGGTTGCATCAGAAAGGTGGTGAGAGTTATAAATGTGTCAGGAAGCTAACTTTGAACTGTGAAGATACTGACACAATGAAGTTTGTGGTGCTTGCTTTGCTCGTTGCCAGCGGTAAGTCAGATTTTGCTGCCAAGAACAATGGACAAAAATCATCTTTCTATTCCCCTCTGTTATTTTGATGAACCACGTTTACCTAAAACATGGAAGTTAAATTACGAACTTTTAGCATGGTTCCTTTATTTCAGTCTATGGGTGCGGCAATCCCACCTTCCAGCCCGTGGTGAGCAGAGTGGTTAACGGAGAGGACGTCAGGCCTCACAGCTGGCCATGGCAGGTAGGAGGAATACAAAGTGTTTGAAACCTACAAAGCAACTTTTAAAATAAAAGCACTTAAAATGATTGATATAGTGGAAGTAAATGTTTGGAGGCTGATTGAAAAAAAAAAAACAGTTACATTGATGCACCATTCCCTTTTTGTATGTAATCCATTTCAAATGTTTAAAAAGTTCAGCGAATGAAAAGGAAGTCTGGCCACACTTTGCATCTACTACTTTGCAGTACAGTAGGAGTTAAGAGTTTCCTTGGTAAATGAAATTGAAACAATGATAGCAACCATGATAATTAATCTTAAAGATAATCCTTGGTATTCTTACATATTCTTCCAGATTTCCCTGCAGTACAACAGTAACGGTGAGTGGAGACACACTTGTGGAGGGACTCTGATCTCTAACCAGTGGGTCCTCACTGCTGCTCACTGCATCAGGTAGGAGACTGTCACCAAACACTATTACAAAGACTCAAGAGTTTAACATGTTGCTTCCAAAAACGTTTATATGCGAGCTTCAGATCTCAACTGCTTCTGATTTTTCCCTTTCTTAGCTCAAGCCGGCAGTACAGAGTGGCCTTGGGAAAGCACAACCTGCTGGAGGATGAGAACGGCTCTCTGTTCCTGGGCACTGCCACCATCGTTGTGCACGAGAAATGGAACTCGTTCTTCATCCGGTAATTATCCCGGTCTAGACCATATTTGTGAAGAATGCAGCAGTACAAGTTCTGATAAAGTTTGATGTCCCTCTATCTTCCTCAGTAATGACATTGCCCTGATCAAGCTGGAGGCCCCTGTCGAATTCTCTGACACCGTCCATCCTGCTTGTCTTCCTGCTGACGGCTTCATCCTCCCCCATAATGCATCCTGCTATGTGACCGGGTGGGGTCGTCTATACAGTGAGTTATCTTTGCTTCATGTTATGGGTCAGGTGGAAACACCCATGAAATACAAAGTTGTATCCTGCTGTATGTGATGTGTCTATACTGCCCACCTGTGGTCCTTCTATGTAAATTCTACCATGCAGGAGATGCATGGTGCAATTTATAAATGTGACTTCATTTCTTTATTTTGTAATTTTTGTGTTTTTATATCTTATATAAAACCATACATTTTCAAAACAAAATATTCTGCCTCCATTTTAATAAATTTAGTATCTTGCTTTGGTACTTATTGACTGGAGTCTGCTAATGAAGCTTTACTGACTGATTGGAAAATTTGCAATTTTGATTGGATTAAGTTTTTCATGCAGATAATACACTCAATGGATTTATGAGTTATTTAGTAACTTAAAATATACTACATCAGTGGCTATGGTAATATGGTGGTTTTCCAAAAGCCTTTTGCTGACGTAAACATGTGTCTGTCATGTGCACAGCCGGAGGTCCCATCGCTGACATCCTGCAGCAGGCTCTGCTGCCCGTTGTGGACCACGCCACCTGCAGTAAGTACGACTGGTGGGGCTCTCAGGTGACAACAACCATGGTCTGCGCTGGTGGAGACGGAGTTGTTTCTGGATGCAATGTGAGTCCTAAACACAACAACTTTCAGTTGTTCTTTTCCTCCATCCATTAGGATTGAGTATTCCTTCGGGTATCTATGGATGGCTCTGTACATATTTGGAAATATGAAAGTCTTATGTTTTTTTGGTGAAATGTCTGTCTGAAGTAAATTATCATTATCAAAATGTGCCATCTTTTGTTTATCTTCAAAGTAAATGGGACGTTTACTTTCAAGGCTTAGATCTGCTCAATTATACTAAGTGATTTATACATTCCTGTCAAAAAATTTAAACACATCTTTCAGATATGTGTGCTACGTATTATATTTTATTCTGCTGGATTTTGATAGCTGATCTTTTTTGTTTGTGTGGCACTGTTAGGGAGATTCTGGTGGTCCTCTGAACTGTCAGGGCTCTGACGGATCCTGGGAGGTTCATGGTATTGTCAGCTTTGGCTCTGGGCTCAGCTGCAACTACTACAAGAAGCCCACCGTCTTCACTCAAGTCAGCTCTTTCCTGGACTGGATCAACACTGTAAGCTTCTGAATCTGCTACTAAATCGCTGGGTGTGAAGTTCAAATTATTGATGTCATAAAAACCTGACACATCTTCATGATTTCTTTCACAGAAAATAGTGGCCAACTGATAGAGCACCATTTTGGGCCCAAGGCTTTCACTCTAGCCTAGCAAAATAAAGCCTTTTTACATACTCCATTTGTTGCGTCATGTTGATTTTATTGCATACTTGAGATTCTGCAAAACCTCCTTCATTTCCTCACTTTCACCAGGTGGTCTTAAACTCCAGTCATCAAACCCCTGCAACTTTTATACGTCTCTTTGTTTCAGCACACCTGGCTCCAATATTAGCTCATTAACAGAGCTCTAGCTTGACAGTATGCTTTGTAGACCAAAAATAAGATTTTAAAGTTTACCATCTGTATAAACCAGGAGACAGTTAGAAACATTTAAGGACTTTTGTGAAGTGATGCACTAGGATTCTGGTGGCAACATTTAGCATCAGCTAGCCAGCTGAGTTCCACTTTCTTCTAATGATCTCTACACCATAACAATTATGAAATCTACTGGAATCTACTGAAGTAATTGCTTTTTTTTTTCTGTGTTATGAGAAAATACAGAAAAAAAAAGCTTTTTCTGCATGTTTCTGCTTTTTTTTCTACATGTTTTACAGTGCCTATCAAACATGAGCATAAGATTGGAGTTCATGATAGCCTCTTAACATCACTATTTACATTACAGTGACAAAAAACATCACTGTAACATAACTGTTGCTGCTTGTTTAAGGGTGATTTGCAGCTATTTTTCTACTGTGTAAATTCTGGAGATCTCAGGCATGTTGAGTCAGTTTTTCTTTAACATGGTGAATAAAACCTATTTGAAATAAACAACATACCGGTAGTCATTGAGATAAGAATGGAGGTATCTATCCATTTCCACTGTCCCTGAATGAGAACCATGCAGATGACACAAGTTGTGGTCTTCAGAAAAAAGATGTGGATGTTAAAATTATGTTTTAATTTTTAAAAGTGTTTTTACTGCTTATTTAAAATGTTAAAAAATACATCATTTATTTAAATTAAAATTTTACTGAACAGTAAGGTCACTTAACGCTTTAATGTCTGTCTACTTTGCAGAAATGTCCTTGTTGTATATAAATATTAAACATTTAAATTTGGATGAGAGGCACAAAAATAGTTGTACTCAGTGGAATGTAAAATTTTCTACAATGTAAGGGCTCAAAATATTTTGGTGAAGTCGTGTTTTACAGAAATATGCAAGGGAATTACGGATCATAATAAAAGGGAAATATTGGTATGCTGAACTCATCGTGTCGCATGTCATCATCTGTGTCCTTCATTACTTAAAAGTTTTATTTGGCTAAAGAATGAGATAGGTAGGAGTGTTAGATTTGGAATGGATCCTGCTGACACGTTCAGAAATCACTAACTTGTTTACATCTGTCCGTGTGGAGGCTTTTTCTGACACCCACCTATTGAGATTTCATCAAATTGCAAAGTGCACAAATGGAAAAACACAGAACATGTTTCCTAGGTTACATATGATTGTAATGGGCAAAAATAAGTCTGACATTTCAACTCCAAACTGCGGAGATACAGCCAGAATGAGGTCTGTGGTGCTTGCTCGGCTGTAAGCAGCACACAACTTATTCAACCTTACTCTGCACGCATACTAAATGCTGCGTGTTTGCATGTGCAGTTTATATGATTTCTTTCTGTCTTTGTGTGGACCCCTTCAGTCTACGGGTGTGTGTGAGTCCCACTGTCCAGCTGGTGGTGAATCGAGTGGGTAATGGAGTGGATGTGAGGCCCCACAGCTGGCCCTGACCGGTAAAATGAAAGTGCAAAATGTCACTTAGCAAAGCAGAATATACCTAAATGACTTGAAATAATATCTAAGGCATATTTGCGACTGAGTGTGTCAGAGAACAGAGGCAAGTTTATAGTGCCTATAAAGCAGAAAGGCAAACATTAAATAATACAATTTTAACTAAAAACAGAAAACTTAGAAAATAATTAAGATGTATAGTTTGTATAGAAAAAAAACTTCACACACGCATTGATTTAACTAAAAACAGCAGCAGTTAAAAGTGAATTGAATTACAGAAAAAAAAACATAAAATTCCATGCAGGGTACTGTGATCTCTGAACAGTGGATTCTGACTGCTGTGCACTGAATCATCTGAGTAAAAAACTCAACTTAGAGAGGGTCATGTCCACAAACTAACTGTGCCACTACTAATAATTCTTAGATAAAGGGGATTTAATTGGATTTCTGTTGCTTCTGACGGACCAACTTGTAGCGAAGACATGGAGTGCAGAGTGGCTCTAGGAAAGCATAGCCAGAACCAGATAGATTCTGTCCCTGCGTTCAGGGAGCGCTCGCATTGCTATGCATGAGGAATGGGAGCTTTTAACTCTTCAGTAAGTAAGCATGTGGACATACTGAAATCACTAGCTACACTGTGCTAAAAATCAGCACCGTTTAACTAGTGGAGTAATGACATTGCCTTCTGCTGGCTTCTCCCTCACCTCTAATGAAAACTGCTATGTCACTGGATGGTTGCTCACTTGCAACTACAACAAGAGGTCCACAGTCTTCTCTCAAATTAGCTCCTACCTGGACTGGATCGACTCTGCAACCTCCTGAAACTGCAAGTAAATTGGCAAAATGGATTGGTTCGACATGTGACACATGTCTGAACAATGTAACTTTTCACTACAATCTCTTTCACAGTCAATGCCAGCTGATAGAGGAGCATGAAGTATGAAATAAATTATGAAGTAAAATATTGCGCATTTCTTGATTGTGGGATCTTGATTGTGTCATATCTTTAAAAAGATTGACTATTTTTTTCCCCACCAGGGGTCTTTTTGTGGGCTCTAGTGTCCCTTATATGACAGTAGGCTGACAGGAAAGGGGGGAAGACATGCGGCAAACATCAGCTGGGTCCAGGAATCGAACCCACGACCGCCACGTCGAGGACGGAAGGCCTCCAAATGTGGGTTGCACTATCCCCTACGCCACCACAGCACACCCAAAAGATTGACTATATGTTGTTAAAATTAAAAGCAGTACATTAGGTTTAAATTGATCCTCCTGCAAATGTCTCAGTCCAGCATGAAAGTGCACTACAACTTTAATTTAGCAACATGCCCGGAAACCAAAAAAAAAAAAAAGTATATATTGTTCAATAGTTGAAGCACACCTCATGTTCACAAGTGATGGGAACATTTTTATCACCAACCATCTGCCATGTTCTTAGCCTCCAACATCTGTTTCAATAAGCTGCTTGTTGTTCTTGCCTTGACTGCCTTGTATTTGTCAATTAAATCCATCGGTCGGATTGTTTGGGAAGACTCCTAAAATATCTACTAAATAAATACATTAAAACTTATGGCATTTGCTTTTTGTTGTGAAAATATTATACTGTTTCAGAAATATTTCACATTTCTATGTATATCAGATTTTATAAGTAGGAAATAGCATCATGTTGTTTCTGATTCAGCATAAGGATGTGGATTTCCCACCTTCCCCCCGTTTCTGAACCGGGTAGTTGCAGGACGTCAAACCCTACATCAGGCCCTGGCAGGTATTAGACCTCCTTTAAATGTCTTCTGATTCCCGACAGTAGCACAGTCTCACATTACCATTTTAGCTAGTCAAGAACAACTTATATTTATGTGGTTTTTCTTATGTAATTTAATGCATCTGTTCATATCATTCCCGGTATTTCTGAGGTTTCGCTCCAGTCGAACAGCAGAGGGCGCTGGAGTCATAGCTATGGAGGCACCTGACTGCCGCACACTGCATCAAGTAAGTTCCAGGCAGGACCAATATAATGTAAGGTGATGTAATGTAAAAGAGGAAACTTTATGACACTTCAATCAATGTCTTCAAATTTCTTTAACTGTGCACCAAACACATAGACCAAACGTTTATAATTTGCAGCGTCAAGCCTGAAAACCAGTGACATCACCAGATATTTTTATTAATTTATTTGTGATGTTTTTTAGTGTGTCCACCATAGTTTAGTTGAGTACATGGTAGATTTTCTGTTGCCTTTCTGCTTTCTGTTATGTTCTGGATTTTTGCACAAATTCCTTCACAGTTACATTTTGTCATTTTGCATTCCATGATAACCTTGAACACTGAACCAAAATTACATTCGATACATTTGTTATAGATCTAATCGTGAAATCTTGTAAATAACAGCAGAAAAACACAAGCCTTTTGTCTGGATTTTCAAACCTAAAAAAAATTACTAGATGTCAAGTCATTTTCGTTAAACTACCTCATTGAACATTGATTTCTGTAATTTCATTCCCTATGTGAAGCACAGCATGCTATGGACAGAGCGTTTTCAAACCTTTATTTCTGATGATGATTTTCAACTTGCAGCTAATGAAAACACATTTAAGATAAGAATATTATGTCAGACCAATTAGAAAAACATTTTAAGAAACAAGGCTTAATAAAAAGCATTGTTAAAACCTGCTTTAAAGTTATTTGTCAAAAGGTACTTTTAGTTGGACCAACCCATATTTTTGAAATTCATATTATATTTGGCTGCGACAGACTGGCGACCTGTCCAGGGTGAACCCCGTCTCTCGCCCAGAACGCAGCTGGGGATAGGCACCAGCAACCCTCCCGACCCCATTGGGGACAAGGGTGTATAGACAATGGATGGATGGATGGATATTATATTTTGCGGAATTTGACTTTAGATAAAGATTTGATCTTGTTCAAAAAAAAAAACAAAAAAAACAAAACATTTTTTGTGTGTTTGAGAAACTCAGAAGACTGTAAAGGTAAACTAGAAAATTCCTTAAGAAATTTTACTGGGGCCTGCCATAGTGTGCCCGTCGGTTTGGACCTAACATTCTGATGCTAAAAATTTGCATCAATGCTAAAGAAAGCTGCAATGTAACCAATAGCATGTGGAGAATCACAAGAATGTTAAGTAAGCTGGACATGCAACATTCAGTATGATAAAGTAAGTGTATTAGCTAAAATGAGCAAATATGCTAATGTAAGCATAAATACTTTCAGTAGCATGTGGGGTATCATTAGAATGTTTACTGTCATTTACTTACTCCATTAAGTATACTAAACATGGCTTTAAAGTCTGAAAAATAGGTAAATTTAAATTAAATCTAAATTTAATTTGCCCAACTCTGAGCTAATTAATTCTTATTTAAGCTAAAAGAGTAATGCTAACCCTAACCTGAGAGAAAAAGATAATGCAGAATGATATCATTGCACCGCCTGTGGCAGTGCACTATCCAGAGGGGCATATTGAGGCTTTTATTTTGAAATTTGCAGTAAGCTTCATATTAAATGCCCACACTAATCCAATGTGTAAGAGTGCTTTGGATAAACCAGTCACATAAAGACAAAAAGAGCAATTACATGATGTAATAATTTAAGGGCTTTTATTTAGAAATTTTCAGTAAGCTTCATTTCAAAGGGCCAAACTCATCCCATGTGTAACAGTGACTGAGTTAAATGAGTTATATACAGCCCATATATCTTTATATACAGCAGCAAGTTGTTCTAAAGGCCAGTTCAGTCCTCCTCTGTTTTAACTGAACTACTAGTTAGAACTACAGTGATGCGTACTGTTAGTCCTAAGCAGCTCTCCCTGCTCTGGGTTCCGTTGCCATGGTAAATAATCCTCTCTGCCGGCTGTGAGTGAGACATCCAGGGGGAGAAAATTCTCTGTTTGAGCCAACCAGTTTGACTAAAAAAAGCATTGCAAACAACTCTTTCCTGTTCGGGAACCGTAATACATATTCAAAAACCGTTTGAAGCGTATGAGAGGGCTATTTGTCGTCTCCGATAGTCCCGCGATTAGTGAGGTCTGTCAGATACCCTGGTGCATGATTTTGCTCTGAAGCACCTGGAGAGAAAACCGTAAGCGCTAGATAATTTTTGAAAACATTTGACCGGAGCAGGCATGCGTATCAATGTCATGACCGAGTTTCATACCAATCATGCAATATTTGTGAGCGTGAGGGCGAGTTAAAAAATGATTTGGGGTCAAAATGTCACTTTGACTCTCACTCTGGCGGAGCAGCATTTACACTCTGATTTTTTTAAAAATCCAAAACTTTGGGTCGACAAACCATAATTCATATTGATATGCTGTCTTCACTTTAAAAGAGATCACGGACGTATATACAAAATGAAGTTTCAATGGCGTTTCTACATGAAGTTATGACGACACAGAAAATCCTCAAAAATAGGGTATTTTCAGGATTTAGTGGTTGCCTCGTCCCCTTGACGACGAGAGTTGCACCTGGTGAGCTCGTTAGTGATTTTGGGGTCGTTTTTTTTATTTTTACGTCGCCATGGTAACTCCAAATCCCACCAAAAGTAATAGCACACCTATTAGATGGTGCGGTATCGAGCCGCACGTTTTGATACCACTTTTGTGGGGTGACGGAAGAATAATAAATAATACCTAGAAAATTTCGGAAGAAATTTAAATGGGGCCTGCCAAAGTGCACCTGTCGGTCTGGACCGCGTTCTGATGCTGAAAGTTAGCGTTGACGCCATAGAAAGCTGCAGCACGATCAACGGCATGAGGAGAATCACGAGAACGTGGACTGACACGGACTTGCGCGATTCAGCGTGTTAAAATGAGCGTGAGCTAAAGTTAGCCAACATGTGGCATTCCACCCGTCACCTAGCAACCCAAACTGAGTTCCAGGACATTTGGTCAGCTGATTTTAATGTACATGGAGTTTTAGGGCAATATTGAGAAAGAATAAAACATAAGAAAATAAAAATACAGGAGTAAAGTTTAATTTAAATTAAAAGCCCAAAATTTAAATTAAATCTAAATTTAATTTGCCCAACTCTGAGCTAATTAATTCTAATTTTTCTACACTCATTTATAGATTATTTTTATTAATTATTTGCATGTGCATGTTTATTTATATTTAGTCATATTAAACTATCTTGTCACTCTTGGATATATATGTGTAATACTTTGACTTTATTCTGATAATATTATGAATTTAATCTCATAATGTGACTCTGTAACAATGGCTGCTGTAGAAGACAAGTGTTTTGTTGTTAGCTTACCATCCAGAAACCACTTGCTGCATTCTTGTTGGTTGTGCAGGAAGCTCCACTTCTGCTTTTCAAAGATGTACAGTTGTATAATTGCACATCTGTTTGTTGCCATTTCCACATGTAAGTGTAAACATTGAATTGGGGGTGGTAAGGCCAGCAGCAGCTTATTTGGATTTAAAGTGACAGGACATCTAAAGCTGCCCATTCTGAAAGGAGTTCAAGCTGACCGTTTTATCGTTTATCATGACAGGCCTAGGTGACGCTAAAAAAATATAAAAAATACAACAAGAATAAAATCATATTGCGAGAATAAACTCATATGGAAAAAAGGTTAAGATAATCTGAGGATAACATCATAATGTTTCAACTTTATTCTGGTAATATAACTTTATTCTCATATTATTTTAACTTTATTTTAATATTATGATTTTATTCTTGGGGCTGCACAGTGGCGCAGTTGGTAGAGCTGTTGCCTTGCAGCAAGAAGGTCCTGGGATCGATTCCCGGCCCGGGGTCTTTCTGCATGGAGTTTGCATGTTCTCCCTGTGCATGCGTGGGTTCTCTCCGGGTTCTCCGGCTTCCTCCCACAGTCCAAAAACATGACTGTTAGGTTAATTGGGCTCTCTAAATTCTCCCTAGGTGTGAGTGTGTGTGCGCATGGTTGTTTGTCTTGTATGTCTTTGTGTTGCCCTGCGACAGACTGGCGACCAGTCCAGGGTGAACCCCGCCTCTCGCCCGGAACGCAGCTGGAGATAGGCACCAGCAACCCTCCCGACCCCATTAGGGAAGAAGGGTGTAAGAAAATGGATGGATGGATGGATGGATTTTATTCTTGTAATAATGTGACTTTGATATCAAAACATTATGACTTTACTCATTTTATTTCAACTTTATTCTTGTATTATTGAGTTTATCCTCATAATTTTTTTTTCTTAGTATGGTCCTACTACTCCATCCTCGATCTTCTATTTTTGGAGATATTCTTACTTGGCCTCACTAAAGCCTCAACAGTTCAGGGTTTCTCATAAATCCTTTATTGTCACTAAATATAATATTCATTGTTCCAGGTGGGGAAAGCCATGCCTTGCTGCCTTTTACAATGAAGTTAAGTTTTATATCCAGACTATCAAAGACAAAAAATAGATATTAAAACAATTGAAATCTGAACTGCTTTGAATGTACAGTTGGGAACCGAAGCCCCTTAGCTTTTTCTATTTCTTGAATATGTTTATCTGTATTTATCTGTATTTGTTTTTTTCTTGAGGCAGAACAAATGTTTCACTGTCGTTATGCAGTGTGTCTGTAATAAAGTTTAAATAAAAACACCCCCACACCCCCCCTCAGCCAACAGACTCCTTGAGGCTTTGATCTCAAGCAGTGATGTCACTCATCATGTCTGTGACATCACTGGTGACTGTCTTTATATTCCCAGATTCCAAAGAGAAAATCATTTGCAGTTTAAGGATCGAACTCAAACATGGCAGAAAAAGATTTCTTGATAAACAAACTAGCGGTTTTACAGAGCAGCCACAGGAAGCTGGAGGAAGACAATGAGCAGCTTCAGAAGACGGTGGAAACACTGAAGATAAAACTTGAGCGGCTGAGTAACAGAAGAGACAACAACGCGGTTAGCTGGCAAGCAGAAAACAATCTCCTCATTAATTCAAATGAGTATTATAAAAAGCAATTTACGAGCCTTAGTTTGAGATTGGAAGAAGCGAAGTCAACAATTATTGATCTGAGATGTGATTATGGAACCTTGATGAAAGTAAATGCAAAACTCGAACGGACACTGACGACCACAAAACAAAATGGAGAACACAATTTGAGAGACACGTCAAAAAAACTACTGTGGTTGGAAAGAGAAAACGAAGAGCTAAATCAGGAGATTGTAGCTCTTAAAATAAAGCATGACAGATTAAAATCCATCCATCCATCCATCCATCCATCCATCCATCCATCCAGACTCCCTAAACTAAGGAAGTCCAACAGACAGAAGAAACCCCAGAAGAAGAGACGCCAAAACCTAATATATTTCAGCGAGTCGGGAGAACTTTTATAAACACGTACGAATCAGTGACGTTGAGATCCTGGGTGCCACCCTGGATTTTTTAATTAGTAAACAGGAACTTTGGGGGTTGATGGCAGCATAATGCTTGGGGGATCGCTGGAGCAGAGAGGGAAATTACCTTTTATTCACCGTGAGAGACGGCCCGCAGAACTCTGGAATTGGTTCATATATACATATATATACAGTACAGACCAAAGGTTTGGACACAACTGTCACCCAGCTGGTTTTTCAAAGAGTTTGGTTTATTTGACATAGAGTAGTGAGAAAAAGAACCGCAGCAGCTGAAAATGAAGCATATGTTGGACTTTTGCTCACCAATTGACCTCAGTTTAAGGTTTTGACTAAAATTGGACTTTTCCAGAAGTAAGCAAAGAAGAAAGAGGGGGGAAAAAGCCGATCCAATCGTAGAAAACAAGATATTTAGCAGTTAAAACAACATTTGATTCTGCTAAAGTAACAGAAGTATTCATGTGTTTCGTTGACTCAGACTTCCTAGTTATCTTGACTTCCAGCTGCTTTGGCCTTTGTGCTTGTTTTGAGCTTCATGTTACGGAGTGAAGCTTCTTCTCAAACAAGACGGAGTCTCGCATTTCTTTTACTGAACCTTTCTGTTCAGTATTTATTGAAGAGAAAAAAAAACGGCTTCAGCTGAAAAACGATAAAACAACAACAACGGGTAACTAACCGTTCGTAACCAATAGCAATCAGAAATTGCTATTTCTGTTACTGTTTTAGTGACAAAACAGTAACAGATCCTTAAGCATTTTTCAAATTAAAGGACTTCCTCTATTCAAATAAATCATGTCTTGCACTTAAATATATTTCACTTCACCTTTGTAATTATATACAATCATGTTCAAAACAAATAATAATAATCATCATGTAAAATATGCTTAACATACAAGTGTAAAAAGTCACAACACTTCATGCTGGTAATGAGTCACAGATACTGAAGTTGTGTTAGTAAAAATTTGTGTTTCACAATATACACGTTGCAAAAACCTTATCGTTTTGCAGATTTAACAACTCAAAAAAAAGGTTTTGATGAGAGCGCTACTCCCTCATCCTGTTTATTTTATTAAATCATCAATTTACAATAAGGTTAGTTGATTTTATTAATGTATTAAAATGTAAACACTGTGATAGTCAAACATGATGTTTGCAACCAAGAATACAAATTACTGGGCAAAAACCAGCCAGTGAATAATGTTTAGTTTGTCTTTTGTTTAGCGTGACAGCAGAGTTTTTACCTAGATTCACCATCTAAAAATGCATCGCAGAAACAGATTTTAGATTATAAACAATGGATGTTTAACTTTTACCACATAAATGAATCATCTGAATTTAGAGTTATTGGAGTGTTTTTTTTTCTAAACTGACAGAAAATCTCCCAAGTGGCTTTTCTAGGAGCTGAGATTTGTGATTTTTCTGGAGCATTGTTCAGTCCTATTCAGTTGCCTCATTATTGTTCTCACAGCTGGTGTGAATATCGTGTCTCGGATGGTTCAATGTTTTTCTGCGGGGGAATATACAATGAATCTTTGTCGCTTCCTACAGCAACGCAACCAAGATGTGTTGCAAGCGAGTGGCAAACTGCGATGGTTATATACGGTACAAACAGCTGGGAGGTTTGTGTTCACACGTAACATCTGGAAACGTCTGGAAACGTTCTGCCATCGTTCATAAACACCGTTTACTTCTGATCTTTTACCAAGATGGAGGAGTTTCTTTTCTGTGTGTGGTCTTCAAGTTAAAGGTTAATTATTAGAGATTTTCCATTTGTTTACAATAGTTTGGTGGCAAAAACTCAGATTATAATACACTCTGATTCTGATATTTACTGTATTCTACACCAAATTGAGTTCATTTTAGTTTTCGAAGCTAAAATTTAAATGTTTGATGCAAAAATCTGATCCTTATAACAGAATTAGGGTGACGCTAGGCCTGTCACGATAGCAAATTTTGCTGAGCGATTAATTGTCTCAGAAAACTATTGCTAGACGATATACACTGATTTAATGGAAATGACATAATATTGCATGCGATTTCATGCCAAAGATAAATACACTTTATTTTGAAAAGAACACCCAACACTGGTACTGATAAACAAAACGACCAAAAACAAACATAAAATGGATTCTCAGTCTCCATTAACAAAAATGTACTTGAATAAAAACACCAAAGTGTAAATAAATACTGGATTTAACCAAAAGAGTGCAGATTATGAAGTCCGTTTACCATATTGCCCTTCAGTAATTATTAAATTTAAATAGAGAAGATGGGCACATCCAACTACCTGATGCAATAGTTCACACCTTCATTTGGTCTCTCAGGTTTTATATATAAAGTCAAATAAATCAGTGGTCGCGCGCACCCCCCCCCCCCGTCGTATAACGTATATCACCACCACAGCAAGCCCACCGCAACGCTTTCTTAAACCACTTCTTTTATGTAGAAGAGTGTGAGGTATCGCTTAACAGTGAATGCTGTTTCATAGGTGATCCAAACTGTAAATACTGATGAGGCTACTTTCTTTTCACTTCTTGTACATAAAGGCATTGATTAGCATTCTTTTGCAGGAATGACATTGCTCTGATAAAGCTGTCTTCCCCTGTTGTTTTTGTCTGGTACAATCACACCTGCGTGCCTTCCAGACCGGGACGCTGTCCTCTCACATGGGACCCTGTGTCTTGTCACTGGCTGGGGGCGTCTTTCAAGTGAGTGATTCAAAGAGAAATAAGACACAGCTTAACTATTAGCTAAACCACAGGTTGGACAAAAGGTTGGGTGACTGTTTGTCCTGAATTATGCATGAGTACTATGAACAGTCAGCTAGTGGTGATGTTCATTTTGTAGAATAGCACATTCATGGAGCTGCAGGTTACCATACCTTCCAAAACTGTCAACATTAGTTGAGCTTACACATTTGCCACATAGTACAACAACAAACCTTTGTGGGAGAGACCAACAGAAGTAGCACTTAACAGTATGGTGGAATTTTCTTCACAAACGGAAATGTGAAAAGATTGTTTCTTTCACCCTCCTTTATTCACTTATCTCTGAATAAAATCTGGTGCTTTCAGAAGTCACCCAGTTGGTAAGGAGAAGGTTAAAATGAAAATATTGTCACAAACATATCCATAATCTGGAAGCACATAAACAATGGAGAGCCACTCAAAGGCAGGAAAAGGACAGCATTAAGACCATTTTACCTTGGAAGGACTTTCAGACTTTTAGTGCTAAGCTAAAACTATTCCTCACACACTCAAAAAAAACCAACAAATCTTCCATTTTTAAATGTGAAAATTTCAAACCATATTAATATTTTTGGAAGGCACTGAAAATGTGATTACGGAAGCATCTTATGCATACTGACATACACTAATTTCTCACTGAATAAGACTGAAGAAAAACTGGTTAAAATGATTATTATAACCAGATCGCTGTTTAACCAAAGTCAAAATTTGCACTTTTTTTCCACCTCAGACAGCCAACGGTCCTGCAGCTGATATTCTCCAGCAGGCTTTCCTGGCTGTAGTCGGCCATGACGTCTGCTCGCACCCCGACTGGTGGAATGTTCTGGCAACTGAGGCTGTCACGTGACGTTTCATGAGAATTTAACAATCCGTGTATTCCTAAAAATACACAAATTTTAAGAATTTGTGTTTTTCTTCCTATTTTCACTCAAAGTAAAGCCTTGCTTTTTATGTAAAGCAAGGCTTGCTTTTTATGTAAATGCCCTGAAGAAGGGGAGTATTTTAATAAAAGAGCTGGACACGGTGCTTCTGCTCCAACGGTTAATAACTGAGTTTAGCTTACAAACATACACAATATCAACAGAATTCGTTAACATTCGGCGCAAACAGCTGAATTTGTTAACATTCGGCGAATAAACTCATTTACAATATACAGGTCTGCATATATATAGAATCATACCTGAAGAAGGGGAGTATTTTAATAAAAGAGCTGGACACGGTGCTTCTGCTCCAACGGTTATTAATAACTAAGGAGGAAGTTCCTGTGCTCTTCACCATAGCTAGCGCAAGCGCTAGACTCCCCCTGCTGGTTGACTCCGACCACTACTTCAGCCAAACCAGACCTGCCAGTCTCTGAAATAACCAGATTTCAATCCATCATATTTAAACTGCCAGCTAACAACCAGCTAACCTGCAGGGAGACTGGTGGCCCTCTGAATTGCCCGAACCCAGATGGCTCCTGGGACGTCCACGGTTCTGGTGAGGCTTGCGATGTTCTGCAGAAGCCCACAGTCTTTTGGTGGATCAAACAAGTGAGTAGCTGTTTATTTCTGCAATTACCTTTCAATAATAATAATAATAATAATAATAATAATAATAATAATAATAATAATAATAATAATAATAAATCATTTATTAAAAATCAGGGAATTTTTTTTCTCTTATTTCCTCTGCAGGTAATGAGCACCAATTAAAGATGCTGCTGATAAGAACAGCTAGCAAATGTAAAAGATGCACCTGATGAAATGTAAGGATCTTAAAATGTAAAATTAAAAACATTGTAGTATTCTAAATGTACAAGAATTGACCACCAAACCAGATCACTTTCGTGGCTATATTCTGACTTTCCCACAGTTTATAAAATGAGATTATTGCATAATTTTGTGAAGAACATTAATAAAATACACCGGGAGAATCCTAGATATTAGTAAACAAATGCTTCCTCTTTATTTATCATAAATATTCATGAGATAAATGACTTTTCAAACTTCTGGGGAAAAATATATTTGTATAAACACAAACAAGATTTTTTTTGTTCACTGCACATATAAAATATATAAACTGTAGTCATAAAAAGACAACATTAAATGACAATGACAACACACTCATTATTGTACAAAAAAGAAAGTGACTCCTACAACCAAATACTTACAATTAATGTAAAACAATTTGAAAACTTGTGTATAAAATTTATCTTTTTGCTAAACTGATTTTTTTGCAAAAAAAACAAAGTACATTGCTGAGGTCCAGTTAATGAAAACAGTTTCAGCCTTCGAAAAAACAACAACTGTGAAACACTGGTGTAAAGGGCTTTTTCTTCTGCAAAACAAAAAGAGAAAAAGCAAAAGTGTGCAATTTCACAAAATGAGTAACATTGACTTGAATAACTCAGGAGTCACTTTGGCATCCACTGATTATTTCTAAAATTAAAAAGAAAAAATGAAGAAGGAGAAGGAGAGCGTACTGGCAGGTCAGCATACTGCTGTAACACAGGTTATATTCCTGAAAAAGAAAAAAAAAGAAAGCCTAGAGCCATCTATTTTTATTTTCATCTCTTTCTCTGCATACAGTCCTGTAGGTCAAGTTGTGGTTGAAGGAATGATGAGCAGCAAGCCAGTGAGCAGCTGCTGTTATTGTGTTGCAGCAGCACAATCAAAGAGTCTTTCTGTTTGCCAGTCGGAGTAAGAAAAAAAAAAAAACAAGCCCTGAGAAGGAGAGGCTATGCTGCATGCTTTCACATCTCGCCATGGCTACTGAGCGCAGGCTTTCAACTATTCACCAAGTTCCTGAAAACATCTTCCCTCCTATGCATCTCTCCGTATCATGCTGTGTGCAAGAGCAGAAGCACCACTGTTTTAAAACAACAACGGAGTCACGCAATTTCTTTAGAAAAGGCTTGAAAGTTCATTCTTGGAGTAAAGATGCTTTTGGTGCGTACAGCTGGAGGGTATTCATTGATGCGTTCAAAGTCAGATCTTAACATATTTGTAAAAATCTAAGTTTCCTGGAGAACTCATTGCCTCCTTTAAAGTGACGTCTGTTAACTGGTTACCAAACACAACTTTACCACCGTGACCAAAGTTACTACACAAGCAGGGAGTACGAATAGGTTTCAAACATCCATGGTCCCTCACAACTTCTGCTTTTATAAAAGACTCACTTTACTTGTGAATGAAACTTAGATTACACCAAAGTATCCAACATCTATTTTCTTGGTGGTAGTGGTAGTTCCAGAGTGAGCAAATTCATTTCTATCAAGGGAAAGACCAAGTTATAAGCTGGTACAATCTCAGCCAGAGTTTCAGAGAAATCAAATCTGGAATCAAATGCTTCTGGTCATCAGAATGTGTTTTTTCCCCTTTTAGAGAAAACTGACTTACTACTTTTGTTGAGATCTTCAAAGGCTTCCAGGTAACATGGTAGCACGGTTTTAGCAATGTTAGGATCCATGCTTGGTTTAGTACTGACAGCAATAAAAGGGTCCTTAAATGTGGCATAAAGGACCTCGCACAATGAGTGCATGGATTCATTTTTTTTATATAGAAAAATTCTAAAAGCAGCCTCTCTCTAACATCTCATGAGTCAAGGTGGTTTCTAAGGCTGAAAACTGATATGCCACAGTTTGACAAAGCGTTGCCACTTAACGGAGTGATCCAGGAAGGTCCGTAAAAAACAGCACTTTACAGTCAGGAGCCATGATGACAAATGTGAAAATATAACATTCTTCAGCTCAAAGCAAGAAGCCTCCTTCAGTTCTTGGCTGAACAATGCATATCCATATCCACAAAGGTTGGCCATGGAAGATACTAGGAACTTCAGTCAATAGCTGTAAACAGCAGGCTGACCTTAAAGTGGAGGCACCTTATCTTCATATTGTGGCGGAGGGGTAAGAGGTTCAATACTGATTCCCGCTGCCGGCTGAGAGATTCCCGTGTTTTTCATGGGAAGCTTTTCCGACTTAATCCTTCGGATTTTGATGGGAAGGAAATTGCGGGTGTTTTTCCCAGGTCTATGGGTTGATGTGGAAATAGTAGCGGTGGGAGAGCTACAAGCCGGGGCAGGTTGTGGAATGGTGGAGTTGATGTCGGCAACCTCGTTTTCATACTGGATGCCGTCGACCTGGACCAGGTCGTCGTAGGACGGCAGCTGGGAGATGCTTGGACGAAGGTTGCTCTGACGGACAGGGTACTGCCCGCTGCCTACCGCCTCCTCGTAGCTCGGTACTGCGTAGCGCTGGGCCCGCTCCTCAGCCCTGCGGAGATGTAAATACATAAATTAAAGGTTACGTGAACCACAAACAGCTCAGGGAAGAAAAAAAAAAGTCACCTATTTATCAAATTTCCAACCCAATTTTTTATGTAGAACGATTCAGCAGACTCATAAATTAAAGCTGTGCATTAGCTTCCCGAAACTTCACTGATATCAGAAATGTAAATATTTCCAAATGCATCTTTTCAGGTAGTGACAGAAGGCTGTCATCAAATTTTAATGGGATAAAAACACTTGAGTAAAAATATCATGGCCAAATGCAGTGGAGTAGAAACACAGAAATTATCAAAAATATTTTTGACTTATGTAATGACTTGCTGGGGAGTCTTAAAACCACACTTTTCTTGTAACAAGCAGACCAGTCCTTTTCTTTATCAACTCAGGTAAGACACTTCTAATATCATCTTTGGTACAGGAGTGAGTTTAGCATCACAATCTTGTGGTCATCCCTTTTTTTCAACCACCCTTTTCTTTTTCCTTCCATCGAAACTTTTAATTAATTTGTTTGCTTACAGAGTTCTGAAAAGATGGCATATTCAGCGTTGATATTTCATGACTAACTCTCCTTGTGGAGGATGTCAGTGACTATCTGCTAGACAAACAGTTACTTTTCATTGGGTAAGGAGTCAGCAGCCTTACCCAAGGCAAAGAATAGCATTTCTGTACCAAAACGTCATAATAACCATATAAACAAATAAATTCTGTTTGTCATGAATATGACTACAGAATGAGTTTTACTTTTCAACAGAATATAAATAAAATCTTTGATAAAGCAAAGATTTACAATATGTTTGTTTTCACTCTGATGAATCATTCATCTGAGGCTGTACAATATCAATAAAATATTTAATTGTGATACCACTGCTAAAACCTGCGAAAATGATACTAGTTATTATTAACCAACATTTTCTCAACCATTTTCATTCTTTATCGTCTCATAATGTCCACAACCTCTCTCCATAAGCTCTAGCAAGTCAGCTATTAAGTAAAAACCTTAGGAGAAAAAAAAAAAAACTCAGAGAATCTTTCTCATAAGAAGAAGACTTCCTGTTCTCTAAACAGATTTCAGTCTAACATTTGGTGTTTGTTGACCTAAAAGCATTAAAATGAGGTCAAGTCGCAAGCAGAGTAAACTCACGTTTCTCTCTCCTCCTGCTCCCTCGCCGCGTCTCTCTGGTTTTGGAGCTCCTGGCGTCTCAGCTGCTCCCGCTGTTTGTTCCTCATTCCCAGACACAGAGACAGCAGCAGCATAGCCACCCCGGAGCCAGCCAGCACGAAGGCCACAGAGGACGCTTTATTTCTTTTGCCATCGATTCCATCATTCCCCCCTGAACTGCTGCTGCTGTTATTAAAACCTGTGTTTGCGGGCACCACGCTCCACACAATCATCACTACTCCGAGGGCGATGAGGCCGACTCCCAAAGCACACAGAGCATACTGTGAGCCTGAATTTCCATTGCTTTCTCTGTTGCTCATCTGGTTAGCGTTGCTGTTGTTGTTGTTGTTGTTGTTGTTGTTGCTGCTGCTGACGGTCGTCACTATTACTCCAGGGGGGCCGTCCACAGTGGATCGCATTTTGTTTAAATGTCAATACTTCAGTCAGATCAGGTCCAGTGAAGTCAAACACTGTGGAGAGAAAGGCATGTTAGCAAGAGAACAAACTGGGAAGTCTAATAAAAAAGAAAAATAAATGCATATAGAAATACTTATTTTTCCCTTTAAGATTACAGATAGGCTTACAGTGAGGAGGACGCTTAATTCTTGTGTCTCTTAGGTGGCGACTGAAGTTAGACTGCTCTCTATAGTCTCACCTCAAACGCCTCTCCTGCTTAAAAAGGTTTCATAGTCCAGCTTTTCAGAGAACTGAAGGAACATAAAATTCACCGTAGTAAAATAAATCCAAGCCTTTCCCTGAGTTATAGGTGCGTGGTAAAATATTTACAGCAGCCTCACCTTTCAAAGTCACCTGTGCCACAGTTAGAGCTACCAATGCCAGTAGAAAGGGTGGTGGCCGCTGTAAATCTAACGCCTCAAGAAATATTACGTACTCCACAGGTTTACTGAGTTCTTATCAGCCACTAAATCAAAACTCTGCACTGTTACATGAATATTGTGAATTTATGAGGTTACATTACTTGAAGCATTTATTAGCATTTATACCAAGTAGAATGCTTCTCTGAAATGCAGCAAGCATGTCAGATGTGTGTACTTGGCTACATACGATGAACATGGAAATGATCACATAGCTAATCATTTCTATTGTAAAAAAACAACCCCATAACATGAACTAGGCGAGAAGACACGATTGGGGGGGGGCAATATGAATGTGCTGATGATGTTTTCAAGCTCAGATATGTTTGAATTATCTAGCACATTCTGTTTATTGACGTTCTACGCCATGTCCTAGACTTTTCTCCTAAGTTCATAAGTGACCTTTGATCTAAAAAGAGAGCAATTAATTAGAATTTCAATGTTCCGTAATCTTTAAAACTGAAATACAGTTTCTGAGTTGGGACACTTCACAGAGTAATGTCTGTAAAGAAATGTTTATTGCATTACATGTTCTACTGTGTTAGTGATTTTTTATCAAGTCTTGTTTCTTTTCTTCTTGAAAAGAAACAAAGATTACAGATTCATAAAAAAGTATCAAACCAAGGATATCTTGATTTGATAGCATGACTGGAAATCGGGCCCAACCAGGCAGTTTAAGGCTCGACCGGAATCGGGTGTCACATCATGACTAGGGATCAGATATGTATATTTATTCTTAAACTGAATAGGAATGAAAACAGAACAATAACAGTTATGTGATGGTACTTTAGTGTTTCGAAACAACACATGTGTAACACTGTGCAGGAGTGACGGCCGTAAAACTAGCAAAACATGTAATCAGCTTGAAATGCAAGAAGTTTTGCCAACTTAGTGTTGTCGAAGTATTTAAAGACTTTTCAGACCACCCTAGCTACTTTGACAAATCTAGCAACTTTCTTTGGTTTATTGGACAAATCGGGAAGGCACAGATCGTACCGCAGTTGCAGTGAGACCCGCCGTGAGACTCTCCCACTTCAGAAGCAGTTGCAGGCGGTCAGTCTGACTAACAGCAGCCTCGTCATGCAGCAGCCTGCAGTAGTGCAGAGGGAAAACCCGCTCCATTCAAACATTTCAAAGGAATCAAGCATGTGCAACGCTACCGGTGATCCCGATCTGGATTACAGTAAATATCATGCGAGTATAGTTTTTCATATTACCTAATGTTTTTTTGTTTTTTTTGTTGTTTTTTTTTAAACCTGAACTGTCACAACAAAATAAATCCCTGCATTTCATTCCCACGGCCTCAGTCACTGATTCATCTTCTCCACTGTGTGTGCCTCTGATTAACCTCTTTTCATTGAATTTGATATTAAAAATATATATATTTATTTAGTGTATGTTCAGGAATAGTATTCACATTACTAAATAAAATTTCTTAAATTATTTAATGAATTTGTAGTTCTAAATGTTTTGAGTATTTTTTAATCACGTTGACCTTGCCAGCATTGATATTCCTGCCTGGATCACACATGAACAACTATGCAAGTTACACATGACATATCGGATCGGGACTTGGTATCAGCTGATACATAAAATCAAAGGACCTGGAGGCTAAAGAAAAAAAAAAAAAAAGAGAGAAATAATTGGCACATCCCTAATTCAAACTATCCATCCATCCATCTTCTTCTGCTTATCCAGGGTCGGGTCCCGGGGGTAGCAGCTTCAGAATTCAAACTAATTCTAACTTTTTTGTACACGCACTTTCATTACAACCAGAAACCTTAAAGTGTTCCGATCACATGTTGACACTTCGGTTTTTAGCCCATGCTCTTCCCTCCGACTTGCCGTCAGCTTTGACATTGTGGAACTCTGTATTGATGGTGATTTTTCTGTATTACGTTGTGAGCCAACTTTTATTTCTGTCTCTGTCATCTGACACGAACACCAACTTCCACATATTTGTTGTGTGACCTACATGGAATGAGGCAAACTTTAATTGACTAACGTTGTGTTATAAATAGATTCAAACATCTGAATCTCCTCCAGAGTTATTGTGGGTATTCTGGCTGCTTCTCTGATTAATGTTTCCTCGCTATGTCGTGGTAGCTTCACAGGTCTCCCACATCCATTTTAGAGGATAAACTGAGAAGCGTTCAACCTACTAGATTTTCTTTCAGAACCCAAACTTGCTTTACTCGTCTCCATAATTTAAACTGTATCTGTATGAAGCCATTTATGTTAATGTTCTCTAACAAGTCGGTCACCACGGATTTTGGTAATCATTTGTTAACATACACTATACACATTTTTTCTTTCCACTTCACGGTTAGGAGCTACATATAAAAAAATTAAATGCAACATGATAAAAAAGGATTAGTTTTAAATTTTTTGCCACAACACCTACCTCTACTTACAACAGTATGAAATGAATCAGTGTGTATCTTAAGAATTATCATCTACTCTTGCCAGTGGGCCATCTTTTGATAAACAAAGAAAGTTGGACTTTATATTAAGTGTTGTCTACAAACAGGCCTGGGCCTGCTGAAACCGAGGGGGGTGTTGGTTTAACTCAGCGTTACATTAAGGGGATATCCCCAGCCTAAAGAATGCAAGGCATGATCCAGGATAAAGCTCATAATAAACAGCTGGACAAATACACTTTTCAGCTTATTTTATGAGGAAAAAATACCAACATAGACATGTTGAGAAATCCAGAGGTACAAAGGAATTTATACGAGGATGGGACAGTTTATGGGACAGAGCTGGGACTGTTACACTTTACCAAGAAAGCACAGTAAGATACTGACAGGCTGGGGGGAAAAACACTCGAGCACAAGAGGAATGTCTGGTATCATGTGTCAAGACTGTGTCAAATAACTAAGAGAATTGCACTCAGGAGCCAGGCTTGATGTCTTCAACATGTTATAAACATCGTTTTATTACCCAAAAAGTATGTCAAGGGGATGTTTCTTTGATTGTTACTAAACCAACACTAGATGACCAAAAGTGCCGCTTCACTAAACAACGCGAGGAAGTAGTTTCGACTTTAATAACATAGGGTTGCAATTATACTTTAAACGGGTTTTTATGCATGACAAATGCGACCATTACCTTTATTTTTCCCATTTGTGCGATACAAACTGATATGAGGGTAGCTATTTGGAATGAGTACACTGTGAACGCACTCACCTCTGTATCATTTGCCAGTCTTCCTTGTGTTTCTTTCTTTCGTTCGTTGTTTCTTTCACACAAAGCTACGAGCCGCTATGCTGCTCACGGTTAATTTCTAACGAGTTTGATTGTAAACAGACCGCTTTCTTTTACGAATAAGGAACTTTCCTCTGAGAAGGATGGGCCCGGGCAGATTTAGTAGCAGGAAGGAGGGGGCTTTCGGCGGCATCACACTTCCAGTTTGATTAACCCGTTGACGCCTGGCTTACTTACGGATACGGAAGAAGCTAAATATTTTTGCATGACAAAATTTTTCGACCCTACAACATGTTAAAACAACACCCACATCATTTATTTTTATTGCTTTCGATTTAGCTGAAAGGATATTTTTGAAAAACAGTATTTTCTGTGTTCCTGAAGTAAGCTTACAATATCAGTGTTATTTTTTATATTTCTATAAGTCTCGTGAAACAACCATCATGTGCTAGGATTTAGTTCAGGTCAGGTGATGAGTAATGAGCTGGCCTGGGCTCACAGTGGGTTTAGAACACATTTGGGTGGTCTAGCTGGTTCTCATATGGGTAGTAAGAAAATTGCCGTAGTAGAACTGTGCAACACATTTAGTTCCCACTTTCCATCTAGAAGTAACACTATAGACCTAGTATTGGCAACACTGACTGCTTGAAAACAATGCCATCATAGCTTCACCATAGCCATAAACTAACATTCAACCCCAAGAAAACTAGAGGCTACTTCTCCACATGTGATACTCTGTTTTTTTATGTATTCCTGTACCTGAAGATATTTGCACAAGCCATTAAGCTGCTAATATTCATAGAAATGATGCATTGGTTGTAAGAAATTTATTTTTTTTTAAAAAAAAAGGACAAAGATTGTTTCAGAGAACATATTTTCATTTAGACATAGCCTAAAAACTTTAGAGTTGATGTGGACCTAACTTTGATATCATTTGTATCATTTTAAACAAGTATCATTTGTAAAAGATATTTGTTTGGATTGGTCACCCACACTAGCTCTTCCCCACAGACATACTTCCTCCTAAATCTGGTGCAGGTTCTAATTTCCCTTTAGAGCCACTGTGAATAGTGTCAGGAAAATAAAATTAACATTCAGTGTTTATGATAGTTAATGATGACACAACCAATAATAATAAAAAAAGACATACTATTTCCAAATGCCTAAGAATAGCCTGAAAGGTCAGGCCTACAAGTGTTATTAGGTTAAAATGATGGCTAGTAATCAGTACTTGTCTAAGTAATTTGATTTAAGTGCAATTTGAAGAGACTTTTGTCAGAGCACCACGCAGCATAGTGTGATGAGACTGTAAACCACATACAGACAAAGGAAATGTGGAATATATTTGATGCAATTTTAGAATTCAGGTTTGGAAAAGAGGAAAAAAGTATTTTTTCTAAAAAAAAAAAAAAATGTCTCTGAAGTAAAATCTCCTTAATGAATCAAGCCACTTTTATCATTGCAAAGTTAGTCTGTGCAGTATTTCAATCCCAAAGAGCTGTTTGCATGCAATTTTTTGGTAGGTCAAAATCTTTTCAGGTCTCATGCTGAAAAACTCTGCCTACTAATGATATATTTGTCCAGTTTTTTTTTTGTTTTTTTGTTTTTTACCACATCTAACAGGTTTTAGTGACCATGAATGCTAAAGTTCAAAGAGACTATTGGGAAAACCATAATCAGAAAAACAATAGCTGGGTGAGGCAGTTTTCTATTAATTGTTGGCTGAATGATTTTACATCTCATCTTGGAAATGAGAGTATGTATCTTCAAGCCAATGTCTAGCAGATGTGTTACACAGCAGAGGTGAAATTGCTCATACTTTGTCACATTACTGTGAAGTTCTCTGAACAGAATAATGCAACAATCCTATCACAAATAATGCCTCTGTTATCTATCAGACTAGGTCATCAAAGGTACTAAAATGTGTCTCAGGTAGCAACAATAAAATGTTAACTAGGCTTAGAGCAACAACAATATCTTCAAATGTCAGCAGAGTTTTGCAAGCACTTGAAAGTTCATGATGAAATTTCTAGGAAAGTGTAATTAACCTTTTCCTTCATGAATTTTTACAAGGTCTTACGTCAACAGCACAGAATAATTTAGTACGTCTGCGTCCAGTAAGACTAGTTTTATCATTGCTTGACTTTTACTTCCTCTTTGTAAATTTACCACATGCCTACAGTCATGCTTCAACTGCGCTTTGGGCACAGGCGGTCACATGACATGATTTATCTTCATGATTTGTTTTTGATGTGCGTCTGTATTTTCAAGCTGACTTCTTCAAAATATGCTCTGCTTTGCTTTATACTTTACCTTTCCAATGCCAACAGCTGGCAGGGAACCTGGACTGTTCCCTGTCAGAATGGGGAACAGTCCAGGTCTATTGCAGCATAATGGCAAAAATACTTCCAGCACTTTGTTGCATTGTTCCTTTTCAATGAGGCTGCCTTGTTACTATGGCCTCTGGGGAAGCTTTCTTCCTCTCAGGCATCACTGTGGTTCACTCTGTTACACTGTGTACGCACATAGAGGAAGGTGCAATACGTGTGGAGCCACTGTGAATGAGTCCTGATTAAATCTGCTTGTCTGGGTTGATGCTACATCACCGCCAGTTCATAATCACATTTGCTGGCAGGGAAGGAAAACATTACACTTGGATTCGAGCTTGATTTAAATGGGAGAAGCTTCCCATTTAGTTACCTTAAAATTAAACATGTTCAGGTGGATCATTATATCACATCCACAAGAAGGTGGTAAAACAAAAATAACTGTTATCTTTACTAGGTTTCTATCCTTTATGAGGTCATAAAGTAATTTACATCAAATGCCATGAATTTATTGATATGGTATGGTATATGGTATTTATTGATATTGATATGATATGTAATGTTTGATCTGGAATTATGTTTCTTCACTGACTGCTTCACCTTTGGAGTTTCCTCCTTAACTTCCAAGAGGATAGCCATCCACCCACCTTGTCTGGGATAAAGGTGGAGTAACTGTGAGTAACAGGAAGAAGTTGAACCATATTAAACTACAACAAGTTATAAACCATGACTCATCCCACAGAACAGATGAGTAATAATGGAGGTATAAATGGAAAAGTTTGGAGGTTTCATCTTACATTTGAGTATGAGCACTGAACCATGCATGACCTTTATGGCATTGTTTTACTTCTTATTTTATGTTTAATAATTGCTTTTGTCTGGCAGGTCATTTCCTGATTTGTACATGCAATTTGCAGCGGCCTCCTTTGATCTAGGAAATGTGCGTTAGTTATTTGATATTCACAGCATATCTGTGCTAAAACCTGAAGAAATAGTGGAAATAACAAAGACCGTCACTACCCATTGACCAGTACAACAGTTGGTTACAATGGAAACACTGGATGCAGGCTAGTGGACAGACATCAGAGAGTAAGATATTACACTGATTTTTCATTTCACCTTTATTTCACCAGAAAAAAATTAATCTCATTGAGATTAAGAATCTATATTACAAGAGACGCATGGCCAAACAGCAGCACAGGGACAGTTTCACACACAAAAACTTAAACATGAAAGGACACAACAAAGAGTACAATCAGGTTTTAGAAGCATCTACATCAGAATGTATTACTTTCTAGATTCTTTAGAAACTTAAAAGTGTTCAGAGAGACCAACGCTTGGAAATTTAAGACATTCTGCAACTAATTCCAGGCAGATAGAGCTGCATGTTGACAAGACTACTTCCCCAATTCAATCCAGATCAATGGGACTTTGAAAGGGTAAATGTTCTGTGAGCATAAGGAGTGTTTTGGTTGATATAACTTAGCAGGTAATTATACAGAATTCTAATAATTGCTTTATGAATTAGGATGTAGTATTGGTTTAGTCTTTTGGTGGACAGAGGAGAGTAATATACTCTCTAATATAAAAACAGTGGCACTTTGAGACTTGTTTTAAAACTCAGTGTACCATGATACACTGAGTCAAGCATATACAGTCTCTTAAAGGAAATATGTAGGCATACATACAACTTCCCCATAAAGGAAAATGGGTGAAAGATTGCAGAAACAACATTTATTGTGAAATAAAGGCCATTGTTTGGTCTAAATATGAGCCTTTTGTCAATTAGAATACAAAGATATTTAGCCTAAGAGAAAACCCCAATCAAGCAAGATTGTTATAGGTCTTGCTTATCAGCTTTGAGCTTGAGTTTAAAAATTGAATGTGACTGGATTCAAAGCAAATTATAAGTTACCAGGTGAATGTTGTACAGCAGTGGTCCCCAACCTTTTTAGTACAGCGGACCGGGCCAAGCCTTCGTAAATTCCTGCGGACGGGGGATTTTCAAAATAAAAGCTCCTCCATACTCAATACATAGAACGGACATATTTAATTATTTCTTGCGCGGCCCGGTACCAATTGGTCCACGGACCGGTACCGGTCCGCGGCCCGGTGGTTGGGGACCACTGTTGTACAGTACTGAAGGCTTTATTGAGTTTGGGGAGTACCACTTCTTGTGTGCTACCAGAAAAACAAATGTATCATCAACATTCAGATAAAAAAAAAAATAGTGTTGGAGAAAATTTGAGTAGCATTATTAATGTGGATTATAAAAACCAGTGATCCAAGAATTGGCAATTGAGTAACACCCTCCAAGATGTTAACGCTTGTGGACATAATACCATCTGATTTTATATACTGGGATCTGTTAAATAGCTGTAGAGTGCTCAGGAACTCATCTATAAGATACTCTCTTTATCATTAAGTTGTGACCTACAATGTGAAAGATCTTCAAAGATGTAATACCAGATCAAAAACTAGATAAACAGTGTTTGAGGTCAAGTACTCTTTTAATTATTCACTGACAACAGATTCAAAAGCTCTAGCTAAAACAAAACTTTTGATTTCTTTAACTCCTCCTGCTTCTTGGTTGTCAAACAATAACAGATGATGGTCCCATCCTGTTTAATCTCCCTTCATCTGAAGGATCATATTACTTCATCAATAACACTGCAAGGGAAATGTAGTTTCATCTCATTGTGTGTTTGAGAAACATCTGCTTTTTTTTGTATTATTTGAAAAATTACTTTCACTGGTCCAGATGTATTTGAATTATGATCTTTATTTTATCACAAACATTCTTTATCCTTTCATTTTCAAAACTTTCATTTCATTTTATTACAGCACACATCTGTTGTTGGCATTGAAATATTTACTGCATGGGATAGATCTCCAAAGGAGGTGCTACATTTCTTCAGACACAATGGTGTTATTGTACATAAAAAATTTTACACATAAAAACTTACAAATTTTATTTAGATTTTTCTCAACTGTCCACCACATTAAGAAGGTGTCACAACGGAGAGAACAGAACGAAACAAGAGCATTTAACACCGTAATCTTTTTTCTTTTATTAATTGTTAAGTAGTCTGTATAATACAAAGAGTCAATTCTTTGGGTAGAATAATCAGTTTGACTGTCAGTGTTAGTCAACATAAACAAACCACCAAGAAACATTAATACACATAATAGAAAAATAAGTCTGTCAGTTCTTTGACATTGGAGCAAAAAGAAGCGACAGTCCAAACCAGCAAATAGCTGTTTTGCTTGTGCACAATTGACTTAAATGAAGAAAAAAAAACATACTCTTTTATTCAAAGTGCAATCTGTCCTGTATATGTAGCAGAGTATTCACTGCATTTTCAGCTCTATTGCCATCACACGTTTGTGATCTCGATGCTGGAGTATCCTCGGATTGGGCTACCTTCGGATCTGGAGGGAGTGTGATCTCGAACTTCCCGTGGTAAGGAGCCAAAACTGCTATGGCAACTCAAGTCCCGCCCACCCCGCTTTTTGGGACTGAGCCCTATTGGAGGCTGAAACATTAAAACCTCATCACTGCAAATACATACAGAGACATATATTCTGGTAAATTTGCATTCTATTAATTGCTACAGTGATGAACGAAAAAAATATCTGCAGTTAACTTAAGGTGTAAGTTGTGCAGCAAAGGTTGAAATTGAGAGAAACTCTTTTGTTTCTGAGGTATATGTACCTTCACAGCCCTTCTTCTTAAAGAACCCTCGTCATCAGTGTGTCGGGTGTGAGAGCTGGGAGGTCTGGTCAGAGAGTTCTGCCGAAGCAGCGTAGGTGGAGTTACCGCACCTGAAAGATCATAAGTTTGCTGTGTATTTGCTCTACAGGGAAGCAGAAAAAGAAAGAAGGTTAATGCAAGTAGCATTTGGAAAGGGCATAATTCACCTTTGTGAAGCATTCACAATGAATTGAAAAATTGTATTGGATGTCATATTAATGTTTCTTATATAGCAGCTAAAAGGAACAAAACAGCCCATGGGTAATATCTGGTTAAACAAATATTCCTTTTTGACTGATTTAATATATTCTTGATATTATTAGATCACCAGTCAAGACAGGATGCATCAGGTTCTCTGTAACTCTAACATTTTTTTATTTTTCTGCAGCCTGCACATGCTGTACATGAACATTTGCGCCCACCTGGCTGAGCCGATCAGTGCCATCATCTCCTCATCAAGATGTCGCCGGACCATGTGTTTGTTGCTGGGAATTCCCAGTGCTGTAGCCAGTGAGTCAGTGTTGAAAGACGGGTCAAGCATCATAACAGCTCCATGAACTCCACTACTGAGGAGGCTGTCAGCGTATTCCTGGTAACAAAGATTAAAAAACAAAACACAACAGACTCTTAATTATTTGTTTTATTCCTGTGTTTATCGACGTAAGGAAAAAAGTCCTTCTGTTGATTTAACTCAATGTAAAATGAAGTCAGCATTATTCAGGTTAAATATAAACTTCCAGGTCTTCATACAGTGCCAGTTCAAACATCCTTATCTGTGACTGTAGTCAGTGTTACAGGAAATGCTTGTCCAGCAGCATCAACAAGGAGGATGTGATCTGACAGGTGCCGTGGCTATTTAAGGTAGGGTAACAAAGGCAGTTTTCAGTCTGTTTCTTATCTCACTGTGAAAAAAACCACCCAAGTTTATCTAACTCTATGACGAAACAAATTTCACTTCAATAAGGAAGATCTACCCGAGTGTTTACCATCACTGCTTCCTTCCTTCAATCAGTTTTATGGTCTCATTATCTCATATCAAAGACAGTTAAAGAAAGAGAACACTTACAGGAAATGTACCAAACAAAAAACAACAGCTTTTTGGTAATATACTTTTAGATTCAACAGCTGCATTTTCTGCTGCTGACCACAGTGTTCTTGTCTATAGCCAGAGAGATTGTGTTAGATTTAAAGGTGCAGAACTGGTTTGTTCCTACACCAGTGACAGACGTTTCGGTGTTGATTGCAGAAAGTATTTGTTTATCTCAGACCCTTTTTCATGGGGGAGTTTCTCAGGGTTCAACCCTTGATCCACTTCTTATTGCTGTGTGCCTTCTCTCATTGAAGTCTATCTTGAGAAAAATGGGAGCCAGATATACCTGGACACAATCAAATGATTAAAGTGCTATCAACTCTTTATTAAACTATCTAGGAGATATTTTTCTAAGACTCTTTTTACTAAATTGTACTTGGATTCAAAATATGTTGTTTTCATTCATTTCATTTTGATAAGTAATGTGTTTTATGCACTTTGCTTTGTACCTCTTTACCATTTGACCATTGGTTTGGTCCAAATTAGTTACTTTAAGTGATTTCCCTAGTGTGTTTGCTTGACTCTTTCTGACCATTTAGTCTTGAGAATACTGTCTTTTTTGTGCTGCCTCACCTTGAGGTCAATATCTTTGATCCATTTCATGACGCGATGAGACGTCCATACAAGCAGATCCTCATTCTGGTGCTCACACTGTGTCCGACGAGCCTGCAGCACCTGGGACATTATTTCATGAAACACATTTTACCCAGTTGATAGCTTCCATCACTTGTTTTCTGCCCGAGCACATTCAAGCAGATTCATCCCCAAAGCTTTTTTTCTTGCTCACCTCTTTATTGAAGTCGAGCGACTGCAGCAGTTCGATGCCCAGCAACAGGCTGACCTGATGGAACTTCTTGGTGATGTTGAGGTGACGTTCTAGGTCACGGCGGGTCAGGGAGTTCAGCATTCGCCCGTCCACCAAGTGAGTGTGAAAAGCCTGGGAGTACTGAGGCAATCCCACGTCACTTAACCAGGCCTTGGCCACCCAGTGATGGTCCAAATCTGCAGCCTTTGACAGCCTACAGACAGACAAAGGGTTATTCATGAAGAAAATTGTAGTATATAAATTATTGGAGTATTGCTACGATGACAACCGCAGAGCTTACCTTTAAATTAGTTCTCAGAGATTATTTTATTCTATACTGACACTGTAACTAAGTCTGTTTTATGAGAAGGTTCAGGTAAGGTTTATATCGTGGCACAGCACAGACACAGCCCTTTTAATGACATTCTTTTAACAGAAAAGGGTGGGAATTGTGTCTGTTTGGATTCATCAGCAGCCTATGATATCATTAACCAAAGTATTATGTTTTTCTGGTTGGTATTAAAGGAACAGCTCTTTTCTGTTTCAAGACGGGTATGAACGTTTCTGTCAGTCTAGGGTCTCAGTCCTCTTTAGCAGTCAGGTGGACAGGACAGACAATTTCATTATCAACACCGAAGCTTCCATAATTTGTGTAGAAGCAGAACCAGTGCTGCGCCTTTAATCCCAACACAATACCCAGGGCAACAGATAAAAACACTGTGATCACAGTAGCACAACATCCAGACTAGTGTGCCAGTTTAAGCTAAGCAGCAGTAATGAACTTACCTGTCTGGCTGAAATTAAAACCTCAGACAAAGTAGACTGAGGTAATCTGATTTAGAAAATGTAATCACACCCAGTAGATGTGATTTTTTTTTTTTTTTTTTTTCATTTGGGTCTTATTTTATTCTGGATAATTATCTTAAGCTTGATAAGCAGCAGTCAATTCTTTTCCAACTACTACTAATTGCTAAAGAAAAGCCTTATCTCTCTTTTAAGGATCTTGAGATGATTACTCATGCTCACCTATCAGTGTGATTGTCATATGATGGGTTAGCTCCATCATCCCTGCAAGTAGCTGTAGTTGGCACAAAGAAGCATGAACACTAGCTCCAGTCTTAAAATCTCTTTATTGGCTTCCTATTTGTCATCACGCTGATTTTAAAGTTCCATCGCTCACTTTTAAACGTCTTAAGTGTTCTAGCCAAGTTCTGTCTTCACAATCTTCTGAATATCCACACCTTTCAGGGTCCTCCAGTCACTCAACCAGTTTCTCCTCAGTGATCTGGGATCAGTAGAAATCTAGAGGTGATTGAACATTTGCTGTGGCAGCCCAAGAGTGTGGAATACCTAAAATCTACATGTCCATGCTGCTCACAGTATAGAATCATTACAATGCATTTTAAAAACAAATTTTTTCATCCTGGCCTTTGACATAAGAGAAGCTAATTAGTCCTTAGAAACCCTTTATTGATTTTATTTATTGTATTATAGTTTTATTCTATATCTTATATTTTACATGTAATTGTGAGGCACTTCGCTCATCTATTTAAATATGCTACATACTGTAAATAAAACTGTAGTCCATCAACTGTGTCATTTTCTTCATTGTTACATATTTTATTTAAATATCTATTAATACTTTGTAGATGTGTTTCTATGTATTTTGTATGACTCCATATCATAAATTTATGATCAACTGATGAATGTATTATTTTATTCTATACTATTTGGGCGGAAGCTAATTGGCGTTTGCCTCTTTCTGCAATGTTATTTTTATTACTTCTTAATATACTTGATCTGTATTTTAATTGTGCAAACTAAACTGAATATGTTTGACATAAACACTAGCATGAAGATAATAGAAGTCAAAGGCTAGACAGTAGAGACAGATACTTCAAATATCTCAGAACCATTCTAGATAATAAGTTAAAAGTTATTCAGAGATCTTGCAGTTAACTTGTTTAATTGCATCTGTTAAATTTTAATCTGTTTGATGTGTTTTTAACTTCTTTGTACATGCGCTTTGGGAAAACTCAGTAAAACGGGGAGCAATGACTGTTTTGTCTCAAACTTTTATATCAATAAGTTATTGATAGTCTATTGAATCTCTGTCGACATTTTCTCGTCTGGTCAAAAACTCGGGTAAAAAAATCCATTAAGTAGAAAAATAAATACAATTCTGGGACTTGAAGACCTGCTCAACAGACAGATAATCAGAAATACTAAAGCCATTTTTTTGACAGCTCAGTATTAGGTACAAGCACTCCTTTGTTTTTCTTTTTAATGCAGCACAAGACAGGACTATCACTGGCATTTGATTTGTTGATTTTTATTTATTCTGCATTATTAATGTTGATAATTGGTGTTGGATGACTGTAGGTTCCCTCCCTGTCTTGTATGAACTGCTCTTGATGTTGCTTTGGCACACAGTATTGTTCCTCATGTTTAGGACTTCGATAGTTTCTTTTAGTTTTTATGTCTTTTTTCCTTCTTTTTTACTTGCGGTAATGTTAATTGCCCTTTAGGACTCAAAGAAACCTGAACCTGATGTGGATATTTAAGTTTTTAGCTAAATCTATAACCAACTTCAACTGCAAACTTTGTTTCTTTCATAAGACAGATACATTTCAAATTAATCAAATTAAACCAGGACATAAAGAAAAAAAAGACAAAAACTTTATAAAAAGGAAATGTTACGACATGTAAGCCTTATAGAAGAATAAATCTACAAACTTAAGTCAAACTGAAATAATCCTTCAGTGAACCTTAAAAAAAGGCTTTGACGGTATTCTAGAATCTAGATACCTGATATTTCAACCAGTTTAAAAGTAACATGAAATAGCAGATAAATTACTACAGTACGATTGAAGTAAATTTTATGTGAAATATCAAATGGGTCTGACCTGCCTCACCCTGCAAAAGGAAAATTTCAACTTCAAATTTCAATTTCAAATTTATTTTTAAAAGTATGCTTTGGTTTTTGAGACGTAAGGCTGGTGTTTACTTCAAATGACCAGCAGATGGCGCTCTATACACACACTGCCAGGTCTTATAATGATCAGTTTCTCCAATGAGGCCGTTTTTAGGCTTTTCCTCACTCTTTGCCATTCTCAGCCTCTCTGTAATCCTCTATGGCCAGGCGAAGTTTCCGGCGGTGCATTAAACTGTTGACGCCCAAACCCAGCTCCAGGTCGTCATCCGTTAGTCCCAGTAAGACCTGGAAAACGTTAGAACGGACCTGTTACAACTCCTCCTGCTTGGAAGCTTGAGATGAAAGCCGCACTCAATGCGTTACCTTTCCGCTCTTGACATTTTCCGAGCAGGTGCGGATGTACATAGGCATTGCCATGACAACCTCCAGCCAGGCCTGAACGGTGCCAGCCCTCCACTGAGACATGGGCGTCATCCTGGCCAGCTCCACTTGCTGGAGGCGATCCAGCTGGTCCTCTGACCCATCTGACAGGCTGAGGCGGGTGGAGCTGTAGAGGCTGTCTGAGTCTGGGTGGGTGAGGGGATGAGGTTCAGATGGGTGATGTGGGTGAAGTTTTTGAGTGGAGGCAGGGGTGGCAGTGAGTTTTGTGAGCAATGATAAGAGCAAAGGCATTAATGCACCGCAACAATAAGAGGTTCAATGCAAAAAAAAGGGAAAGAAATTAAGCCCATTGGGAGGGAAATCATTTTCTTTCACTACAAGAATGTGCTTGGCAGCTATAATACTGGAAACAAGGAGGCAGCTTTTTATTAACAAGCTCCTCACTTAAAAAGTCCATTAACTAGAGCATCTGTTTGAGCTTTTAAAATAACATGACTCATCCATATAAATAAGCCTGCAGGAACCCTACAGTTAGGCAATGTGAAGAGTATTCTCATGCATCTTATATTACATCAATGTCCTGCTGGTACCCTGGATGGATGAAAAGCTATCCCCTGCAGATTTGCAACGTTTATCTGAAAAAACATTATGATAGCTCAAACATTTACATTTTATCAATAAATTATGTTTTCAGGAGGCAAAAGAAAAACGCTAATGAAAGCATTTCCCTTACTCTAGCAGCAGGTGGCGACATCCTCACAGTTCATTATGCATTGCTTCCTTGTATTTGATGTACACAGGAAGTGTGTAGCAGCAAAAATAGCCACATGACTCATGTATTACATTTGCAAATGTTTGAATTATTACCATACATTTCAATACACCTATTTTGTTTTGTTTGCCTCACTCTATGAATGAACATTAGCCACAGCCATCAAGGCTAAAATAGTGAGGCTGCTGGGAAACTAATGAGCCTAGGATAAAAGCATCCATCTTTCAGCTCAGTCATAATGGACAATGCAGAGTCTTTGTCCTTGTTGTTCTCTGCACATTCAGCATCCATTTTATTTCAGCGTAAAGATATATATATCTATATATATATATATATATATATATATATATATATATATATATATATATAGATATATATATATAGATATATATAGATATATATATCTATATATATATAGATATATATAGATATATATAGATAAATGTCAAATTGAATAATGTCCTCTCTCATAGTCACAACTTTTGAGATTTTGCTCCAAGCTTTGCACAGAAGAGCCCTCAGTGAGAAAAAAATAATAATTTTGGTTCTTCTTCCTTTCTGTATCTCTGCAGGAATAGGTAAACACAAAACTAATAATTTGTACCAAGTTGACTGAAAAAAAGATTTAGGAGTGGAAGGACCTTTGTACACTTTACCGTGTGATTTAAAATAAACTGAATAAGGCAGCTTTTTGAGAAGAACTTCTGTTTTTCAAAATGAAAGTTGTTTTTTTTTTGTTTGTTTTTTTTTCTATGAAAATCACATTAACAAAGAAAACCCACTAAATCTTAGTTTAGGAAAACCTAAGTCTTGTAGGGTTTCCTGTTCTTGGAGTGATCATTTGGAATTTACTGGACTTTAAATTTTATTTGTTTATACTAAAAACAATCTAATTGTGGATGCAGCTTGTGCTTAAATGGTAGACATCATGAAACATTTAGAGGCAATTACTCCTCAGCACAGTCGTGCAGATTTCAACTCCATGGCACCACAATGTTTGCTGAGAGGAAAGCAGACAGAGAAAAGGGTCTGCTTTCCTCTCAAGTTGTGGCAAATAAAGGCTTTTAGCGCCACAAAATCTAAGAAAATGAAAAATACAGGTAAAATATATTGATTGAAAGCACCTCTACCACATTCTGTTAACTTGGTTTGACACTGAGGTTTGAACATAATCAGCCATATTTCAGCAGAGTCATCTGACTCAGATGGGGATAAAAACCTTTATCGATGGAAATAGGGTGCAATATAAAACCTTCTGAAATAAATCAACTATATGAGAGATATTATCACCCTAAATCAGTTTAAAGCCTACAACAGAATACAGCCTATATTATCAGAAAATATTTGTTGTTTTGCATGTCCTACTGGCAAAACAAAATGAGACCTTTAAGTTTGTACTTGGTTTTTCAGTAATAGATTTTGAGAACCTTTGGTTGGATGGTGGAATATGAGAATATCATCATGGATATAAAGTGAAAAAACTGACTGTTAGCTATACTTTGGAGTCTGTAAAATGATAGTGGCATAAACAATATTTTGTTGTCCAAACCAAAACAAACAGTGAATAAAACATTGTATGTGTTTTATTCACTGTTGACACCACTTTTGTTTTATCTGGATAATGTGTCCTGACTGTGTCCGCTCATGCCTTTAATAATATCTTTAAAAAATTATAGCAGCAAAATTGGAAATTAATCTGACATAAACCAAAACTACCACAAGTTGTTTTTTCCGTTCTCTCTTTCTTTCTTTCTTTTTTTTTTTTTAAACCAATTTTGTTAGATTTGACATATTTGGTGAGCCCAAGTTCACACAGGTCACAAAAAAAATTTTTAAAACAGAAACAAAAAAAGAATCTTCCAAGATATGGCTAATAAAGTAACTGGGCAATGTATATCATAAAACTTACCATTGCTCTCAAAAGCCTGTTTATGTTTCAGCACTCACTTTCTGTTTCACACATTACATCTTTTTCTATATATATAAAGAAAAAAAAATCTACACTTCAACTTGAAGAAGTGCTAAGTCAGGTCAGGGTGTGACGTTGTTTGAAAGTTAGAAGGTATCTGCCAACACAGTTTGCAACCCAGTGCAACTCTTTGTTGAAGCCACAAGAAATCATCTTTCCTCCAACCTGTTTGAATGTGACTGGTTGCTTCTTGGGTCGCTCCACTGTGTTGAGAGTAGGATGGGAGTTTGACAGGAAGGGGTCAGAGTTACAGGTTAGTGCACACATGGTACACACCATTACTGACACCATGCGCTCACACATGAGATTTGACATGGCCTTATCTTCCCTTGTCCCCTTTGTTTTGAGAAAACTAATGCAGCTTTGTGGGAAATGTAGGGAACAAAAAAATTAGCTGGGAATGAAGAAATCAGAGAGGGAAACAGAGAAAAAAAGGCCATTTGAAGGCTGCACACTGCAGCTCCCCCACGTGAAAAAAGGGACAAATCAGAAGTAGCAACATACAACCACAAAAAACACTTAAACAACACAAACACAGGAAAAGAGAGGACAGCCACATAGAAATCAATATCATTTATTTTATTTTAAAATAATCTTATTTATTTTTTTTAATTTGTTTTCTTTTTTTAGCGTAACGTTGTTGCCATGCCTTAAAAAGTTGCTACTATCTACTTCTAAATATCTCAGTTCCACACTGAGGCCTACATCTCTGACTTTAAATAAAACTCTTCAATAATAATAACAATAATATTCATCTCATTTCTGTAATGCTATCTCATTTACAAAAAGTAAAATATCTGTGGCAGAATAAAAACACACCGTGGCTCAGAATATGAAATCATACAATGCTGTATTTGATATGTAGTTTCCCCCGTCAGCAGGTAAAAACTGGTTCAATGGAAACATAAAAGTAGCCTGTGTTTTCCTATATATTATCAGATAATGAGCACTTTAATTGGTTGAGTTGTTCCTATAAATGCAGCCGAATATGTGATGATTTATCTTTGAATTTCCTACATAATATTTTCTGATTTTGTCACGCCTAAACGTTTCAGATAATCAAGCAGGTGAGAATGTCCAGTCATATGTTTTTGTCTTAAAACTCAAGTGTGCTTGAGTCACGAAGCTTCACAAGGTGACATAACTCAACTCTAGCACACTAGCTTAATCCGTCTCTGAATCATTAAAAAAAATTAAGACCTTTGAGTCAAAGTTTGGAACTAAATCTGCATTAAAGGTAATGACTTAGAGTAGGCTATTTAAAACCCTCCAGTGAGGCTGATTTACATACTGGTGCAAAGAAAGGTGGGCTAAATTCCTGCACAGTGATGTAAAAGACTCATTACCAATTATCATAAATACCTGATGGAAGTTGTTGCTGGCAAGAGTGAAACAACTAGTAGCCGGTTTTAAAGGGGAATAATTTTTTCACGCCAGGGCAGGTTGTTTTGGGTAGCTTAACGAATTAAAATCATGTAAAATGTAAATGCATTTTACATTTTCTCAGGTCTTCATGTCTAATATTAAAATTTGTTTGATGATCTGAAACATTGAACTGTGACCATGTAAAAAAAAAAAATAAAAAAAAAAAGGTCTGGCAGCAAATACTTTTCCAAAGATCCTCTATTCTTGTAAAGTCTGGTTAAAAAATAGCTCCAGTGCTCTCTGGCACAGCTAATGAACATCCAGTGATAATTTAATGTCAGGGAGAGAAGAGATTTCCAGTGGGGGCAGTGCAGACTCCAATTTGATCCAGGATGAAAAGAATCCTGTGTCTCTGGACATTCTTTGGCTTGAAGAAATGTTATTAACCTTTAACACAGAGCTAATTGCTTTTTTTTTTTTCCAGTAGTAGCTTAAACGGAAGAATGTTTTGTGAGCTCAGGGGGTCACCTGGAAAGCAATGCTTTTACTTGATTAGTATGCTTAAGACCTAATTTCTAACCTCCCGAGTTGGCACTCATCAGTGTTCGAGTCTTTTGTTTAATGTGCACTTCTTTTAATTGTGGTTCCAGTTATTAATTAAAAACAACTTTGCTTCCAGCGGTCTGCAAAAGTCTTGACCATCAGTTTTATATCTAGCTTCTAATTTTAGACAGGCTCCTCCATTATAATCCAACCCCAGCAGCTTTTCGGAGTATTAGCATAATGATAGCTGTGAGCAACTGCGAGATCAAGAAAATGGGAGAAAGACTATGAATGATTAAATATAGTGTTGGTTTCTTGACAACTTTGCTGATCTTGAAATTTCCAAATTGACTTCCACATGAAAATGTTGCCTTGGAGATGCAGACTAAGGCTAAATTGCTAAACCCTAGCAGAGTAATCAAACAAAATTAAAGGGTCAAGTTTAAAAATCAAAAAGGATACATTTGAATCTGACAAAATCATGAACAAACATCATGAAATCAGTAACTGACCTCTCTTTTTTTTTTTTTAAAGTGCCTTCTTGACAACATATGCAACACAACCCTCTCAGCATGCTTTGGGGGTCTGAGGCTATTTGCATGCATGTTACATGTTCAGGTGTGTGCAGTGTCTTGCATAAGTATCCCTCGAACATTTGGATATTTTCGTCACATCACTGCCACAAAATGTCAATGGATTTTATGCGATGGACTGACACAGAGCAACCCATAACCGTGGAGGCATTCATTGTTGATCTACAAAATAAAAAAAATAAAAAAAAATCTGAATGATGTAGAAACTATTTAGCAACACCATAAAGATCAAGGGTCACTGCAGGTGCATCAAGATTAAAGCTGTGCTGCAGATTAAATCTGAATCAGATTAGAAAAAAATACCTTTTAAAATTTTAGCTTATCACAAAGCAATGTTAAACAAGCCATTAATACCCACTAAATCTCATGTGTCAAACTCAGTGCTCGGCGGACAAATCTGGCCCACCATAGCTTTGCATGTGGCCCTCTAGACTCCAGACGCTAACTTACATCAATCAGTCCCTCTGGTTTTTAGCAATCACAGAAATTCACGCAAAATCAGTGGATCCCCGTATTTTTGTCATTCTAGTGCATAACTGTTAGTTTGTTTCAGAATTTCAGCCATAAATTGTGGAAAATATTGGCAACTTTCTCCTGTAAGGGGCAGTATTGCTTACTTTTACAACACTGTTGCCTCAGCCTCATGTGATGTCAAATTATTAGTTAGCCCGTGATCGATGTGATGATAAGCAAAGTCATAATTTACTTCGTACATAAATGCAGATATTACAAACTTCCTCGTTATCTCCACATAATCAGTGATTTTGATGGCAAAAAGAATCACAAAACCAATTGTGAAATCCCAGAGAGACTGAACAACATGAAAAGATGTTCAATATTATTTAACTTTAAGAAGTACTTATTAAATGCAGCGACAGCTTTTTGGTAATATCCTTGATATTAGTTTGTTAAGGAGTTTTATCAATGCATTCTGGCTTATGAGAGAAGCAGCCAAGATGCCTACTTAAAAATTAGAAGGAGCTGCAGAGATCCACATCTCAGATGGGACAAAAACAGAAAACTCTTAGCTGTTCACTTAACAAATCTGACCTCAAAGAAAGACGGACAAGAAGAAAGACATTGTGAAAAAGCAGTAATAAGCCAAAGAGGTAATAAGCCAATTTTACATCAACTCGATCTGCCCTCGATTCTATTTTGCGAGCTCTCAGTTAGGCTCATACAGCATGATCTCTGCTCAGGTGGAAACAGAATGTTACGTTTTGGCCCAATCCCATGGTAAAACACACTGGTGGCAGTATCATGATTTGTGGGAAGCTGGTTAGAGTTGATAGAAACATGGATGGAGCAATCCAGGAGTAAATAACTGCTAAAGATATAGAACAGATATACAACCATAGCATCAATTGGATGGAATTAAATAATTAGTTATTTTTGAAAAAATGTGGAGAAAAGAAAAAAAATCAAGGGGTATGAATACGTTGACAAGGCACTGTACGTTCTATCTTAGCAGATAGAAATCATGTTTGTTTGTTTGTTTTTTTTGCATTTCCTGTTTGGCTTCATTATGCTGTGGAACAAATGGGTCAGCGTAGGAAGCTGACCCCGTGCTCAGCGGCTTCATTGCAACCAGTTAGAGCCCCTGTTCAGTTTTTGTTTTCTGAGAAATGCAATAAATGATAATCGAATTGTTGTTGGAACTGAGGAGTCTGCATGTTGCCTACAGGAAACTGTTCTCATCATGGCTGTGTGAAAAGGGAGGGGAGGACCAGGCAGGACAAAAAACAAAAAAAAAACAATACAAAAACAATAAAGGGGCTTTGAGTTGTGAGGGGAATTTGTGTCAAAATGAACAAAAGTTAATCGGAACATGGAGACATTTGCAAGCACAGAGTACACAGCAACCGTTGTTATTTACAGATACAGCAGTCCTTCAAGTTTCCAGCTTTATGAAAACAAAAAGTCAAGAAAAAGATCCAGTAAAACAGCTTCAACAGAGCAAGTCAACATTGTTGCTGTGTTTCTATTTACAGACGTGTACACACATACAGGTGCAATGTGTTCAATAAGAGTTACACTTCGGCGAAGTAAGATGCGCCTCTGGCTCCTGACTCGGCCTCTGACCGTTGGCCTAACCACACGTGCACACGCCGACACGCACGCACACACACACACGTACAATTATTCCCCTTCTGGTGGGGCTAAACAGGTGCATGTATTATATTATATCTATACACTCCAACATCCATCCTCTCTCACATTAAAAGCATTGTGGTCCACAGGTGGGTTCACTCAGAGAGCTGTGCTTTTACCAGTCTGCATCCTCTTCTATGTAATAATCGGGTGTGGAAGTACCATCAAACAAACCGGGGTCCAGAGACTTGCGTTGCTTTCCCCGGGCAAAGACACGCGACAGCGAGCCCAGCCCCATCTTCTCTTTCTTCTTCTTACGCTTCGCCTCCTCCAGATCTTCTAGGGACTGCAGGAGGAACAAGAGAGGAAAGAAAACTGAACTGACGACCACAGAAAAGGAGTGTTACGAAAGAGATCACAACAGAAAGGAGAGATGAAACTTTTCATGCTGTTGGGCATGCACCTATTTACTACCCAATTCGTTTTTGTGTTTTTAAATCACCACAAAAGAAATTCATATCACGTCACCAGAGTGAGTGCACAACAGAAATGCATGGGGCAAATGTGAACTCAGCCAAAAAGGACAGGGAGGGGGAAACAACAGCGGCCAGGCAGTGGAACAGTCAGCGGTTACTACAGGAGCAGAACAGGTGATTACTTGGGAGGGCGCAGAGGCGGGCAGCTCTTACATTGCAGAGGGAGTGAGTCCGGTGACGTGGCGAGTTTATGTCGCTGGGTGTAGACGACCGATCTCCCTCCACTGCAGAGGCGTCAGAGATGATGGAGGGCTGACGCGAGTGGATGGGGCTCACTCGCACCGCAGCCACTAAACGGGACAAGAGGGGAGAGAGGACAGGCTTACCTTGGTCTTGGGAGTTTGGGGCACCAACGGTACAAAATGAGGGGAAAAAAATAAATAAAATAAAATATGGTGGACCCTCAGCATTAGTACAACACCACAGAATAAAAATTAGCCTAAAGATAAATGGAGGAAGAAAAAGAGGGTATATTTTTCTAACCAGCTGCAGTTGCTAAGCAACAGGGAAACAGCTTCACAGAGGTTTAGAGAGCGTGTGCCCAAACCAAAGAGACCGATACATAAAGTACAGCCAATTGCAATGCAATTTGGAGTTCGTGACTGTTCCCACATCTTCCCTGTCTTCTTTTGCGTTCATCCGCGACTTCCTCCAGATGTCCCCAATTAGTTAGCAACTGGTGTGTGGATCTACGGCTGCCATTTAAAACAATGCATTTTAAGGGTTTTGTACAGCTGCAAGTCCAATTTATACAGCGTTTTCTCTACTTTATTGCTTTTTTCTATGCTTTTTTTAATGTCGGAAGCCATTGTTTGGCAAAGCCCGTATGCCTTTCCAAAAACATCAGAATTTGTGTGTAGTAACATAAGTCCTGCCTAGGAAGTGTGGGTCTCCTGCTGCACCCCCCTTTAGTGGTAGCTGCGGGATATAGGAATTCAACAGAAACTTTACTCTTATAGCAACACAGAAAGTTTTGTTCTTTCACGAGACTGATGGTAAAAATGATATTAGCAATATGCTTGCAAAGTAAAGGGAAAGAATTAAAATATCACAATTAAGAATGGAATGTCCAGTTGTTATTTCTGTTTAAGCACGCCAATATTATCTGTACAGCACAGAGTTAGAAAAGTAAAAAAATTGGCTGTTTGTGATATTTTTATTGATTATGCCACGTAATCATTTAGATCAGGGGTTTTCAAAGTATGAAAGGGTGAGCCCCCCTCCAAGGAGCAAAATGCCTGCGCCCCCCCCTCTTTCCACGTCCCCCCCGTGGAGGGGGGGTGGAGTTGTAAAAACTCCACCTTCAGCCCCGCTCTGGCCAAAACCAGTGATGGCATAGTTACTTTGAAAAAGTAACTTTAATCGGACTACTGATTACTCCTTGAAAAAGTAACTTAGTTATATTACTGACTACTTGATTTGGAAAGTAACTAAGTTACACTAAAAGTAACTTTTTAGTTACTTTCAGCAGCTGCTAACAACAACACTCCACCTCCTGTGAAAATCACATTGATCTTTGCTAATACTTAATTGTAAGTTATTTTATAACGGTAACATCAACAATGTGTCTCCACTGATAAGGTTGAACTGAAGGAGATTGTACAAAAAACAGTACAAAAAATAAAAAACATGAGTAATTTGTGTGGTCCACTGTTGTCTGGAAAACTCTCAGAAGGATTTTAAAGCCCCCTCTCCCCCAGCCTCCAGATTCTGCGTTACGGCCCTGCGTTTGATGTCGCAGCGCACAGAGCTCCTCCTGCAGCTCCACAGCTCAGATGGCTGCGACACTTACCGTAATATTAATGATTATAACGGTGCTAACTTGCCATTATAACTATTGCCAACTACGGACACGTTTATTCGTGGCTGTTTTCACGTTTATTGCGCTGTTCATATTGGTCTCGATGTTTGCAGTTTTGTGGAGCGCAACGTGAAGCTCGACGTCATTCAGAGGTAATATATTAACTTGACATCAACAAAGACACAGCGGGACGGATCATCCGGGAAATGATGAACAGGGAGAGACTGACTAAAACTACCTTAATGACGGACAAATTCTGGGATTTATTATGAGTCTCTGCTTATTTCCAACCCCAAATGAGCAACTTCACGTTCAAAAACGAGCCCAAAAAGGCGCAACCCGCCACTCATTAAATTTTCAAGCGACTTTAAAAAAAATGAAGCCTAAAGCCGCTTATAATAATCGGACTTGGCGACAGACACTGAAAATAGTTCCAGTTTTTCCACCAACAAAATGCGCATCTCCCTCCATTGTTTACATTTCTGTTGCATAGAGACGTCGGTCACTCGACAAGACGAGTAGAGGAAATACGATTCAATAACAAAAGAAGATAGTAACGCAAAAATGATTTTGATAAGTAACTGTAGTCTAACTACTGGATTTGAAATAGCAACGCGTTAGATTACTCGTTACGGAAAAAAGTGGTCCGACGTCAGTAACGTTACTGACATCACTGGCCAAAACATCCTCTAAGGTGGGAAACATTTCCACTGATCCCCGCTCCACACGCGCACCCCACAGTACCAACTTTTTCCTAAATCCACAGAGTTGATCGTGTGCGTAAAAGACGTTTCTCTCACATCAGTAGACAGCAAGTAGCTTTACCGGTTTATTTTTTCCCTCGCACCGCGCCTCCCCTAAAGTGCTCTGGCGCCCCCCAGGGGAGGCGCGCCTCACACTTTGAAAACCGCTGATTTAGATAATTCTTGCAGTATTTTTTTCCATACTGAAACTTTTACGACAATACCAAGATTAAAATTTCTCTGACAAAGAGTGACATATATCAAAATACTGGCAAGTCAGCGAAGGTTGCCTGCATATGTATTTATGTGTATTCAGATATCCTGGGTGAAGTTGTCTTTTGTTTTTGTAAAAGATAAGTAAATAAATGATTTATAAAAAATAAGATTTTTTTGCAAATCTTTCAACACAAACTCAGTTTTACAGTGGAGTGAAGTGCTCTTGACTGCAACGAGATCTGATATATTTTCTATCTACATGATGTAGAACTGAGCTCCACATTTATGCTCCATAAACATTTATGCAGTTCTCCATATTGGTAATACTGACGACATCTTGTTAATATAATTGAGCGTAATTTTCTCTGGCAAAAAGAAACATGAAACCTGTTCCAAAGAAAGAAGTCACAGTTTTGCACATGAGAAATGGTCTGAAAGCGCCGTGTAACCCTGCACTGACTTTCCACATTGTGGTTCCCCAAATCTGAATGTAATCAATGCTTTAAACAAACAACAAATCTCTTAATAAGTACTCAGTTTTGGAAATTGTGCTATATTTTGTTCGGGGGCTAACTCCAGTGCAGCTTTGCTACAGTGAAACCCTCACATAGTTTGTATTTGCATTAAAATATAACTAAGCTCTAATTACACTAGAAAACGTACTAGAAAGCGGCACTTAAATTTCAAACATAGCTTTGCCATTCCTTTAAGACTAATGCTTGCAAGTCATATGAGATCCTGTTTCTTTTTCGACTCTGACAAAGATGAAACCTGAAAAATGTCGACTTCAAAATTCAAACATTTGAGACTGACCACATGCATTTGACATGCAACTTATCCTTGGCTGCCACTTCAGAGGAAATAAAGCGCATGACATAACACAGCTGGAACATCATAATATTTAGCAGATGGCACGATTTAATGCGTAGAGACCAGCTTCACGTGAGCATGCAGTTTGTAAGCAATGGGGCCACAATCTCAACATGTTACGAGGCAATCTGCCCTCGTGTTGGCCTACCTTGTCTGTCAGTGGGATGGCCTGTGTGGACGTAGAGGGTCTGCTGACTTTGCCTGATGGCAGCAGTCAGGGGAAGATCCGCCTGCATCACCCACTCCTGGTTGTTGCCATTGACGACCGCCTCGGTGGGCATGGCCAATGAGTGACGCTTGGGCACATCCTTTGTCAGCGTGGCTAGTGACTGTTTGGCCTTAAGGAGATAAACAGACACACACACACACATGTTCTGAGCGTGATGCTGCTTCCCTGGCTCCCGTTCTTACTATTTTTGCACCCTGTTTTACTCGCTGACATGTTATGCATCCAGAAAGCTACAACGTGTTAGTGCACACAGATATGTGAGCTTGCCTCCTGGCTCATCATGTTGCTCTTGTATCTGGAATAATCTGTCTGTTTTCTCATTCTCTTTATGCTGTGCAAAAAATCTCTCACTCTTACTCATGGGAGTGCTGACAAAGTTATTCAATAATAATATAAAAAAAAAACACATAAAAAAAAGGGGGGGAAAGAATACTGATAAGAGGGTGGAGGCTGGGGGGTTGGTGTTGTGCAAAATAACTAAGGAAATGAAAAACAATTAAGTCTTTCTATAACTTTAATGAATACATTTGCTTTGAGGCTTTTTTTACACACGCGACAATGAGCTTCTGCAGCCTTAGAAGATATGCTTTTCACCCCAAAATATGCTCAGAAGAAAAAAAAAATATTCTTTCATTTTTTTCTCCCCACCAGCCTGTGTTTTCTGATTAGCTGTGACATGTTGCTGTTTAAAAATCGCTTCAAATATGGTTATTGTTCAAATCTTATTATCATGCCGAGCACGGCAGGCCACAATTCACCACCACAATCAGCTTCACCGCAATCACAACTATTTTAGTGGTAGTCAAACAATTATCAGTCACTTTTTTTTCTTCTTTTTTTTGACATGCAAAACTGGGTACACTCAAAAACGTTCAGCGCAATTAGGCATCAGAATACAGATGAGTTTTATAGCATTCAGGGTGATCATTGTTCTGATCTGTGGCATTTCCCATGTTAGGATCACTGGGGTCAGACAAGGGTGGGCTGGGGGATTAAATAAAAAAAAAAAAGAAAGAAAAAGAGACATGCATCTGAGGTGGAATGCTTCCCAGAAAATCAAAACTGGGTGACAGGTAGGGGAGATTTCCGGGGAGAGTTGGGATCAAAACAGGTGAAATTTATTTTCAAACTGTGGGCCTGTCTTACCGCCGTGACCCTAGGAGAGTAGTCCCTGTCCACAAGCCGCTCAAACACCCGGAACTCCATTCTCTGATTGACACAGTTACTCATCTGGGGGGTTGGAGACATGAGGAATCGCTGTGTTGCAAATTTAAACAATTTTTTTGGTCTGTTTTAATCAAATGTTTGAAGTAAAACACTGTATGTCACCGACTATACACAGCACTCTAGCAGTTCTTTAGTATTTTCTTGATGCTCTGTAATCATTTAGTATGTACCTACTAACACTATGAAATACAAATCTGTATAAGTAAAACATAATGTAGTGGTAAAAGTAATTAAATGGTTTGTTTCCATTTCTTTTTGTTTCTAACACTGCCTATAAAAAATCCATCTCTTGTATGAAAAAGGATTAGGGCCACTTAAAAAATCTCTTAATTCTGAGAAAAAAAATCAGAAATCTCATATTAAAGTCTTTTTTTTTTCTTCCTTTTTCAGTGGCCCTAATCTACTTCCGTACCTCTTGGCATGGACTGGTGTAAGATTTAAGAAAATGAATTACAGTAAAACTAAACAACATGACCTTACTGTAATCAAAACAGAAAAGCAACAATCATGTTGCTGCTAATTCTATGAAGCATATTGCTCATTACAGGTATGACATTAACAGTTTTTATAGTCTTTTTAAAGAGATAAATAGACCTAATCATTAAAAAAATAAGCATTTGATTCTGTTACGTGAAAGAAAAGTGTCATAGCCTTGTTTTAATTGGTGGCGTACAGCAGCAGGTTGGGGAGGGACAGCAATGTGGGGTTTTTTCTGCACTTGTAAGATGGAAAAGCCTAGGCCCCTTCTCTACTTCACATTGAAATCATGGAATAATCTGTTTTCATTTTGTAGAAAAGAGCAAAAAAAAAAAAAAGCTACTAACAGAAGCTAGAGAGCTAAGAGTTTAAGTTTCTATTAATTATACTGAAATATTAACTAGGCTTCTCAGGCAATTTTATGAGTCTTAAGTCAATTCGATTCATAAATTCAGCTGTGGAAGTGTAGTAGGGAAAAAAAAGAGTCTAACTTGGTAAAGCTAACTAGAATATGTCTTCTTGTCACTCTATTTATATAAAAAATGTCTAAATACAAACAATATTTCTGCATCTAATATAACAAGACATGACTACGTTCTCTAGAAAGACCTAGTAAAATAAACATTTTCTTTTATTTTAACTTTTTGTGTTTAATTTGTCACTCCACTATAGATTTCACCGCCTCATCCTGAATGGCTCTTTCTGTTAAACAAGCCGCCTCATGTCTGCTCCTCTGTCTCACCATGGCGAGTTCAGCCTCCAGCTCCTTGATGCGGTTCTCCTTGAGGTCGAGCTGGGAGCGCAGCATCCCTGTGTGCTCCGTGGCCTCCTTGGTCTGCCGTCTCAGATCCCACTTCTCCCTCTCCAGGAGGTCTTTCTCCTTGGCCAGAGCCTTTACTGCATCCTCGCTCTCCTAGCAGACACACAGATCCTGATGGATTGGTTCACATATAAAGCCCTACCGCATGATTCAGATGTGGGAAAAAAAAAAAAGCAACTAGAATTGTCTACATGTTCAACTGGTTTTATTAGGCAGAATAACAGAAATAAGAGTATCACCGTTCATCTGCGTCCACTCCACTCAAATATTCACTGATTTAACTGTCAAAGCTTCACAGATGCAGATGATATTGATCATCTTTACCTATGAGATGTTTTTGTGCGATGCCAAGCCAATGAGCACAACAGCAAAAGTTCCAGGCATGTACGTTTGTCAGCCAAATGTGCCACGCGACTCTATGAGCAGGCCATACTTTCCTGTGCTGCTCGTAGTTGCGTATGAAGTCCCGAAGCTGCTCCTCCCGGCTCTCTAGTGTGGCGTAAAGCTGCTGCATCTGGTTCACCAGGTCGGCCTTCTCCGCCTTGAGACGTTTGCGGTCCGACTTCATGGCTGTGTTAAATAAAGAATACAGACAGAGAGAGAGAGAGAGAAATATGGAAAAAATGACTGTGGGTTGTGAGTGAACACTGAAGATTTTTTGAAATATTTGGTTTTTGCGCTGTCCTCCGTTTGCATTTTATAAATGGTTACAAGATGCTAGTAATGACTTTTTAAAATCATTCATATTTTTGTGAGATGCTTTTATTGTGTTAGCCAAATCACTTTTTTACCACTGCCCTCGTCTAAGGAACAGCTACTAATATCCACTGATACTGTAACTTCATTTTGATGAAGTTCAGTAAATGTGAAATACTTTCCCGGTCCTATAAGATTCCATCCCATTACAACCCAGCAGGGGGTGTTGGATTTATCTCTCGCTCCATCCTGTCATCCCTAGAGAACAACACAGCAAGACGCTTTAACTCCTCTGCAGAGAGAAAGACCGACTCCGTGGTCAAAAGGAAGCTGTAAACATTTTCCTGTTAAGAACAACAACATTAGAGTTGACCAAGTTTATTAAATATCTGTTAAAACTTTTTTTTTGCACTTTTCACTGAACTCACTGTGTTGATTTTAAGCAGCTCAATACATTTTTTCAATCGGTTGGTATTAGTTTAAAAAAAATAATTTTTGTTTCTTTTCAATATGCATGTACTTCTTTATTCCTGTTTAAATTATTTATGATGTCGATCTTCCCACTCTGTAAACCACGTCTGATTATATCTGTTAATCACACATTCCTGTGAATATTTTTTCCATGCCTTGCCTTTGTTTAGCTCATAATGTTTTCTTCTTTGTTGTTTTGTGGTTTGTTTGTCTTTGCTTTCTGTTTCAGTCTTACATAAAGCACTTGGTGTCCTCCTGGTGTAAGAAAGGTGCTCCATGAATAAAGACTGATTGATTGATAACAAAAATGTTCTTGAGCATCTTCCTCAAATCCAGAGAAATACTCGCTTTTATGAGCAAGTGTGGTTCACAAAGCCCACCCTCTCTTTACTCGTGGTAGGAAGAACATGAAGCTCCTCCAGATACGAAATGTGTGTGAACACCTGTCTCTGGTCCAACATGGCCGCACCTTGATAAGGAAGAGAATCACGCAAAAGCCCTTGTGTCAATCTGTCCTTCTGCTGCTGCCTTTGGAAGAGACTGGGACCTGAAATTCATCTCTCTCTCTCTCTCTCTCTCTCTCTTTCTCTCTGCCACACGCAGACTGTAATCCTCTGGCACCGCACCCACGCGTCGTCATAAAAAATTATAGTGCGCAGTGGTTATTCAGAGAAGTGCTAATTTTCTCTAAGACTACATCTCTTCCGTCTCTCCTTGCGCACCGCTCTCTGTTCCCACTTTCTCTTGATCTGCCTCCTTGTGCACAGCTGTTTAACCAGAATATTTCCTGTCGGACAACAACCATATTTGGCCCACTTATATATCCTTTAGTGTAAGATTTGTATTTCATCTTCACTTGAACATCTGGTGGGAGGGCTTTATATTTTATAACAGTACAAGTTTCTTTTTTCTTTTAATGCTTCCCTCTCTTTTATTATTCTCCAACAAAACAGCTCTGAGTAAATAAATATATCAAAGGCTAAATATGAAATAGTACATAGAAGTTTTGCTTTAGAAACATAATCACTTAAGCAAAGCGGAAGAGCAGTTGTTCCAAGCGGATCCCTTTCCTTCCAACCCTTTCATATCTCTCTCTAACACTCAGTCGAAATGGTGGAATCCAGCACTACAAACAGACCACACTAGCTGGCAAATGAAGACAAAAACCATCCCTCACTGACCAAGAGAAACAGGAAACCTCACAGCACCTGCCTCGGGGAAATGAAATGAAAGCTGTCTTTGGGACGAGCCAAAAACTCCGCCGCTGCCGCTCCACATCCTGCACCTGCGACGGCTTGGCAGCGACGACGGTCCTGGTGTTGGATGCAAGAAAGCACTCAGTGTGACTCTGTGAATGGATCCATTCACTGCTGCATATCAAACAACTATTAGATACCAATTAAAATCTGTCAATAAACAGTTTTTTTTTGTGTGTGTGTGTGCTCTGTTTGCCCCGGAGCTCAGTCCTGTTGAGTAACATTTATTAACAGGGGAGAGATGCAGAAGCTTGTGCACGTCTCTTCTCTTCCGACAGTCATAATTATGACTAGCATGCACTGCAGTCAGTCCAACTCTTATGACACCAAGTTGCGGCTGACGTTAATTTGTCTGGATGTGGCAGAAGACTGCAAAGTAAGTAGGAAAGGACAAAGGACAACCCCAGTTTGGTTTTGGTCAACAGGCAAAATACAATGTTTGACAGAAAACTAACACCCTTGAGTGTAATTACCAGCTGAAGCATGGTGGTGGCAGCATTATGCTGTGGAGATGCTTTTCTTTCAGGAGGAACAGGGAAGCAGGTCAAAGAGGATGGATGGAAGTAAACAATAAACAATGTTGAAAGAAAACATGCCTGAGTGTTTATTGTGAGAAGAATAGGTCGATGTTTGTACAGCAGACAATGCCTTAAATTTATAAAGAGAACTAATGTAATTTATCTCAATAATTTTAAGATATTTAATCAGCCTCCTCGATGGAGCAGAATATTAAAAAATCTGCTTTTTAAAACATTTTTTTTTAAATAATTGTTTGGGATTCTTTCTCAAAAATGTCAACAATACCTACTTTTCTGCAAAACAGCATGCAAGCGCCGAAGTGGAAAACTTGCTCTCACCTAAAAATAGTGGAGTTTACAGCTCTCACAAAGCAGCTCACTCCAAAGTTTACCTGCTCCCATTATTCAGTGTTAACAAATACACTGAGCTGTATCATGCTCTCCTGACCCGCTCTCCGAAATCTGCATAAGTGGCTATCAGCTCGCTGCACAAAGGCTCTTCTGCTACCAAATCCAAAGTGCTTTGCCGTACTTTAATGTGAGACTCTAGTAGTCTAGTGCTCTAAAAGCTTTTGTCCACCATGCAGAAGCATGGTGCTTCCCTGCTGGAGGACTTAATAAATGAGCCAACTCATTAGCTACTGCACAGAAGAAGCGGCTTTGTCAGTCTGTGTTAGTTTCAAAACTTAGTTCAGTCTGTGGTTTTCAACAGTTTTGGTCAGTGTAATAAAATAAACATATATTTACAGTAGCTTTTAAAAGTATACAAACCCCTGCTAGCGGCCTTGATAGATAACTATAAAACCTTTTCATCATGTCATATTTGTCCTGTAAAACTGCACAGCAAAATAAATCTGTTAGAAGGAAGATAAATAAATCAGCTTCAAGAAACAAAATCCATTTGATGAATGCTTATTTCATGAGGAAGCAAATCACCTCCTGTTTGCAGGTTCACACAGTCTGTACCAACAGCAACGACTTCATATCCTTTTCACATCCCACTCACTGCTTCGGTATGATTCAATGACGGGGTTCATTAGCATGTGTTCCCTATCTATTAGAGTGTAAATGAAACAAAATTTAAGCCATGATTTTAACAAAAAAAAAAATGTTCCTGCCATTCAGTTAAATACAGCAGCCACTTGTATTTACTTATTTTACTTACTTGATGGAACAGTTAAATAGATCTCATATTAAACATAAAAAAAAGAACAACAATATTTAATCAAAGTACACTTTGTCTTAAATGAAATCATTGAGGCCACATTTTTCGCACCTCTAAAACCTGATAAAAATAAGTGTAACTGAACATTTTCTTTTATTCTACTGAGTGTTTTCATTGTTCAAAGTGTCTATGCAGCTTCATTTTTAATCCATGGCTCTGTTTTTGCACACCGAGCGTAATTATGAAGGTCTATTTTTCTTAGCAAGTCCTCAATATGATAAAGGCAAGAAAACATCCCATTCAAGTAAAGGTAGTTACATGTTAATCTTCAAAAGCAATAGAATAGCAGTAGAAAAGTTGAAATCGTTTAAAACTGTGACAAGCACCCAGGTTTTATACGCAGCTGGGGAAGTGAAGAGGGAAGAGAGGAGAACGGATGTAAATGCATCTCCAGTTGGTAAACAAATTAAGCTATGGGTAAAATATTGAAATAAAACTATAAATAGATATTAAACATGGACACTAAAATTAATTATATACTTTGTGGAAAATCCTGTTTTGGTTGTGACAACTTAAGGTGTCTCCTACATTGAGAATCAGTCGTCACATGAATTACTCAGGTGTGATTTGGACCTATTCTTCCACATAGACGCTTTCATGTCTTAAATGATTTGAAGTTCCTCTCAGTTCCTTCCACAGACATTTAGTGTTTTACTTTCGCTTTTAAACTCTTGGGAACAACTTAAGGGCTGTGCATTTCATGATCATGCAGATTATTAATTCATCATCAGATTCTGATCTGATTATCAGTAATGCCCTGGTAAATTTCACCTTCCATTCTTCCTTCAATTATATGTGAGCTGTCAGTACCATATGCTGTAAAGCAGGGGTTTTCAAAGTATGAAAGGGTGAGCCCCCCTTCAAGGAGCACAATGCCTGCTGCGCCCCCCCACCCCCTGTGGAGGGGGGTGGATTTGTAAAAACTCCACCTTCAGCCCCGCTCTGGCCAAAACCAGTGATGGCATAGTTACTTTGAAAAAGTAACTTTAATCGGACTACTAATTACTCCTTGAAAAAGTAACTTAGTTATATTACTGATTACTTGATTTGGAAAGTAACTAAGTTACATTAAAAGTAACTTTTTAGTTACTTTCAGCAGCTGCTAACAGCTCTGCCTCCTGTGAAAATCACATTGAGCTTTGCCAAAACTTAATTTTAAGTTATTTTATAATGGTAACATCAACAATGTGTCTCCACTGATAAGGTTGAACTGAAGAGGAGATTGTACAAAAAACAGTACAAAAAATAAAAAACGTGAGTAATTTGTGTGGTCCACTGTTGTCTGGAAAACTCTAAGAAGGATTTAAAGGCCCCCTCCCCCCAGCCTCCAGATTCTGCGTTACGCCCCTGAGTTTGATGTCGCAGCACAGAGCTCCTCCTGCAGCTCCACAGCTCAGATGGCTGCGACACTTACCGTAATATTAATAATTATAACGGTGCTAACTTGCCATTATAATTATTGGCAACTACGGACACGTTTATTCGTGGCTGTTTTCACGTTTATTGCGCTGTTCATATTGGTCTCGATGTTTGCAGTTTTCTGGAGCGCAACGCGAAGCTCGACGTCATTCAGAGGTAAAACATTAACTTGACATTAACAAAGACACAGCGGGACGGATCATCCGGGAAATGATGAACAGGGAGAGACTGAGTAAAACTACCTTAATGACGGACAAATTCTGGGATTTATTATGAGTCTCTGCTTATTTCCAAGCCCAAATGAGTAACTTCACGTTCAAAAACGAGCCCAAAAAGGCGCAACCCGCCACTCATTAAATTTGCAAGCGACTTTTAAAAAATGAAGCCCAAAGCCGCTTATAATAATCGGACTTCACGACAGAAACTCAAAATAGTTCCAGTTTTTCCACCAACAAAATGCGCATCTCCCTCCATTGTTTACATTTCTGTCATATAGAGACGTCGGTCACTCGACAAGACGAGTAGAGGAAATACGATTCAATAACAAAAGAAGATAGTAACGCACAGTAACGCAAAAATGATTTTGATAAGTATGTAGTCTAACTACTGGATTTGAAATAGCAACGCGTTAGATTACTCGTTACAGAAAAAAGTGGTCCGACGTCAGTAACGTTACTGACATCACTGGCCAAAACATCCTCTAAGGAGGGAAACATTTCCACTGATCCCCACTCCACACGCGCACCCCACAGTACCAACTTTTTCCTAAATCCACAGAGTTTATCGTGTGCGTAAAAGACGTTTCTCTCACATCAGTAGACAGCAAGCAGATAGCTTTTCTGGTTTACTTTTTCCCTCGCACCGCGCCTCCCCTAAAGTGCTCTGGCGCCCCCCAGGGGAGGCGCGCCTCACACTTTGAAAACCGCCGCTGTAAAGTATTCAACTCCATGATATCCCCACCTACAAGCTTTATTGGGCATGTTTTTTGTTTGTTTTTTTCAGCTGATAAGTGGAAAATCTTTTCCTCCAAATGTGACGTGTGTATCGATATCCAAAGAGTTCAGCTTTGGCGTTAATCCGAGACTACATTCTCTCAGTATTTCACTGGCTTGTACAGATATTTTGTAGTCAACTTTAAAAACAAGTTTCAACATGTTTGTTCTTCAGCAGTGGGGTCTTGTTCAGTGAGTGTGCACAGCAGCCATTGCCTTTGAATGCATTCTTGTTTTCATTGGATAAACTTTATCTGTAACTTCCAGGTGTGAGGCTCTTTGTGAGAGCTTCATGCCTCCAGTTTATGGTAAAATTATATTTGTTTGACTCCATATACTGGTTCAAACAGCGTTCACTGGAGCATTCACTTAAAGCTGCGTTCAATGCAGCTTTAACCAATGCCAGTAATATTTTGCAATTTTGTTGTTGTCTTACCAATTGTAAAACTCTGTGCAGGACTTTTTATACATCTTTATTTAAAATCAGCTGATACTGAAGACACTTTTGCAAATGGAGAATTGCAGAAGGCTGTTTTCTTGGCATCGTGTATCTTCTTGAGCATCCTTTTCTTCATCTAGACCACAATATTGGGCAAAAGTAGCACACAAAGAGTTTGTCAGATGTAAAATCGACCGTTTTTTGATTTTACATATGCAATGTAAAATTTGTTAAATTTAAAATCATCCTGTTGAAAACCTGTGCTGGAAAGAAGGCTGAATAAGTGGCTAGCACGCAAAGATTCCTCTCTCTGTATGCTTCCACTCTGTGAAATGTTTTAGGTGAAGAACTGGATCGGTCCCTGCTGGGAAAATGGCGTTATGTGAAGTAATTAAAGCACAGGTGCAGATAAAGGTGGCTGCAGAGATTTTGTAAAAACGTTCTTTCTTAAGGTAAGATAGTTTGACAAGTAGATTTGCTCAAAATAAAAACTAGATTTTTTCCAAAATGTTCATCTTGTGTGTATGATGAAGCAATACAAGACTTGTATATATTTTTAGCACATCTTTATCAAAGGCGTCCATAAATGATAATGGCAGGAAAGTGTATAGACAGAAGGGAAACTGAACCGCAGTTTACTTCAACATACAGCCTTGTAATTATATGCTCAGGTCATCACACTAAATCAAAAAGACAGGGATAAAATTTCCTTGGAAAATGAATGAGAATGCACTCCGTACTGATAGTACTCCATAAAACTTCAGTTCTAAAGAAAAGCAAGAGGCTTTAACTCAAACTTTAACATAATTATTTCTAGTGAGAACAAAAGAGAGAGAAGTCAATTGGATGTGTTTTGGGGTCTTAAATTTGCCCGCTGAATATTGAATTGGGAACCTTGTGGCAGCACAGAGATTTCACCTCCTCTCTTCCTCTGTAAAATCAACCTCATGCACTGGCTGAGGTTGATTAATTTCTGGTGTGATGATTGCAGGCGGCCTGACCTAACGACGCTACCTTTTCAGCCTGACTTCTTTTCAAAAGAAAATGAACAGACTCGACTGTTTGCAACAAAGAACATGCTCTAGTTTGAACAATGACGTCACAAACCACAAAGAGTTGTGAGGCTGTTGAAGATGTGAAGAAGAACCGTGTAAAATGAGAAATAATGGTTTTTTTAAAGAGAAGCTGCATCAGAGCCCACATTAAATGCAACATGCATGAGCAGATAACTGGCTAAACAACCAAGCAGAGTAACTGAGGATCCCTTTACAACTTGCAACATTAGGAATTACTATTCAGTTAGTAACTTGGAATACAAAGTTATGTAATCTGATATGAAATTTATTCTAATGGTCAGGTTCTGTCATTTTCCTGTGTGACAAACTGTCTGTTGGTGACTTTAATCTGCAAATGCTTCCTTTTCTGATCCTGAATGCTCCATGCTTTGCCTAAAATAAAAGCTACCAGGTTTAACTGACCTGTGTTGAAGTTCAAAGTTAGCCATGATCAGTGTCAGTAGTGTTTTTAACATTAAGACAGAAGGAGCAGGGAGATGTAAGAACCTGTAAAGGAAACTGTATTTTTTAGATGTGGTTTAGGCCATAAGAGAGCTAGACTTTTAGTAGGTAACAAAAAGGATGAGTCTCTGTTTGACCTTTCGACCTTTGTCTGCCATGGACTGGCCCTGTAACTGTAACTGTCGGCAGCCTCTTGAAAATCTCAGAGGGACGGAAGAGATGTAAAAGCTACACATGAAAAGTGCTGTTTTGTTATGCGAGCTGCACTAATGGTGCTACACAGTAATGCAACAAATCCAGCTTGAAATGTCAGCTCTGTAATCATTTTGTCTGTTTGGAAAACATTATGAAACCCTGGCCTTTTTATTTGTTCTTTTGGAAGTGCATTTCAATTTTTTTTTTATGCAAATTACACAGTTTGGATCTGTGCAATTTACTATGCGTTATAAAGTGACTAGACAGAACTTAGTATCTGAAAGTCAGTTTATAAAACGGCTACAGAGTTTTGAACGACACATTATCCGAATGTTATTAATGTGTGTATGGTTTTGCAACACATTTCAACATTGTCAGTCAAGTTGCTCTCTAGAAATTTTCAGACATTCTACTATGTTTCTAAATGTTTCTTAACATTCCTGTCTCCCATGACATTCAGAGCAGTAAACCTGAACCAACTGGCATCGCCTTAAAACGAGTTACAAAAAGTAAAATGATTGGAATGAGGTAATACATCTCAAAGCATACATGAAATATCCTGTCAATTTTTGCTTCTGTTTTGGTTTACCATCTGGAATTCTTTATTTTTTTTGTTTTTAAACTAATGCTGCATTTCAAAGTAAAAGTAAACAAACATGCAGTCACTTTCATTATTGTGGCTTAACAAGCCAGATAAAAATGGCTTGCGCATTTGCGGAAATTCTCTGTGTTTAGGTGATTAAATATCCAGTGAGACGTCAAACTTGTAGTGAAGGACACGTTTTGGAGTAAAGTGGCTCCAAACTCAGCAAGAAGACAACACTTTGATGATATGTAGCTGTTTACTTTCATTCATGCTCCAAATGATCGGGGGGGTTGTCAATTAGCTGAGGGGAAAGTAGATAATTAAAAGCACTAGAAAGGGCCAACTACACTTTGAAATTTCATTAAAGGACTCTTTGATGAGGAAATCTTAATTGGAGTTGTGAATTTTTTTTATTTCAGGGTTCACAGATTGTCAGCGCTGCCTTGTTTCAACGTCATGTCGATGTACAGGCAAAATAACAAAGGCTGCAATTTTAAGACGTTACCAGTCCTCTCAATTGCGGCAATACAGCTCAGTGGTCAACATCTGGTTTGCAATGGCAAGCATCATTAACACATCAAACAACGCAGGTTTCGGCAGAATAGAAGACAAACAGAGGGATAGAGGAGAGAAACGGGGAAAAATGCAGCAATAGTGTGGAAAATAAATATAGAAAAACTACTGTTCTTCCTTGTATTCTCGTTTTTGTATTTATAGTGGACCAGAAATGTGTGTAATTAAGCTGCAATAATAAATTGCAGCTCTGAACTGAGTTAGGAATAAAGCTGCTGTGAACCTTTTCCAAGGTAAATAGGTATTCTCCCAAGAAACAGAGATCATAACGGATACATTACTGGATGAAACACAGTTACACTCAGCACCAACAACCCTGCACCCACAAGCAAAACTAAAGAGAAATTTAGAGGGTGGCCAATTAATTTAACATCCATATTTGTGGACTATTGGAGGAAGATGGGGTAGCAGATTGAGAACCCACACATGCAAGGGCAAAAAAAAAAAAAAAAGCACACTCACTGCAGAAAAATCCTGATCTGAATTCAAACACAGAGATTTTGATCCGGTGCAACACCGCCAGCAACTACTCCGCTGTGCAGTCTATAATAGTAATCAGTTAAATGGAAATGGGACATTAAGTTGCAATATATCTTCATGTCCTACAATACCACTCCTAACATCTGTCAGTCTTATTTTCAAACTCACCTTTGTGATTTAAGCCTGAGGCTTTTTCTACTGCCAAACAGCGAAACAAAGGACATTTGTTACAGTAAAGGCTTGAAGCTGCTTCAACAAATTGCCTCTTTGGTTTTTAAAGTGAACTGGATTCGAATAAGAGTGGATAATTTCTTTTGACATTCAGGAAAAGCCATTTTACAATCCCTGTCACTTAATGCAGCAATTTGACAAATACGTAGAAGAAAACAGAGTAAGAGTTAAGCTGCTGTGCCACACGCTGTTCCATCATGGTTCACTCTATGCAATTCACAGCATACTTAATGCAGCTCTGAGTAATGTGAGAGTCATTACTTTTGTTTATCTTTGGGGCTCACTTGTGGATTTATTCACTATTGCTTTTGTGCTTTCTCCACAGCTTTTCATAACTGTGACAACCTTGTGAGAAAAGGAATACCGTGAAGATTATTTTATAAGTTTCGCTGCCTACTTCCTATCTCATAAAGTCGCTCCTATCCAAAAGAAAACTTGAAGTTAAAACTACACCAATGTTTTCCTGTAGGACCCTGGATATTTTTGCATTGTAAAATACACAAAACTCATCGTATGCATAAGGATTTAATCAGCTAGAGCAATAGAAAGTATCAAATAAAAATGAAAAGGAAAAGGAACATGTTTGTTATTTATTTATTTTTTTTACAAGCAGAAGCTAGAAATTCTGGTGTGCATTCAGATTCAGAGGCCTGATTTAATCTTTTCTAGAATCACCTTCAGCTGCAGCTTAAGCTGTGAGCCTTACGCATTTGCTCAAAATGTTGCAGCAAGTTGTAGCATGTACATAAAATTGATTTCCAATCCATTTATTTGTCCACCTGAGCTGTAAATCTCTGCAGCTCACCTAAAGTTACCATGGCATCTAGGAAGCTTTTCTAACCGGCCAAACAAGAAAAGCATCACTTTTGGAGCTTACAGGTAAATCTATGTCTTGGTGATCTACCATTTCTGCCAAAATCTTTAATTTCAGGATGAAGGACTAAAAACTGCTTTGGGAAATGTCCAAAGCTTGGGATAAAATTTAAACTCAGCTGTTAGTTTGCAAATCTTCAGTTAGCTTTGATGCCTTCACTGAACAGCTATGTCTATACTGGGACTAAATGACACAGAGAAAATTTACTAATCAAGGATTTCTGAAAGCAATTAATTTTATTAAGTGAAATAAAAGTGAGGGCTGCACAGTGGCACAGTTGGTAGAGCTGTTGCCTTGCAGCAAGAAGGTCCTGGGTTCGATTCCCGGCCGGGGGTCTTTCTGCATGGAGTTTTCATGTTCTCCCTGTGCATGCGTGGGTTCTCTCTGGGTTTTCCGGCTTCCTCCCACAGTCCAAAAACATGACTGTCAGGTTAATTGGTCTCTCTAAATTCTCCCTAGGTGTGAGTGTGTGTGTGAATGGTTGTTTGTCCTGTCTGTTTTCTGTGTTGCCCTGCGACAGACTGGCGACCTGTCCAGGGTGATCCCACCTCTCACCCGGAACGTTAGCTGGGGATAAACACCAGCAATCCTCCTTACCCCATTAGGGACGAAGGGTGTATAGACAATGGATGGAAATAAAAGTGTAAGAAGGCCTAAACTCAAAATACTTACCACTTTTTTTAGATTCTTAATTGTAAAGAACACTGCAAATATCTTATTCCACTTCACAGACTTTATATTATTAGAAATGTCTGTTACAAAAAAATAAAAAAATCGCCATAAAATATACTGAAGTTTGTGGCAAAAAGTAGAACCAAAAAATATACACCAAAAAGGCAGAAAGAAATTGGAACTTTGCCTAAATTGTCAACTTATGAGCCAAGAAAATTAAAATAAAATAAAAAAAAAAATCAATGGGTAAAAGGTGCTGCTGTTTTATAGCTGCCTTAAAAGCAATGCCTTTTAAGTGTGCAACAATAAAAACTCTCAATTAATGAAGATTTAGTAAGACTGAAACATGAGCTGTGATGCAGCTCCTCCTGTTCCTGGACAGTTCAGGAGAAAAACGGGAACACAAATAGACGTATCTTCCTTCACAACAAATTCTGCAGAGTTAAATCGACACTATTTATTGCTCTGAAAATATTTAAATTAACATCAATTCTGAGAAGGACCAAATAGACTCGGCATAGTGTTGATTTGCTGCAGAATTTGCTGTGCTGGTGCCTCTTAAATGCAAATGTGTGTGCATGAGTCACGTTCTGGTCAATGTATAGCTTAAACACTGGCTTATTGTCTATGCCTCCAATAAAATCACCTTCATGCCAAACAAGTACACAAGAAAACCTTATTGACACGGGCATTTTCTCTTTTAAGCTCACGCCCTTTCAGTTTAACCCTGAGAGAACCAACCTTCAACATCTCAACAACCAATTTCCTTTTGTTCTCTCTCATCCCTCTTTTAATTGCAGAACTGATCCACCAAGCTTAACGTTCCTTGACCTTGTAAGTCAACCAAAGTCCCCTTTTATCAAGCTTTTATTAGTGGTTGATTACTGTCACAGCCTGCAGGGGCTGGTCGGCTTTGGCCTTCATTAAAGGTCTGAGTCACGCAAATGAGGGTAGGAGGGCTGCCAGGAGTCTGCTGAGATGTTTAACCATCAAAGTGGGAGCGATACATATTTATCTAATGCGTGTTCCGTCCTGCTCTCCATCCAGCCCTTTTTGTTTATAGTTCAAATCTTCCAGTCTTGCTGGTGTCGAGCGAAAATGTCGCAGCAACAAAATCTCCTGACAGCAGGTCGTGTTCTTTTGCGCGATCCAAAACGATAGCGTTGCTCTCCGCCTCATTTCATGGGTGATATTTTCTTTGAAAAGAATGATTCATTGTTGTTCTGATGACATCCCTGCTTGAAGCCCTGCAATCCACCGAGCAGTGCCTGGCAGAAACTAATTTCTTTTCTTCTTTTCTTTTTTATGTATTTTTTGCAGTTTTGTGAGAATATTCCCACTTGGAAAAATTCCCTAATAGTGTGACAGAATCAGCCTGTCATGGCCGACGCCAACAGAGACAAAACATGAACCGTGGAGTGGTTTTCTGAAGAGCTCCAAGCTGAATTGTGACTTTGATTATTCAGTATTTGAGGCCATGTGTGACCTCACAGACATAGTTAACAATTAAACTGATTGGTATTTTGTGCTGCAGGTTTACAATCACTAATCTTATACCCAGAATCCATCAGTAATGATTGAATCTTAGTTTGTGGTGCAATATTTATAGCAGGCAGCAGTTCAGCTCAGAGGTCTACACAAACTCTCATATAGATGTTATTTGTTCATTTTACTCATTTTAACATTTTAACAATGAAACATTTTAACATGGACAAAATAATGAAAAGTTTTACAGTCAGGCGAATTTGATCACAATCAAGCTGTCAAACAAAGGAACACTGCACCAACGCCAGGAAACCAACTAATTTTAGTAATATCTATAATTTCTAATAAAAATAATGGAAATTGGTCTAGTAAAAATTATGCCCAGAAGATTTTATGGGCTACAGAATTTCGTGCACCAAACTCATGCTTCTAAAGTCAAAAATATCGAACATTGATTATTCAGTCCATTCTGAAAGACAAATAGTTCAAATAAACAATTCAAAGCCCGAAGATTTTTCTGATATTTAGGCAGAAGATAAATGCATATGAAACTCTGATTGAATGTTCATATAGAGCTGAAAAGGAGGAAGAGGAGGAAAGTGAATGAAGAAGTAAAAAGTAAAAGAACTGGTACGCCACAAAATGATCTGTCCAGCAGATCGCATGCTAATGGTTCATAATGCAGTTAATGGACTCCATGAAGCATGTTTGTTGCAGACACTGTGGTCAATATCACGGTGCTGGGAAATAAAGCGGCAGAAGTGAAACAGCAAGAGTGGGAGTGGCAGGCGGTAAATCAAAGCAGGACAGCCAAACGATTAAAGTGAAAACTGCTGCTGGTTTAAATGAAACTGGTAGATACATAAAGATCTGAATATTTTATGAGATAAGTGATGGATTAGATATCTGATATGGGAAAACATGTAGCTTGGTCAGCCTTTTGTTAATTGATACCTTTAAAGTTATTCTCAAAGAATTCCAAAAATCTTCCTAACTAATAATCAAATCATGATTTCCAAATAAATGTAAGCCCCTTAAATTTTTATTTTCACATTTTGACATGTTTAAATCACAAACTTCAATTTATTTTATTGGGTTTTATTGGGACAAACCAACATAGAGTGGTGGAAAGAAAATAATGCAACTTTTTAAAATCGTCTCGCAAATTATCAACTGCGTTTCGGTCTGTACTTTGACTGGGCCATTCCAATACATGAACATGCCATGATCCAAAACATTTTATTGTGTCATTGGCTCTCTGTATGCGGTCATTTTCTGCATTAATATAAAGTTCTAAGCAATTTGCAGTCTAACAGGTTTCCTTTCAACCAAGAAAAGATATCTCCAAATCAGGATGGTGCCACCACAAAATTTTATGATTTGGTTGATGTGTTGCCACACTTTCATTATCCATCCATTTATGCTAATTTGTGTAAGTTTATCACATACAATCCCAATAAAATAACATTAAAGTTAGTGACTGCAATGTCACAAAAAAAATAAATTAATTAAATTGAGAAGGTTCAAATAGTGGAGAAAATTTTGAAAGGCGTGTTGCTTGCAGGTTTTGAGACTGTATTGTTCATGCTTTTTGTTTTAAGAAAACCTTCAACACACAGCTTATCGTTTCCTGTCTGGACCTCTCACCTTGTAAAGCCTCCTTGGCCCGATCCAGCTCCTCCTCCTTCTGGGCCAGCTGCACTCGGAGCTCTGTGGCGGACAGGACGTCAGCCGAGCAGCCTCCCTGGGTCTCCTCCAGGTCCTTGCTCAACATGTCCTTCATCTGCCGCAGCAGGTGCACCTCCTCCTGGAGCTGGGCCACCTCTTCGCGCAGCAGAACTAGAATGTAAAAGGAGAAGAGGAGAGCTTTCAGAGAGTTGAATGAAAACCCGCTGACCTCCATTTTTTTTTTCTTTTTTAAAGCCAAAGTAAAAAAAAAAATCAAGCAGATAGAGAGGGTTTCTCTCTAATCCAGTCTTATTCGGGTTCACTAAAGTGCTTTCTGAACTGTTCTTACTGAAACGCAAATGACTTGGAGATCAGAAAGTCACAAGTTTTATTTTGATTGAGGTAAGAGCTACACTGAATCCCCTATAATCAATAATAGTAATTATAGAATAACTCACACTCACAGAATAACTAATGATTGTAATAACTTTACTTTGTTATTTTTGAGGCTGCGTGGTGAAACTACTCTGCGACAGGAATTGTAAGCAACAGCATTCATTCGATATTCACTAAACGCTTCGAAGTGCTTAACACCTCAAACAAACATTAAAATGAAAAACAGAAAGTGTAAGAAGCTGGTTTTACCATTCCCAAACAAGAGTCGCCAAAAAAATGTTAAAGTGCTCTTTTCTACAACATCTCATGTTTCTCACGCAGCCATGACAGAGTAATGGCAAGGTTTTCTCCCGTACATCAGCCTTTATCTGAAAAAATGATCTCTTTTTGCTCAACAAATGTGCTTGCAAAGATGAGGGCATACAGAGAGTGATTTAGAAAAAAAAAAGACGGGTGGACTCATTCTGCTCGATTTCATGCATCCTGAGGGCGAAGGGGTGAGATGGGAGTGAGGGAAAACCGCTCAGCCCCGTCCTGCAAAGCTATAGAGTGCTTTGCATAAATTCCACTTCACTGAAAATTTCTGCATCCCAACTCCAGTATTTCTGTACGAACACAATGTGGATGGAAAGAAGTATTTTTTTTAAACGTGCTGGGAGTCAGAGTATGAATTTTTTTTTATTTGTTAAATACTATAACAACGATAGATCACTCCTCGCTCCTTTTGTTCTTATGTTTTCTTCCATCTTCTTCCTCTTTTTTACTTGTGTCTCTAGAAAGAGTGGGGAACATGTCTATACTTTAATATGTTTTTGGATTGGTCATGATGTGAACATTACTAAATGTTCACATCATGACCAAACTTTGGTCACATTAATTTGTGACCAAAGTTTGAGTAACGGCAAAGACAAAACACAGACGCACGTAATTGCGTTTTTTGGTGAACACAGCAGAGTTACGTAGAAGCAGCTGAAATACAACAAGCCCAATCTGCAGCAAAAGGAAAAAATGAGTTGGACAAGAGCCATGGTGTATGCAGGCTATTTAATACTAAGATGCATTAATTTTGAAACATGACTTATATTATAAACTATATCACACTTCTAAGAAAAAAATAAATTGTGTTGGCATAATCGGAGGCCCATCAAGCAAGAAATATCAAAGTTCCTCACTAAGTTGGTAAAAAGATCCCAAACTCTATTGCAGCTCTTATTGTAACTGAGTAAAAGTAACCAGCATCCGCAGCTAATACTCATATATCATGTCATGACAGACTTTTAAAAACAAACCCTAACTGAGGACATGCGGTACATTAAACCGCTTTGACCGTCAAGCACCTTATGGGGCTTGATGTCATAATTCCTCCTTTGAAAATAAAATAAATCTGTTTGATAAATTTACCGTCTGAATAATAAGAACCTACCTCTCTGGGTTTTCAGGTCCGTTAATTTGACTAAGTTCATGCGACTGAGGAGATGTGCTGCCAGTTGAATGATAAAAATTAACCAAAAAGAGGTTATTAGAAGAAGATTGGAAGAGAAAAAGAAACACTTGTTAGTGAAATGTCATTAGAAGGAGGTTTAATTAATGAGCGTGATTAGCAACTCCATTAGCATAACCCTTTACTGGACACCAGAACAGTTGTCCCATTTGGAAATAATTGGTGGTGGGGTAAAGCTCACTTGGTTTAAAAGCTAAAAATAGTCACATACCCAAATTTTTATTCATTAGCCTACTTCGTACATTTTGATTTTATTTATTGTTCAAAGGCAGCAATACCAAAGGTGATAAATGGGGACACTGAAAAAGAGCTTGCAGTTTGTCTCGGCCGCTCCAGTGCATTTCTCAAATCACCAAATAGCAGGTCTTGCAAATGTCAAAACACTCGGTTTTGACATTCGCAAGACAATAGGTACATTTTCCAAAGCAATCCATACAAACAACAAAACACCATGGATTACCTGATTTCTCAAAATCCCTAGTTCATCTCTCAAAAGTAAAAAAATGTGTCTGTGAACATGTCAGTGCCTCAGAATGAGTACGGAAAAGACAGTTAATTATTATTCTGCCATGTTATCAAACAGGGTACACGTGAGGGACGTTGTTTAGTAATTTATTGAAACATTTCTGATGACAAGTGTTGTAAATTGTAATCCTGTCCTCATAAATGCACTAAAGCAATTGAGAAAAACTGTATTGTGAGAAAGAGTACCAAAATTACCACAGAATGAACAACTTTCAAACTTTCTCACTTAAAAGCATTTATATATATTTACGGAAAGGAATACAAAAACACTGAAACTGATCCTTTTTTTTTTTGTTTGTTTGAATCAGTTTCGATGTACAAAATTAATCTAACTGAGACCAGTAATTTTATACCTGAAAAGAGTTCTCTCTACCAGCCAGCTGGAGCAAAATGAACCAATCTACAGGAAACATTGAGAGAGATTATTTTTTTTTTTCTATATAGCCCATTTCACAGGACATTTTGGCTGAGCACTCATCTTAATTTAATAAATTAACCCCTCTTATTTGACCTAAGGCTTTTGTCAAAGCAACAAAAAATGGAAGAGGCTCCAAAAACAAGAGATAACTTTATGGGGAATAGCATTAACAGGCAAATATGAATAAAATTCATCTTTGAGAGAGTAATTTGGATGCAGTGTCTGGCTTGTGCACTTTTTGACTATCACTTCTAATAACAAATACTTATAAGATGTTTAGAGATATTTAATCTATTCATAAAAAAATAATAACATCACAGCTGACAGAGAAGCTTCTGATTCCAATATTTTTAATGACGGCATTTTTTTTTCCCTCATTTAAAAACATCAATTAACTGGAGGTAAAACAAAGATACATTTGTTTGAGTGTTTGTTTGTGTTTCTCATCTGCTGAGCCCTCCAACTCCGTCATATAAATGGAGTATTCATTGTAAATTCATTTAACTGGTTCTATGTGTTATCACTTTGTTTTGTATCATCAGGTGAAATTAATTTGTGACTTTGATTGACAGACACGTCTTCCTATTACTTGCTCAGAACAGTCTAGGTTTGCCTGATACCAAGTGAATTTTTCAGATGAAATCCCAGATGTCTCTTCAAAGAAGAAACTTCTGATGTACCAGCTTGTGATTCTGTGGTCCCAGTCAGTTGTGCTGGCCCCTCCGGACAGTTTGGGGTCATGGTTAATACCAGATATGATTTGACATTAATCAGACAGCACTCAAAAGAAGTGAATGTGTTGCCCTGAGGTTTTTTTAATTCTCATACAGTGTCTTTCCTGATTATAATCAGGCATGCAGTGACTCAATGCTGTCAGGATTCTGAGTAGCACAAGTATGCTGTCCACTGCTTCAGCAAAAGCTTGCCAAATCCGTACAGTTTATTGCAGACAAGACTGTCAACATCTGAGCCGTGCTGTGCAAGATCACCTGTCTGAATGAGCAGCAACAGCAAACAGTGTGTGATGAGGAATCACTTGTTGGCTTCATCAGACCTTCATTTAATTTATTTAATTATAAAGTTGTAATAACAAATAAAAGTACAATGACCTAGAAAAAAAAGAATTTTTTTTTTTTTTTTTTTTACTATTCTAGCAAGGACTCATATAAAGAGTGAAATGAAATGCTATTAAAACACAAACACATTTTACCATATTATGCACATGCCACATATCTCAAAAAACTTTTCATTTCAGCTGCACTCAAAGGCCAGCACAACCTTTTTGCTACTAATTGTTTTTCTCCCTATACAAATAAACACAAACCACTTGCATGAACAGATGTTTCTGTGAGCACAAACAAAGTACGCAAGGCAAAACGAGGTTGTCTTTTAGTTTCAGATGGTGTGAGCCTGTCGCCAACATCAAATCTCAAGATAAAGACCTTGGTGGAGGTCAAACGCTGCTTTTATCTGTTGCCTACTTGCTCAGTAAGACATCACTTCCTCCCCTCTTTAAACAGTCACCTCTTTCTATTCAGAGAGGACATGACAAGAAATGCAGGAAGATCGACATCAACACCTTAAGCTGAAACTTTTCACCGGAGCTCTGAGTATAATATTCAGACAGGTACTAGCTGAGGGTTCTGTGGCGATATAAACGATACTGTTTTTAGAAACAAACATTGTGACCTTTTGGTTTTAGACTAATCATTTTGGGTTTCTTTTCCTGGTTTTAGGTCCACTACCAGATTTCGAAAACTATTTCAGAATGTAAAGTAAAGCTTTTCCTTTAGACAGGAATGAACTTGAAGACATAAGAATAAAATCATGTTCATGCACAATGAAATACCCTTATCTTTTTCCAGATGAATACATTAGAGGTGCAGATTCACCTTTTTAAATATCAGTGTTGATTAAATAACACAAACAAGCAGAAAGTGTGTTTTAATTTGCATCTATGCACACAAACAAAATGGCAGTATTTTCTTTTTTTTAAAATACTAAAACTTGTCCGTTCTTCTTATAATTTATTTCTGTACTCCTTGACATTAACTATGATGAGAAGTGAGAGGGATTAGACTGAACCTTTTGAGGAATATTTATAAAGTGATCCTTGAATAATGTACATTTTGTGATTTCTCTCCCAGTCCCATTCTTCTCCAATCCCTTAAACCGACTTCGGTTAATAAGATTCACTGAAATCGTAAATAAAACCTTCTTCCTCGGCTACATATCTAAACGGCCACTCTAAGTGTGTGCATTTGCATAATAGCAGCCATAAATCAGCTGACATGCAATTGGGAGCGGTGAATTATGAATCTGATCAGTGTCGCTTTCTATTTGCGTGATTTAAGCAAAATGGCTAAAAATGTCCCTCTAAATAATCCCGCGTCTGTTATGTGACAGTTTTGGGATGAAGGGATATTGTAGGAATATTGCTCAAAAAAAGATCAGCACTTCTCCAGGGACACAAAACTCATCCTTTCTTCATGAAGAGAAGTAATGGTGCGATAAAAATTTGATACAAAATGAGAAAGGATCAGCTCAGTTGTTTTCCACACAAAATTTTAATTCACTTGTTTTTTGGGGGTTTATTTGATGACCAAAGGTTTCCCAGGAAAACTCCAAACTTATTTTGGATGCCTTTCCTCATGTTCCTACAGTGTGTCATGATGAGGTGCTTTCTCTATCCGTCTCTGTCTTAATGTCACCCCGTACCCAACAAACTCCCGTCTTACACCATTTCCTCCATCCCGACATTCCTCCTCTCCCACATGTAAGAAAAAGCAGCGGGACTCGGAAACGAAAGACGCAAAAAAAAAAAAAAATGGTCCAGCAATCTGTCAGAGATTTCACTGGCCATGAGGCAGCTGAAATTGGACTTGGCTGCAACAGCTGTGGAGGTGGAGAATTGATGGAGAACGACAGTAAGTGTCTAGTGTCTAGAGGGGGGTCATTTTTAGATTGCTTTTCAGTCTTTTGAGGGAGTGGGAGGGAAAGACAGGATGGAGTTCCATTTTTTTTTTTTTCTTTTTGCTTGCTACTGGTGACAAAATCAATTAACGCCGTTATTGTTTCCGCAGAATTCTTATGCAGCCAACTTGTAGAGGGGGACACGCACATCCATAGACCTGTTAACAGCCAGTAGATCATGCAACTGGAGGTATTTGATTAGCCTGGCTGCAGACTCCTTAGCCATGAATGAGCGTTATGACCGGTGCTGTTTTTAAATGAAGTATTTTTTTCTTTCCTGATACATTGATAATCTTGTGGATCCGCTTGTGTAATCTTGCTGCCATTGCTGTAGAGCAAAATAAAGTTGGAAATTTAAAAGAGAAATAAAAAGCAGCACCTTGTTGGAAGTCGCATATCCCTTTAACTTACTCATATTGTATCAGGAAAGATCCACGATCTCCTAATTTTGTAAGTACAGCATCATGAAGACCAGGAAACACATGACTTCGATCTGCTCATGGAGTACTGTTCAACCTATCACCAATATAAATAGCACAACTGCAAACCTACAAAGAATCAGCTGTCCAGCTAAACTGGGCAAGGAAATCAATAATCAGAGAAGGGCCATAGCAGCTCTGGTGTAAGATGTGCAGCTCAAGTGAGAAAACCAGAAAACAAGAAAAGGAGGTAAATGTTGAAAGAATATTAGTAAAAGACACATAAACAAACGTATCAAATAGCGGAATAGTGGAAGGAAAAGCTCCAGTAAAATGGGATCAAAACTAAAATACATGAAAAAGGCTGTTCACTTTAGCCCTCCATACTGGCGTCCCAGTGGCAGCGTTGTGAAGTGGAAGACGGGAAGAGCTGTAAGAGTTGATGAAAAGTTGGATGGAGCTAAACGCAGTGGGACAAAATCTAAATTTGTGGATGAAACATGACAAAATCTTGAAAGATCCAAGGGATTTGAAGGCATCAGAGAGACACTTAAAATTTGTTTCAAATATGTGCTGAAGTCTGTGAAATTCATAACGTCTGGACGTTGCCTCAGACACATTTCCTCTCCAGAAGAACGAGGAAGTGTTCGGCCTGAATGGAGCAGGCATTGTACCAAGTCAGCAAGCACAAAAAGTACAACCCAGTTCAGGAATGTGTGAAATAAGAACGGGGGGGATGTAGGAGCCGCCGGGGTCAAGAATGCGGGCAGCAAGTGCTTTCATGATGGGAGGCAACAACTCACATCCTCTTATTTGTTTTGGACTCTGCGACCGAGTCCCATCCCTGCTGAAATAGCCATTTTCCAAAGCATTGTCTGAAATCTATTCAGAGACGCAATGCGTGCCACACGGGTTAATGGCTTAACCTCTCCAGGAACCCTTTGAGTGGACTTGAAATAAACAGTTATCGATTTTAAAACACACCTGACATAATTGGGAATGGTGGGGATCCAAGCAGGACGAGGAATCAGGGAGTTTATGGAGTTCTACAAACCTTTGCACTTAACTGTGTGTAGTTATCATACGGATCAATTTTCATGCAGATACGTTTTAAACCATTGCTGTCTAATCTTACGTCATGCAACCAAAGGAGCTCCGTTTTGTGCAGTCAGACCTTTGTAGAGGATATATGTTCCTGTGCCGGCTGCGGATACATTTCTGTACTGGCATCAGACCAGTTGGTGCCTTTTGTCTCATTGTTTATTTCTTGGGATCCATGTTGCATAAAGTAACAGAGCTCTTTCCCACCTGTCGCCGCACAATGCCGGTCAGGTGGGTTAACGTTACTATCGCTACATTGGGAAAACAGCCGAGTTTATTCAGGTCTCATGCAGCAACTTGAAAGTCATGTTTACTGAACATATTATGGTACTTATAGTAAATCTGACTGAGCTTTATTATTATTATTATTATTATTAGATTTCTAACATTTCTATACATTCAAAAGAAGGAAGAATCACTAACTCCTCATGAAATCAGCTCGACTTGCAAAATCCAAGAGAAAGATAAAATACTGTAAGTTGTAGTTTTTCTGTAGGTTTCAGAGTTTTGCAAAGCAAAGTACTTTTATGTTTTTTCTGATGCCGTGGCTTTGATAACTGCAAGGTAATAAGTTACATTCTGCAGACTGAGAGCTGGACTCTGCAAAAATATGAAAACAAGACTCACTGCATTCACCATTAGTATAGAGCTATATAGCTTCAGCAAGTTTCACATAAAAGCTACTATTTCACAAAGGAGGCAAAGGTGAACTGCCTATCTAATTTTTTTTTACACAATGCTATTAATGTCACACCTAATCCTGCACACGTCAGCCAGAGTAAAACAGTCAAATGTGTTTCAAATACTCTTTCATCTTAAATGAGATAGCCAGTCAATAATAATAAAGCAGAGTCTCCCTCTTCCTGCGTCACACAAACTAATTTTTAGAAGCTATTGATAGCAAATTCATCAGCGGCAGATGACAGATGTAATGCCTAAGCTCTGACTGATGAGGCAGCCTCTAGCCTCTGCCTGATCTGACAGTGCATTGCTTTGGATTAGCCAGTCAATCCTCATGAGCAGAACAATCTCAGTTCATCGCCTCAGGAGATGGCGAGGTCATGGTTGATGAGCAGCGAGGAAAAAAGGAAAAGAAAATATCTTGCCTTTGGGCACTCCATCATAGAAATCAGACTAATATTATGCATTAACGGAGGAAGTGATGAGGACAGATTGGTATTCCGAATAACAAAAGCAGGGATGGACTGTGATTTATTGATGAAAGGAACAGTAATGAGGGCAGGCCTCAAACCACTGTGGTGTTTACCCACAAATAAACTCACGACTGCTCTGAAAGTTTAGAGACTGCAAATATGGAAGTGTGGATGTGCGACATTGGTTACTCAAATAAATCAAGAGACACCGCAAAAAATCTGGTGATTGGTAAAATACCAAGAGCTACAAGGCCACATTGACAACAACTGTGTTTTCTATGAGATGTTAAGAGATTTCCGAATTCCTTCAGACAGCAAGACTTTCGGCATCTTAATTGAGAAAAGCAAAGTTAAGCTGTTTTCTCCGTTCAACGTTTTAGCCTCTGTAATGGATCATGATGAATCTGGAAATGTTCATCAGTTCATCAGAGATTTCAGTGAAGAGCTAAGAGTCTTCATCCTCCTGGAAGCACACGCAGAAACAGCAGTTCAAACGACACTAATTATTTATATTACACACTTCCATCAGTTTTAAATGTGAATATTATCATCATTATGTCTATGTTTTAAGCAGCAGGAAAAAACACGCAAATGTGAACTTAGAAATAAATCTACAAATTCTGATCATGACGTGCACGGAACGCCAAAACAAAGGAGCTGGAATACTGTACAGAGACATCAGGGCGAAATACAAACTGGAAATGACCGAGCTGAGATCTTGAGGGATTTCAGATTCAAAACGACAGAATAGTAACGACTAACCAACCGGACATTTTAATCGTCGATAAGCAGCGGCAGAAAGCCGTTGTAATCGATGTGGCCGTCCTCAATGAAGGAAACATCAGGAAAAAGGAACAAGAGAAACTGGAGACATCCCAAGGACTCAGGGAAGAGCTAGAAAACACATGGCAGGTGAAGGCATCTGTGATAGTGACCTCCCACTCTGTAGAAGTGGCTCAAAAAGCTCAGCCAGCATGTCAGTTCAGCAGAGTGTGGTTTTAAGAACAAATACTGTGAGGAACCCTCAGGTTCCCAGGCCTCTGGTAGAGGATCCAAGCTTGAGACGAAGAGGAACCCACCGCATCCCAGTGAACCAAGAGACTTTGTTTTATGCTTACACATTACCACCTTTTAAACATTTTAACATAAATAACATTTGGTCCAACCAAACCTAAAAACAGACACATTTAGTGATTGTTTGAACAGTAAAATCTGAAGTCAGAGGTGTTTAAATAGCGGGGTCACACCCGGCCTTGATCTCTTCCCTTCTGACCAGCCAGTGTGGATCAAGCACTCTGTGTCTTAAAGTTTCAGAATCTGACATCCAGATACTGGCAACCCTATTTCATGCTTCAGCTCCTTAGAGTAATGGGGGTTGAATTTCTGTGGGAGTACAGCTTAGAACAAAGCTTTACAGTGGGCAAAAAAAATAATGGATCGAAGAGAAAGATGGCCACTAATCTTGGCCACATTCCACAACAATCTGTGTCCATTTGATTAAAAATGATGGCATCAGCTAAACTCTGTCCAAAAGTTTAAATACAAAAAAAATAGCTAAAGTCATCTGGTTAACACAGTACAAATGAAAATAGAAAATAATCAACAGATATTTAAAGCTGTCTTCATCCTTCTGTCGTTTTTAAACAGTTGCATAAGGAGCTTTCTTATTTTCACAGACTGCACTTGCAGCAAACTGACAGCAATCCGCCAGAACAGTGTGTTCGCTTTACAGGCTCTCTGCCGCCTCTGAAGTGAAAACTGCAAACAATGAGATTACTGTCTTTCGGAGGGTACAGATGGACAGATATACGGGATAGCTTTCAGGATTTCTCCGTCACGGAGATTAACGAGAGAGTTTTCCATGAAACTGGAGGAGACACAGCCAGGGTCATTAAGGACAGATGTATAGATAGGAAACAAGATTGATGGGAGAACGTCTCTAAATCACAGGGATCCTGTCTAGAACATATAGATCATTTTGAATACTTTCAAAAACGACTGAGATATTGCTAGCGGGAAATGATAGTGTTCCTCGAAACACGAAGTGATCACTTAGTGTTACCAGTAACGGCTAAATAAGCAGACAGTAGGCTCAGGCTGTAATTTTGAAGAGGGAATGTTTTCTTTTCAAAAATGAAGCAGAATTTTAAGACTTTATAATTTAAGATTTTCTTTTTGTAAAGCGTATGACAGTCACAATGTCTCCATGCATGAACTTGTGAACACCTTTGCATGAGCACTACCAACAGAAATTGTCATCTAGGGCTGAACAGCTTCCTGTTGGAATATGATGAAGTAAAAGCAAGCTTTTATTATGGACCCCACAAAGGAACACGAGCAATTCAAACTTAGCACCCATGCATCTATGTTTGACACTATTATTTTGAAGAAATTTGCCTCGTGTTGACAAAGTCAACCAGTAGAGCAGCAGTGCTCAGCTCTCATCCTCTATAATATTTATGTGATACTAAATTATGTTTCCAGTTCAAATAATGTCATTGTTCTAAATTAATAGAGATTCTACGCGCTACTCCAAGTATTTTAGGCAGAGTTGTGGATGAATTAAACTATTTGAAAAGGAGTATAAAACAAAAGCTTGATTTTATTCTATCAGACACTCCAAATTTAGCAAAAATAATCTTGTTCACCACAAAAATGAACAAATAGCCCAGCAGCTTGCGTCGTCCGTGACCCTCTTCTAGGTTCATGCAATTTATCTTCCATTATTTTAGGTTAGCAGGTATTCAGGTTAGAAATAGGAAATAAAAATAACACAAGGGGAGTGGATTGTAAATGCACAAATTTGCACTATTTACTAATTTTCTGAGATAATTAATAACACTCACACTGCAGCCTAACATTGGAGGTTAGTGACTTCGATTGGTGCTTTTCTGCCAGCTGAAACAAGTGGCTTGGACAGATTTAAGATGATGGCCAAATAGCTCTATTTTACAAGAAAAAAATATATCTGCCTAGCTAATGCTTTATGAGTGATTGGATAAATGTGTGGAGTGGGAGCTATTTTATTCAGAGATATACAAAAAATTAATCATCATTAAAACGTTACTTTTGAAAAATATACTTCTCAGATATTTTTGTTTCGGCTTTTTTTCATGCAAAAAAAAAAATGTAATTCAGCTTGGTCCCTAAAATCAGGTTGGGATCATAGAGGCTGTTACTGCAGAACCTTTGTTGTGTCAGACAGTTTCCAGACAGAAAAGCTCTTTGTGATCAAACGGATACGTTTAAAAAAAAAATAATTAAATAAAATAAAAGCATCTGTGACTGTGACAGTGTTCAACCCAACCTGTCAGACAGATAGATGGATTCACTCAAACATGTAGATAAATGGTATTTGGGTCAATTCCAACTCAGAGCAGGAGTGAGGATTATAAAAGCTGTACTCAAGGACAGGCGATACATTAAGCATTTTTAAATATAGAAGATTATTCATCTTATTTTAAGTTATTTGCACCTAGTCTAATAAAGAGACACATCGATGGTAAAAAACTAAAATAATAATCCAAATGTTTTTTGATAGTGAAAAAAAGCATGCTGCTCTTAGAAGGCTGGGCTAGTAAAGAGAGGACAGGAAGCGTGTTACCATGGATATTACATCCTATGCAGATGTCATGCATACCTGTCTCCGTGATGGCATCCTGCAAACTTCAAAACCAATCAAATGCCTTCTGTAGCATATGCTGCTAAAAATAAAAACTTATTCTGATCTGTTGTGCCAGGATGACAGCAGTGATCTGGTACAAAAATCTGAATATGGAGGTGTCAAAACAATGCCGGTTCAACCTTTAGAGTTTCTAGGTCTGAGATGCGTAGTATAGCTCGTGCAAGTGGAAATACATTTGCTCGGTTTTTCAAAATGAGCCGAGGTTTCGTTGACAGCTTCTCAGAAGTAAACTACAAGACTGAAGAGACTGCCACTGCAAAAATGAGGCACCCTTCTCAGCAACCTGCTGCTATTCTGTAATATATTTTAGCAAATTTGAGGAGCTGTGGAGAAATACACTTTGACGAAGATCAGCTGCCAACCGAAGCATGAGTTTGACTTGAAACGACGGCGAAGGAGCCACATTTATCTTTGCTTTTGCTTCAGGGTAAAATATGATTATGCACGGTGGTCTTCAAACAAGGAGATAGTGGAAGAAAATAAAGGCTCTAATCAGTCCATCCCCACTGAAATACAAAATTACTTTCCGCACTTTAAAAGTGGCATGAGTCGCCATTGTAGTTGCTCAACCATTATACCCGACTTGATTCTATTTTTTATTTATTTTTTTACAGGCAGCTGATTTTCTCTAATGTGCTTCAAATTGTTACCTGTGTGTCACAAGAAGAGAAAGTAGTAGCACCTGAGGGAGCCGCTCACCGCATTCACCCGAGGCACAGCCAGCGAACGACAGCAATTACAGAACCAGGACCAGAATCAGCTGCGCTCACAATTACGCTGTCAAAGCGAGCTGACACAGGCGGGCGTTTATGCTGTAGCTGTACGCATAAATCAGAGCAGATGTCAGAATAACATGTTGTCATTTCACTTTCTAGAAACCGCTCTGACAATATGCACAATGCAGGCGTCATATCAATCAGAGAACAAGCTCACAGTAGGGGCTTGTAAAAAACTGGCGGCCTGTTATCTAGCTTCTGCCTCTGTGTTTACTTAACAGAAATATGTTCACAGCGACCTTTTTTGCTTGGTTTGCACCCAAAAACGACTTGGCTGTGATGTAAGTGAGACCAGACTAAAATACTAAAAGACTATTTTCCTCCAAAAAAAAAAAAGAGAAGAAAAAAAGAATCGTTCCTCTGACCTAAACTGGTAGAAAAATGTGCCAGCTTCCATAATGATACTGGAGCTCTCAAATATTGACATGGCAAATCTCTGAAATATACAAATATGCAAAATCTACACACCTTTGTACTTTGGTAATGGGTTGTCAAAAAATTGAAGTGTGAACTAATCTGCAGTCATAAACATGTTGTCATGCAGTGAAGGGAATCTAATGAATCAATAAGAGCGACAGGCTCCACGGTGTAAACTTATCTCCATCTTTGTTTAAGATAAAATGTTCGTCTTTAGAGTTAACTCCATTTTCAGTTTATGTGAAGTACATCTCTGACTAACAACCAACAGGCAATTGGCAGAGAGAAACGAAAAAGCATAAATTGTCAATGGCTTCAAATATGCATACAATAAATCGCTAATGTTCATTCCGCTTTACATTGCCCACAATTAGTAAAATTACAAATGGTAAATGGTAAATGGCTTGCACTTTTTTAGCGCTTTATTGAATCCAAGGGAACCCAAAGTTCTAGCTTTACACAACATTCAGTCATTCACGCACACATTCACACGCTGATGGTGGCAGGCTACTGGATAGTAGCCATAGCTATCCTGGGGCAGTCTGACAGAGGTGAGGCTACCATGCTTTGGCGCCACCGGCCCTCAGATCACCGCCAGCAGGCAAGGCAGGTGAAGTGCCAGGGACACACCGACAGACACAAGGTGCTAAATATTTACTGTGATTTTATGTAAGAGATCAACACAGAGTAGTGCATAATAGCTAAGCAGAATGATATAAACACATGGCTTTCAGTTTACGATGCAAATAAGCTGAAAAGTATGGTGTGCATTTGTATTCAGCCTGCATATTGAAGACTGTTCTTTGAAGAATCACCTTTTGGATTATTTCTCTATAATATTTACACATCTGGAGACTGAAACGTTTGCATATTTTTTTATTTTGCAAAATAGGCCAACTCAGTCAGATCAAATAGAGAATATTTGGAGATGTGTTCAGTTCTTTACGATTAATCTCACTCTGGACTTCACCTGAGCCATTCTAACACATTAATATGCTCTGATCTAAATTGTACTGCAGGTTTAGGGTTGTTGTTCTGCTAGAAAATGAGCCTCCACCAGAAACTCGAATCCTAGAAGGTGTTGTTTTTTTGCATGACTGTTTTGTATTTAGCGCTATTCATCGTCCTTACAATTATTTTCAAAAGAAATTGAAGGCTTACAAAACATTCAGCAGCAAGTTTCTGTCAATTTTGTCTGTTTTTATGGCAGTTAAAACCCACCATCCCAACTTTTTTGCCTTGAGGAGATTTCAGACAGTCACAACTTTTGTAGGATGAAGTGCCTACCACAGAAATATATAAAGAGAGCCCCACAAACCAGAGATGTTCTTTATAAGTAGTTCTTCCACCTTGCAAAACTGGCACTTTCAGATGAAATAAAAGGCTAAACAGTTTGCCACTTTTGTGCCTCCTTCATGGACTGCTGGCACATGCAGTAAAATGAATGGAAAACATGGGGATAATGTGTTTTTTTTTTGTCATGTAAACATTTACTTGTAAATATGATTATTATTTAGATCTAGCCTTACTAAATTAAATGCAGGTATTGGGAGCAGCCAGTAGACAAATTTAACAGTTTTATTTCGATACCGTTTGCCAGATTCATGTATGTTTCAGTTAAAGTTATCTAAAATGGATTTTAGAGAGTCGGATTCAGCAAGTTAAATAGGAAAGCCAAAAAGCAACAACAACAACAACAAAAAAACGTGTATGAAGAACAGCCAGAGGATATGTTTGCACTAACACCACAACATAACAACACATCTGCTTTCAAACCGCTGCTCATAGACTAACTGTACTCAACAAATCACAAATTTGCAGCACAATCTTTTGTAACAAACACAACTCTAGAATTGAACAAAATTGTAAGACCTCTTGCCATTTTTACAACCACATCTACACTCTCACCCAGTTCCTTCTTTGCAAGTCTTCTGCTATAGTGAGTGATTAATGGTTTACCGTCTGTTGCAAAGTTCAAATACCAGCAAGTCTGAGGTCAGAGCAGGTTAAAGTCTCCTAACGGCTCCACACAGCTACATGCGATTCACTATCAGACATGACACCTGCCAGTGTAAAACCTCCCTGTCTCAGTGTAAAACCTCAGAAAATTGCAGGTCTGACAATCACTTCTCTCTCCGCTCCATTTAAGCACCGTCACTGCACTTGCCATCTCCACTCAACTTACCGGACTTTCTTCTCTCCCCATCTGACCTCCTCCCCTCTTCAGAGGGGAGCTCTCCTACAGATTCCAGGATGTGTCAGGTCTGTGCTGGACTATTTCAAAATAGAAACACACCAAAAATAGTTTCCTATTTTCCTTCAAAAGTGGTCGTCACTCAGATCACTCAGATCTGAGCCATCTTCAGCATTTCGTCCCTAAAGTCAACGCTCAGTTGACGCCAGGAAATGCACCCAGCCTGCGTCTTTCCCTCTCTGAATACCTGTTCAAGGCAACTCCCACAGGATCAGTGATACAGTACACCAGGCCCCTCCCCCTCTGCTCAAATAGTTTAGGTAAGGAAGAACACAAGCTCAGCCGGGTCAGTACTACGATTTTCCCACATTACTCAACCATGGGTTTGCACACACGTACCAGACAAGGAAAGGGAGCTACACCTAATGTGTGAGCTCACACGCAGGTGCATGTTGACTTGATGTAGTCTAAAGCAGACAGCAACACGTCAGCCAGCTGCTGACTTGCTGGAGGCTACTGGTCCTCTGTAAGCTGAAACTTTGAGACGTTATCGTTTTCTTTTCTCACAGCTTTTTTTTTTTTTACAAGGCTGCAACCATACAATTGACTTCTACAAGCCAATTTGAGTTGCAATTCGAGTGAAAAAATCATGGATCTCAAACAGGATATTACGATGATCTTGTGGGTTAAGAAATAAGTCTCTCTAATTTGAATTTGGAAACATTCCCATTTAATTATTAAGATCAGAAAACTAAACTGCATCTGAAAATACTTTTCTTGCTGAGAAAAAAAAAGTACTTTTAGTTTCACTACCTAAGCTTATCCAGTTTTTTTTTTTTTTGTAGGATATAGATAAAAGAAGAAAGCTGCTATTGTGTCAATGTCTTGGTGAAAGGTAAAATAATTACCTATTTTTTGCTTACTTATAGAGTCAGCCACAACTTCAGTTAAAATGTTGTGGTATTTGAAGGAGTTTATAATACTATGCTTACTAGCAACATTTCCAAAAATGTTTGTTAAAAAATTATAAAATAAAGCATGATCACAAATCCTCCACTATACTAAAGAGTTGACATAAAGTGTTTTTCTTCACCTCTTGCCCACTGAGTTTGAGACAAAAATGTTCAGTGTCAGACCAAATTGATCGCAGTTGACAAGTCAAGATAAAGTCACAGGTGAGTGTAAGAGACTGCATATTTACATTTCTTATGGTAGGGTAGAAACCGATTGTTTCTCTACCATTTCTCCCAGACAATCAGCTGCCATGTCGACAGCATCTGGTTGTTACAGAGACGGGACGACACCAAGATGATGCTCTTTCCTGCAGTTCTCAAAACAGGGCGGGGATTTCACTCCTAACAATTCTGCTCCCTGCGTGTAGAGCTAAGGTAAATATGTCATCAACCAGCTGGGTAGCCAGTTGCTAAAAGAAATTGGCGTCTGTGACAATGTCATATTTAAACACAGAGGGAACAGGAGGTTGTGGATTTTCAGGGCCCAGGAATCTCTGATCAGATTAAAAATGCAACATTAAATTAAGTTAAGCATATTTTAAGAGCTATGGGAACCAAAAATAAATGTCTCTGGTGACTTTAAGAATAACAATTTCAAAAAGTGGGATATGTAGTAACCAGTGTGAGATTACGCAGTTAAAGCCTAATTTTAAAGCTTTTATCAGGGGTAGCAAATTCAAAAATACATCTTATTTAATTTTGAGCAAGCCACCAGAGCAGAGCAGCAAATCAATCAAAACACTATGATTTTAAAGCATTAAAAAAGAAAAAGGCAGAAAATGGGCAACTATGTAAAGAGCCTTTTTCATAAACAAATGTTAGTTTTATCTTTTACAGACAATATGGAAGGAACCTCAGCTGTCTGAGCAGAAGAGAAATATTTGGAGGACAAGCTCTTTCTTTTTGCACAAACATGGCTGCTCAGAAAAGATTCTTATTAATATGCGTCTTCAAAATGAAATTGAAAACAGGCTCACAGGTCTGCTGCCTGCTTGTCTGTGTTCAGCTGCACTCAGTAAGAGTAAACACTAAAGCTGATGACACAATACACCAGCTTTTTATGAGAACAGATAAGAGTGTGAGGCTTTGTCAAGCTGTGAATATGTGCAAAGACGAGAATACAGTCATTTCACTTCATGGTAATACCCTGAGGACCGACAGCAAACAAAAAGCAGTGAGTTTTGTATAGCTTCACTAGAATTGAATCACTGATTTTTCTTGGAACTTATTCTTTTGCATCCGTCCTTCAGCAGTCAGATTCATTCATTAAGCAGCAAAAAACACTTTGTAAAGCCACTAAGAAATACGTTGGTCTTTTTAGTAGCTATAAAAATTATGCAAAAGCTTAATTTAAGATAAAATAAAAAAAATAAAAAATACATCTTACAATTTATTGTGTTTAAACCTCTTTTTCTACTTGCCATGTAAAGCTGGGTGTCAGTAAATGAACAAAGCTCAGTTTTTTCTTCATGGAAAGTGGGAAAAATTGAGCAACGAGATGATATTGCTCTTATTCCTCTGAGCAAAGCACAACGTCTCGATGACAATATTCTTGCTGCAGTTTTGCTCACTCGACTGCAACGTATCTTGCAGAGGACCGGCCGGAGCATGAACACTTATAAAGCCAAAGTACTACTCAGCATCTCTCTTGGAATTCCCAATTAAAGGAGTCCATTTACCAAACACTGGCTATTTACATTACAACAACCGTAGCAGTAAACTTCAGGGGCTGGGGGGCTACAAGACAAATCGGCCAGCTGATGCAGCAAAAACTTTAGTTTGCCTCTGTCTTTCAGCATATTTTTTCTAATCTTGGATGGCAGAAGGTAACGAGCTTAGAGTATTATCCTTTAAATGAAAATCAATTGAGGCAGCCAATCTCTTTGTAGTCATTTACAGAACACGTCAAAGAAAGAGAGGCGCAGCTTCACATAGCCAACAGTGTGTCAGACTTGCAGCTTTTTTTAGGTGAGTTAAATTAGTGCAAAATAGGCCACCGGGGAAAGATTAGCAATTTGTTAAATGTACGTGCATATACTTTAAATGTGGGCGGCCGAACCTTTAATCAACACAGTCTGGTGTCAATATTTTCCTCTGCTTGTCTTAACTACTGCTTACTACTTCATAAATAACATTCAAGTGCTTGTGTTAATGGATGCTCCACCCTTTTAAATTGGCACTTTGCTTTCTAGTTCACAAAGTGGAACTCAAAGAGAAGAAAGTTGCAGAATAGATATTACAAAAAAAAAAGAATATTCCAAACAGGAAAGGCTTTTATCCTACAGTTCCTCACAAACTTATTTTTATTGGAGGTTTAACTTATAAGCCAACATAAAGTAGTGCATTGCTGTGAAGTAGAACAGAACAGAAATAAATGGATCCAACTTTTTTTTTCCTCATAAAAAATTTTACATTTTGCCATAGTCAACACATTGTAACAGGTTGAAATTCACCTGGGAGAAGGTTTCCCTTTCACAAAACAGACGAAAGTGAAACCATACATCTAAAGTAAAAACTATTTATTTGTGGAATAGAAACGCTACTTTATCTCAACCATCAAAACAAAATGAAAAATAAAAATTCCTCAGTAAACATTTATCGCACACCAAGAGAAAAGTTGTCAGAGCAGAAAGAGAGAAAAATCCCTTTTTTTTATTTTCAAAGCAATTTTCTGAGTAAATGGTGATTTTCTTATTGTTGCAAGTTCTACCAGTCGAAGTCACAAGGAAACCATCTCATGCTTTAAATAATTTTCTCAAAGATCTTAAAGTAGAACTTTATGTGTTTGAATTAGGCATGTTTACAGCGTGTATCTGAGCCATTTCACAAACCAGGCTTTACTGGCTAGTCACAATTTTTGAGAGTATGAAAGAAACACTGGGTTACTTAACATTCCCACCACATCCTCTTAACCCACACTGATTACAGGCCATTGAACAAAGAAAACCCAGCCTAGGTTTGTTTGTGGGCCTGGGACAATGCTCATCTATACTTTGGTTCAGACCAGGAACAGACAACTTAGCTCTTTTCTTGTAAATGCTATGAGAAAAGAGAATTCTCCACACTGTTGTGCAGCTGCAAACTTTCTCCAGAGAACAACGTGAGGATGGATTCTTTAGCGGCAGAAAGAGAGCCGCAAGAGCACATGTTGAAGCCAACACGTCGTTACTATGGAGATGACAAGAATTGAAAGGAACAGTTGAAAAGTGCAGTATTATTTCCAACTAAAATGATCAGTGTTGGGAACTCTACAGATGTTATTTCTCTCATGTTTGAGAGGAAGTATTTTGTATTTTTATGCAAAACATTTAGAGCAGATAGCCATCCATTGTTAGGGGCATTTGTGGGTGGACACAAGCTGCACAGGTCCAGCTCAACAAGAGTTGTATTAGTGAAGAACTTTCACTTTATATGGCTTATTTGCTATTTAGGTTGTCTTGCGTTTGCTTGTTTAGGAGAAGAGTGGGAGTAACAACACTTGTGAAAAATGAAAAGCCCGTGTTTGTGAGGGTTCTCTGTGAAAATACCATTTTAAATAGAACTCCAAAAATGTTTTTCATTCCCCCCTCACTGCAGTTATTTTTAAAGGTTACTTGTCAAATATTTTGATCTACAGGAAACATTTGTCTTATCTAATCCTCCTGCTCTTCCGTATTGTCAACCTGGTGATTATAGCTCGGGATCTTATATAACACCTTGCACAACCAGCTCAGCTCTTTTCAACTTTTTTTTTTTTCTTTTTAGATCTCCCTCTAACCATCACAGTCAGTGCTTTCACCAGACACCAGGTGCTGCTTGGGTCTGAATCCAAGGACCCAGCTCTAACAGCAGATGCCAGCAAAGATTCACTGCCAGTGGGTCTGTTCTTTAAATGGTCATCAGAAGGGCGAGCAGACGGTAATAATACAAGTGACTCATTGCACCAGACCTGCTAGCCTCCTGTCAAGCCTGAATCCAAGGTGGCTTCTAGAAATAGAAGGCACACCTCTGCATCACCTTGCCTCAGTCGTGCACAAATGTGAGTCTGAAATTCCCTCAACGTTTTGGGAATGTTTAGCGATAACTAAAGTTATACAAAATCAAGGAAAAGATCTGATACCAAGTTACCAAGTTATATATTTTTTTAATGTATGATTAAATATACATATATTTTTTCCTGAGAACTACATTTCCTAATTTCAACGTTAGTGCTATAAAACCCTAATATTTTAAGAACTGAAGAACAATACATGGTCATATTTGCTATCCATGTTTATCCGCTTCAGCACCTCTGCTTCAATGCACCAAACAACTTGGAAAACAGAAATCACTCAAAGATCAGCTGTGGGGCGTGCTGTGGGGGCCTTGAGTTCTCAACGCGGCTGTCGTGGGTTCGATTCCCGGACCCGGCGACATTTACCGCATGTCTTCCCCCCTCTCCTTCCCCCTTTCCTGTCAGCCTACTTTCATATAAGGGACACTAGAGCCCACAAAAAGACCCTCTGGAGGAGAGGAAGAAAAAAAAAATCAGCTTTGGAAAATATGTCATTAGTAAGTTTCAAAATTAGACAAATATACAAAGATAACCTGTGTAAAACAAAATGCAGTTTAAATCATACATTTATTTATCGAAAGAAAGAAAAATTCACCACCAACCTCGTCCTATGTGAAAAGTAATCCACCCCATTGTGCAAATGCATTTGCCACATATTTGGAAAGATCAATATTACTGACCACATGTGGTCTGATTTCTGACTGCCACTATCCAGAAATGGAGAAAACATGCAACGATGTTGGACCTTACTAAGAGTGCTTAGCCTTTCAAAATCAACCCAAAAGTGCATCAAAAATTCATTTAGGGGGCCACAAAAGAACTCTGTGCAATATTTGAAGCACCGCAGACCTCATTTACCTCAGATAAGGTCAGTCTTCATATTTAAGAAAAATGCTGGGCAAAAATGACATCCATGGGATTCAGTTACATTTGAGATGTGACATAAACTTAAACAGCCTCTTAAAGCACAAAAGTGTAGGCCATAATTTCTCCACATGGACATAAAAGACTGATAGCTAGTTATCACCTAATAGAGCTATTACTGTGAAAGCTGGCACAGCTAGGCATTAGGTTGAAGAGTTGAGATTTTGATTTTCACATGGGATCAGAACAGCTTGTTCGTATTTATCCCTTAAAATTATCATTTGACAACTGATAAAAAGAAAATCAATCTGTAAGGTCATTCACTCCACCTCAACTAGGACCAGGATCCGTTTCACGCAGAACAGCGGCCTCTAAGCTAAACATCTTGCAGTGAGTTCTAAAACAAATATTATTTTCTGTTGTGTTTCAGTGTTAAGGATTTCGAAGGAGAACGGAAAAGTGATTTTATGCTAACTTCAACTTTGGAGTCATTATCGTTTCCTGAACTATAAATAGTTCAATAAATAGGGTTGCAGTTCCTCAGCACAACCCGCTCCCTCTTCTTCATCACTCCATCTAGTTTCTTCCTACAAAACTGCAGATAAATTGTTCAAATCTTTGCTGAAATTGCTCACAACTTCCTCCACTTCTGTGTACTCAGCCTTAGTCGTGTATATTTTGACTTCCCTTCATTACATCACAAGATGGCGCCAGTGTTGGACCCAATTACCTCAGACAAAAACTGCAACACTCTGCAACGCCGTGGAATTTATAGCAGTATAGCAGCAACATTTATTCTTAAAAGCTTTTATGTACGCAGAATGAAAGTATAGTAGTTCATCTTTTTAAATCATACAAGTTCTTCTATTGTATCAGTGACACTTGGAGGGTTTAGGTTTAAGTGATAGAAACAAGAATAGAAAAAAAAAACAACATATACACATTCATTTGCATTGACACATTCACATTTGCTCCTCTTTTTGCTCACTTATGCATCTCGACTCACCTCTTCCTGCATGATTCTCACTTCGTAATCCGAGCACACACTGCATTCAGGCAATCTTTCACCTTGTCCTCCTTCTCTTCACAGTGGCGTTCATCACTTCTTTTTCTCTCCTACTTCATCCTCTCTATCAACTTCTTTCTCCAAAATCCAGTTGTTGTTTTTTTTCTTTTTCCTTTTTAAACTTTATTTCCAGAAGCACTTTCTGACCTCGTTCCTTTGACCTTCTATTTAAACCGGCAGACATTCCAGCCTCGCCCCACCGCTGACCTTAGAGCCACTTAATGTGCAGAAGCAGCACCTGTCTCCGTAATGATCCACTGCTGGCTGCTTACGTTCGTTTCCGCTCCCCTTCGCCGACTCTCGGTTTTACTGGAGAACAGAGATGAATTTGCTGATAACATCAACCTTAGTTGCCTGTTCTCATTCTGATGAAACTTGTAGTGATATATGGTGGCCTTGGCCACTGCAGGGGTTTTGAGTGCGTATTTGTGATTTTACTGAGTCAGCGCATTTGTGGCACCTTAGGGAACGACTAAGGACCTAATGCACGAACCGCCGCCTGCTGCAGGAGAATGTTTGTATGCACACAAACATGTATTAAAATTCTGCATAAAACTGAGTGGATCCCACTTTTGAATAATAGATGCGGATTTTTGCTAGATGTAAATATATATATATATAAAAGTGAATGTATATATATAAAAAGTGAATATGCAGAACTCGAGGCAATAAGTTTACCTTTAATCCCCCCGTGGTATTTTCAGTAACATCTTTGTTTGCTTTTTTATGAGTAAGAACAGTTTCTGGGCCCTCCTAGGACTGCACCAACAACGAACAGCCAAACAGGTCCTTGAGCAGGATACTAATGAGGACTAGATCCCCACTCGCTGCCTAGGTGACAGTCTAGCCGACAGAGACGCAGGCGACAACGTTTGAGAGACAGTTTTGTGGCCACGCGTAAGCACGCAAGAGCAAAGTGCTTTAGTTCTAAAAAAACTGGACAGATCAAAACAGACCACTAAGAACGCATGAGTGTATTTTGTCGAAATGACGTAAGACCAGTCTGACCACCCAGCCAGATCAAAGTCACACGGATAAATACGGCCTTTAAAGTTTAAGTTGAGCTCCATTAGATGGTTTCTAATTGTGCGAGCTAGAGAACACACACTACTGTAGCAAATTACATGACCTTGAATCAAAATAACATTCTGACGTTCAACTTTTGGAATTAAAGCAAATGTAAAGACGAATGTTAATGAGTAGTTCGCAATAGCTGCAGTTTTAACGTTAACGAAACTTTCCTCATGGGATTCACATGCATTTAAAATACAACATAAGGCACTGACGGTGACTGTGACAATTAAAGGAAGGTGAGACGATGGGAGCCGGATGCCGTCATGCCCCAGACTCATCCAACGCGGTAGAATCAAAGCTCTGTGCAAGGCTAATCCGGCGTTGCAGCTCGAGTGTGTGATGCTGCGATTTACAGATGGTGTGTGTGGGCAGCTAGCAGAGGATTTAAAGCAAAAACACACACGGAGACTACCGCTGTGCAATGTGTATTTGAAGCACATGTTGCCTCACCATTAACATGCTGTGTTTCAAGACAGAACAAGTTACTGGACTTCGTCAGTTGTTGAGTGCAGAACAAATTAGAACAAAAGCGATGCCAACTTTTTTTTTCCTCTGTTAGGGTTTGTATATGCACTGCTGACTTTGACTTTACTTTTTCTCTGCTTCCTCAAAACTGCATTGACTTTGGGAAGCTCACATAGGACAGACATTTGTGAGTACATTTGTGAAAGACCAGAGGCAACAAAGACAGTACCTTGTTTTTCAGGTTTTTATCAGAACTGTTTTGAGAAAAAAGATTTCAAATTTATTCACAGAAAAATCTAGCTGCTAATTTGTGCTGTACTCAAAATTGCATATATTTGCAGTCCAGTAATTTATGCCAACGTGTGCCAGAGAAAATAATAGGTGTGAAGAGGGGATGTAGAAGTCAGTGCTTTTATGAAGATACAAAGAAAAGTCAGGAGCATCTGCTGCACAATCTGCAGTGCAAAAAGCAGCTTTACTTCATCATGTCTCTCTAATTGACCAATACAATTTATCCAGATAAAAACATGCACAATATTGCCACTGGATAGCAATATTATTGGACACATATTGATCAGGTAACCCATTGGTTCTGCAATTCCAGCTGCATGACCTGAACACAAAGAATAGCTCAGACTTATAGTGTATAAGCTTCAGTTTGTACCTTTGTCCAATGAGGCATCAGGAGAGTTGAAGTCCATGAGACTGCTGATTTCAGTCTTGTAGCAGAGGTCCGTGGTTGGGGGTTTCTGCTTTTGTTGAGGCGACGGATCTGTGCAAACGGACACAACACCAATAAGCGTTACTGTGATTTTTGACAAAAGGGGAATTTAGAAGTTCAAATAAAGAGAGGCTGGCATATGAATATGAATGTGAGATTACACAAAGACAAAAACAAAAGTGAGAAGCCAAGTAACACAGATTCTTCATGAATGAAAAAAAATAAATTCTGCAAGGAACAAAAATAAGTGTAGTGTGATTAATACTGCCACCACACCAGTCAACTCCACAAACCTGCCCTCAGTGCTCTCGTAACTCATTATTTCTCTTCACTCTGAATGCCACACAGCTGACCATTCATACCGGCTCTGTAGGGAGAACCTGAACGCCTCGGCCAAAGCAAAATCATGCAAGCTTTTACAAGGCTTAAATAGACACCAGTGTTCTTTAGAACCAGAGCAGGATTTAATTTCTGGCAACATTCAGAGCTTCTTAGTAGCTTTACTGGTTTCCATTAGTGGGATCTACTGAATGCATATTGAATGGATTCCGTCAGATCAGATCACACTAAAGTGCAGCTCAGTCACTTAGACATGCAATCAGCTTTTATAACACGTACAGCTGCCTTTCGTAAAGAATAACCTCTTTATAAGTCAAACTAGGTATAGAATGCAACATTTTGAACAATAAAATAAATAACTAAAATAAAACTGTATTGCCTTCAGTTCAGCCTCTGCCCCTCACTGAGGTTCTCCTGCTCCTTTCCACCATCATTCCACCACCCACCTATTAAAAGGCTTTTACTGGTTGAATTACTTACAGTAATTGAGCACAGATGTGTCTTGGAGCTCAAATTCAAGAGTTCCTTTGCTGTCACTACAACAACATCAGACAGCTCGCTATTTAAATGGGCTCATGGGGCTACAAATATAAGTCTGGCAGTCTGATAAAGTAATTGTAAGCAGAATGAGACATTTTTTTTGTAAATATGTAATTTCTGTAACTGGCCTTTGACCAGCTAAACCCAACTGTCAGGTTGTTGTTGTTTTTTTTCCTTGGATTATGTAAAAATTCACCCTGCATACGTTTCTGCAGGTTTCAGGCTGCTGCAGCTGCCTGCTGGCCTCGTGGAAAATATTTTATCTTCCTTGCATTGAGCCTTTGACAAGCCCTCACAGACGTTTAGAGACTCGAGGGAAAGTTGAAGAGCGTAGTGGAATAAATTCAGAGGAATGGGAAATACACGACGACTGCTGATTAATAAAGGAGAGGAGAAGCTGGTACAGAGGAAAATTAGGTGAATATGCAAAAGAGCTAGCTTAGGCTGGGAATGACATTTTATTTACTGAATTATGCAAACACTGTACACTGATTTAAGACTAAATCGCTGCAACACCTTTATGTCTCTTGTCAAAATTATTTTTTGCCAAACATGCATCCCTGCTTTGTGATTTTTATAAATTCAACAAAACTCTGCATATTTACAGAATAAAAAGGATAAGTGTTGCCGTAAAAAACAGATGTAATATTACACCTTTTCTCCGTATTGCTTCAATCTATTGCATTTAATGAGTATTCCTCAATAATGCCACTATCCCTGACCTTGCAGCAGTGATCTTTTGAAATCCCTTGGGAAGTCAAGTGAGGTTTGACTGTCTCTTTCAGCTCAGCAAACGCAAGTGAGACAAAGGCTCTATGCGAAGCTAATAATACTGAAGAGCTGGACTAGTTCTCTGCAAGAGGCACTGCACCTTGAAGGATATTGATGCTTTCCAAAAACCTTTATTAGTTTGCACTGGATAAATCATGTTTGGGGATGATCTGTTAAAGATTACAGATAAGAGCATAATTTCCTCTGTCTGCGCTCAGCTTATTTCTGTCCGTTCCTCCTCATAAGCCAACGATATTGTTTTCCGTGAAGCCAAAGAATTCTCCAGAACCGCCTCAGTGTCAGTAAGAATTTGCTAGGCAAGGTTAAGCAGTCATGGCAAAATAAATAAAGCAAGTGCACACACGCTCCATCAGTTCTGAAGTTTTAATTTGATAGATAATTTGATCTGTACCAGGACCTACATTTGTTTCAAACTCACCTCAAACAAAAATGAATGTCTCTAAAATATACAAAATGAAAATTATGTAGAAAAAAGAGTTGAACTTCAAGTGTCTTTTTTACTGTGCTGCATAAATAAGAAAATGTACTCTTTGACAAAACCTGAAATGAAAGAATGAAGTTGTTCCTAATCCTTGTTGTTACTGGTCTGTCTCTAAATGTATGTCAGCTACAAACCTGAGCAATTTTTTTTTTACTGTGCATGGTGATCAAAGCTGTTTTGCAGGTTGTGCACAACATTTCGGTTTTCCTTTACAATCTGAGGGACTTTCACCCATCGCAATTTATTACTGGGAAAGAGACACTTCACATCTCTGTCTGACATTTAAAGCAAGTTCATAAAACAGGAGAAACATTTTCTGCACAAAACTGACTAAAACACCCAAACATTTTATGAACACAATTATTAATAAGTCAAAACATGTAATAGGTATCTTCTTATGCTCAGATTTGTAGAATGCATGTTGTTCAAGTATCCTGTTTTTAAATGTCCCAATTCTATTGTTGATAGTTGGGCGTCTTAATTCACTTCACTCTGTTGGAGTAAAACCACCATGAATGCTCTCCTCTAGGAATCTCCCTGTTGTTCCTCTTCTCAGCAGGAGTAAAACACAACAAAGCTGCTCCAAGTTTCCCTTACCTCACCGAGTCTGTGGGGGCAATTTTGGAATGGGCTGCTGTCTTTATTATTAATTCTGACATGATTAAAGAAAAACATCTCTTCCTGCTACAAAACATTCCACAAAGATGAGGGGATTTTTCGTCATCACAATGCACTTACTCGGCTTCATCAGTATTGTTGACCAAATTAAGTTGTGCAAATTACAGATTTTGCATTTAAGAATCAGGAACGCAGAACAGAAAATATCAGTTGTTGTTTATGTCACTGAATAAACAACCGCATTCTCAGTTCCTAAAAAAATAATGTAAAGCTCTCTTTTGATCCACAACAAAAACGACATTTATGATTTTCTCTTTGAAAAAGATCCATCCAACAGGGATTAGCTTGCTTTTGATAGAACACATTAAATCAGCACAAAATTACTGAGAGACTTTATATTATTTAAATCTACCTCGTCTGCGCTGTTTTAAAAATTCTGTTCAAGTGCCTCCTCAGACCGAGTCTAATTCATGCTGATCTCTATGTGATTATAACACAAATTCCCCCATAGTGAAAAGCTCGTAATGTTAAAAGCCCCAGTAGTACAAAGAAAGAGAGGATCAGTTAAGGTGTATTTGAGATTTTACTCCCAATTCTGTCTTGTCCATTCCTGTTCCTCTCCCCTTACAATCTGTCATCTCCTGGGTTCTTGGGCTTCTACCTTCGCCGTTACCTGTCCATTTCTCTGGCACATTTTACGTCGTTCTTCTGTCACCGTTAAATGGGGTTCCCCCCGGCTTGTCTCTCTCCTGAGCCAACTACACTTTATCTGCTGGCGCAGTGCAGGGAAAAGGAGGCGGGAGGAACAAAAGAAGACCGTAAATGAGTCGTGGAAGGTGATTAAGAAATGAATAGACCCTGCTGCCGGAATCGTCGCCACACTGCCCATGAGCCCCGGCGCAGTCTGCAATCTGCAGATAGACACAATGCTCCACTTTTCTTGCGCCTGCCATTCGCCTTTAATTGTACAGACATTCACTGCTCCTCGAGCCTGCCGGACTTCAGATAAAGCTCATGTATTCATGCATTAATCACCGCCAGCCAGGACAGGGCCCTTCCTGAGCGCTTCACCTGCGTCGAGACCCCAATTGAAGGCAGCCTATAAATATCAAGCAGATAAACGAAACTAATGGAGCGGAGAGAAGCCAGTGCTTAACGTTCAGCCACCCACTCTAACCAGTTCCAGATTTCAAGATGCCTCGTTGTCAGTTCACATTATAATGAAAGGCTGCCAAATGTATGAGGCAGTCCATTCAAGGAAGTGTGTAGGCTGGGATGTTATTAGTTGGTGACATGACTCAGGAGACAATGAACTGCCGTTTTCGAGACTTTACTGGGGAGAAGTGGATTTTTGGTGAATGTCATTTTAAAGAAAGGAACATATCACTTCGATATGCCGAGAAGCGATGTTCAGCCTGCTCAGGTTTATGAAAGAGGCCTGAAAGAACAATAGTTTATAGAGTAGCTTTAGCACAGCTTCATTAGCACGCTCTTTGTGAATGGAACTAAAAGTTTTCCAGGAGATACTGGAAAACTTTTGATAGGAATCTCGGTTCCTATCAAAAACTGACAAGTATAAACATACAGAAAAAAGTATTCATTTCAGAGGCTTTTATGTAAGCTTTAGTCACTTCACCACCTCATTGCTGCCTGCACCTATGAAAAGAAATATTATTTAAGTTGAATTAAATTACCAATGATAAGGAAGGGAGCAAAGATCCCAGTGTGATAAAATTATCTGCAGATTAAATGGAAAAAAGCTTGTAGTTTCAGAGAAATAGATGATCACAGCACTGCTTGTAGCAGAAAATGTAGATGTTGTTTTTGTAAAAACAAAAAAACAATTGCACCATGTAAAATTCCAAGATAACCTTCATGTCTGCACATCATATCTGTAAGAATACATCTAGCTTTTGTTGCTGTTTTTTTAACACCAAAATACATATTATATTTAGATTTTAGAGGACAACATTTTTGAAAGGTCTGCTTTCACAGTTTCACCAGAAAAATAATGTGCTTTTTTTCTTCAATATCTGACATGAAATCAGACTACATTTCTTCAAGTTTAGTCTGATACTGACCAATTACATACACTTGGTCAGTCTCAAGGAGAATGGATGAATTGGGTTAAAAGCTTTTGATTTTCTGCCACCAACTTCTGGTTAACTGACAAATTTGAGCAAATTAGAGGTGAATGTATTTTAAGGCCACACCAGGAACACACTGCTTTCTTGTTTAACACTATTGAGAAGTTAAAAGAAATTAGCCAAGATATCAGGAAGGGAATTACAGAGCTGCACGAGTCTGGTTCAGCCCTGGGAACAATTTCCACATGCCTGTAGCTGCTCTATTCATCTGTTCAATCAATTATATGAAAGTGCAATTAACCTACAACATAATATCTACAACTACAAACAACTCTCAAAGCGTATTTAGGTTATGTTCTGGGTAGATTTAGGAAGTGTCATGTAATTCCACAACTTTTATGAGCAGTTTTATGAACCAATTATCTCTCCGAGCCATTGAAAAATGACTGAAGTGCAGTATTTTAAAAAGGGCCTCAGAGGATGTGTTTTTATACTGCAACAATAGCGGAGTACTTTAATGTCACACATTCTTCTTTTCAGGCAGTCCTCCATGCTTTACTATAAAATGTTACATCAAACCAGTGTTTGACATTTCATCTAAAAGCCACTTACTGTACATACCACATGTTTTAAATGGAAAATGGAAATTACTACTTCTGTCACGTTAATGGGCTCCTAAATGAGCCTGTTCTAAAAGGAGAAGTTTGTCCCGTCTATATGTGACTAAATGGACTGAGTTCTGAATGCTTTGACTAAAAATAAATCTGCATTATGTTAATTAGTTTGAGTTGCAGGTCGGCTGCCATGATCTACAATGTTATTCTTTTTTTTTTAGTTTACAGTGATGGGAAAGGTTGTTAGTTTGTTGTTGCCTAAGCTGGTTAAATAAAATTATACATGAGACTTGTGCATTTTTCAAAAAGATCTCAAAATTTGACAAGCAGTGGTAAAGTGTGTACCGTAGGCACAAACCGGAGTGTCCGCGAGTACAAAATGAAAGTTTGAAAGGCGTTTGGGTTGAAATAGCATAAACAATTTTTATTAATCGAAGAAACATAATGGTTAGATAGTTGTGAACTGTAGTATGTAATGGAACTACTGAAGCAAAAAATAAATCAACAAAGGACAAAGAATCATCCCAAGAGGACCGTAAAAAGGCAGCAGACTCAGCATACTGACACTTTTTACTTTATACTAAGTCTGTTATATTTGTAATGCTAACTGCGCTGAGTGGACAAATCATTGATACAAGATGTTAGAAATAATTGGTGCCAAGAGTTTAAAGGAAAGGTTTGCAAAAATCAGAGAAAAGTAAAATCTGATCAGTTTGTTACATCATGTGTAGTGCTGATAAAATTAACAATATCAAAATTATTAACATGAGAACTGTGTTGTATCTAATTTAAAAACTTGAGTTTGTTAACCCAGAGCTGATAATTATAATCAGTCCTTATTAGATTAATCTAAATATAGCTAAGCAATTCAGAGCTTTACAGGGTAAATGTTTTATGTGAATATGAAAAATAGTTGTTTGTTCCTTTGACTAAATGGTGTGATAAATCTATACTGTGTTCTGTAAATCTTAATGTTGTGTTTTGCTTTTTTTTTAACACAGGTGTCTGCACCCGTGTGCGTGCGCGTGTGTGTGGGTGTGTGTGTGTGTGTGTTCTGATTCAAACAAATCAATAACACTTATTTTATACAGTAGCTTTCCACTGTAGAACAAAACAGACCCGAACACACAAATCTTCTCCGTTTCTACTAAACTGGCATCGTCTTCTCCTTTAAACCATCCGTTGCGATACAAGTGCCTTCTTCCATGCCCCACTCTGCTCTCTTCAAGCTGCATCTCACCAACAGCTGATAAGAACTCATTACTTTTGCTCTCTTTGCTGACTGTAGATCAGCATCCACGTCCTCCTGTCCAAAGGCTCACTGCTCCCAACCTCCACATCCCAGATTAACAAGCTATCTTGACCTTTTCGTGACTTCATCCTCTCCTTTCATCAGCTTTTTGCTTTCAGCTACATTCCCCGTCTGCCCTTTCTTTGTCTGTTCCTCTGTCACTATTCTGAACTTTATGTTTTTAAAAGTGAGAGAAAGAAAAATTGGAAAATAGTCAAAGCTGACTGAACCTCACAGACAAGGAGACAATTACTTTTTCCAAACGAAAAAAAAAAAAGCAAACGTCTTCACACAGCCTGTTTGTCTTCAACATTTCACAATACTCATGTCTAGTAAATAGACGCCATGGTATGGTCATTTAAAGAAATGGCAATGCAGGATTAGACGTAGATTGTGATGTCATTTTCATAATTATCTTCAGTCAAAAAACTATATAAAACAAACTGTAGACCCCCAGTGTTACTTCGGCCTCCCAAAATAGTTGCCATTGACAATCACATCTGTGTGTGTCTTCAGAATGGAAAAAAATGGTATAATATTTTAATCCTCCATGATCTAAGTCTGGTGTGTGCGAGCCAAACAGGAGTGTAGACCGCATTAAAATGTTTTTATGCAGCAGCAAATTTAGGATCTTGAGTCTATAAAAAGTAAATCTGGTCTCTAGCCATGATTTGAGTAAGCAAAATACAGAAATTAAGTCACATTTAAACTGCATGATGATTGGAATCAGGCAATTATTAGCTTTTCTCTGCTCTAATCCCCCAGGATCGAGCTCTGGTATATACACAGAAGTTCCACATTTTTATTTGCAAGACCAACAAGAGTAAAGAAGGCAATAACATTTTTTTTTTTTTTTTTATGCAGAAGCAAATTTAAGCTCCTGAGACTATTAAAAGAAAATCTACTCTCTAGCCATGAGCTCAGCTGACAGACAGCAGAAACAAAGTTATTTTTAAACTGGATGATACCTGGATTCACACAGTTTTTAGATTTTACTGCCCGATTAGTGACTGGACAGGCGTAAAATCTAAATTCCCATTTTTTTCTGGTCAGTAAACAAATCAGTGCTAACAGGAATTTTCTAGCAACTCTCTTCTATAGAGGCCATAAGAAAGAAATACCTAAATTTAACCGTTTAAGATTGTTTTTTGTTTTTTTTTAATTAGGCACATAGTATTAAAAGGGAACATTTTGCAACCAAAAGAACCTTTGCAGTTGATTTAGGCTACAAAAAAGTTAGCAAGATGAGATTTCTCTGGTAAACTTAAAACCATTTAACGTCTGTATGCAATAGAACATGCTAATTATGAATAATAAAAGAAGTCAAAGTCCATGCAAAATTCAAAATTTGTCATAACTGTCTTTGTCTTTATTGTAAAATACTATTACTGTATTACTGATTTGCATTGTGTGATGTTGCTTCTGCTCCTAATATATTTATTTATTTCTATATATGTAAAATACTCAAATAAAATCAGAAAGTGTCCAAGTCAGATCGGTGCTTCTGTGATCAAATGTTTGTTTTATTTTATGTATTCATTCTTCAGCATATTGTTTGTTTTAAGATAAAACGTCTTGGTGTTAAATTGTTGTCCTTTCTAAAGTGGATAAATCGTTGCGTAGAATATCTGATGTCATAACACCAGGCAACAAACTTTCTCCTGCTTCATCCAGTTAAGTAAATTACATATTATTTTACTTATCATTTTAAAATCCATAAAAAAAGAATACCATGAATAAATTCTAATTTGAGTTAAAAGCAGTTACTTTTATCATTAGTAGTAGTTATTTTAAAATCTCATAGCTATTTGCCAAAGAATAATATTTAGCTCATAACGTTCATCAAAGTCTGGTTGGGAAGTTTTAAAAGTCAAAAGATAAAATGCAGTGGACCAAAAGTTAATAGAGTAAGAATTTGCCCATTTTGTTAATGGCTCATGGTTCAACGGGCAAGAGGGAAATAATAGGCTGCCATAATAAAAATAAATAAATAAAAATGGTAAAAATGGGCAATAAACAAGCTGGAGAACCAATAATGGACTAAACAACTGCATGTGATTTTGTAAGAATTCAACCATGCTGTGAACGATGCCCTTTGAACATAATGGCTGAATTTACTAATTATGCTGCCGATTACATTTTTTCCAGATTATGTCAGTTCAGGAATTACCATGCCTTAATGTGATGTAAAGGCTGGACTGAGGAAACATGTCCAGTGTTTAAGAAACAAAACAGTATGGCATGTAAAAAGGTACAAATCTTTGAAGCAACGTGAGAAAATTCAGAAATAGGACACGGAACAGAGAAAAGGGAGTTGGGAACCATCAAGGACTTTTCTGTGCACAATATTCATTCTGTTGAAGATGTTTGAGCCATTATTTTCAAAGACTTAAAGAGGTCTGCTTATTGCAGAACACATGCAGTACAACTAATTATGTCTCTGCTATGAGTGGTCTTCTGAAGTGGCACCTGGTGGCCCACTCATTGAATATGCTTGGTTGAATTTTAACACGTAGAACCAGGGTAAAGATATAGTATCTAAATTAAATGCTGTTTGAGGATGAAAAGAGCAGAATGAAAATACAATTTGTATGAATTTGTATTGTACTCACTGTGCTGTCGGAGCAGACTGCTGAACTTCACAGAAATATAATCAGGGTTTATAATTGGTATAAGAAAAAAGAGGAAAGGAGCACAAAATAGTAATATTGTTTTAGAAATAATGCCACACACTCTAGTATAACCAGGCATTTCTGGAGTAGCAGACTACTTCTCTTTTTGCTTTATTTTTGTCAGTAACATGTAAAATTTCATGAGTAACAGTGAGGCCATTTTACTACTTGACCTGTAAAATTAAAACAAAAAAAACATCTGAGCACATTAAGTCTGACAAAGTCTGACAAAGCAACACAGCATGGCCCCAGACGAGCAACAAGGTCAATGACATCAATTTGTCTACAAAGGGTTGCACATTATATTGCAAATTTAGTGTTATCGCAATATCACTGTTCGCAATACACACGTCAAGAAGATATAAGTGTTAGATAATTGTTAAAGTGCCATGGATTTAGGTTTTCTGTGTCCGTAATATATTTTGTAAAACTTTTTGTTTAATTCAGCACAGAAGGTTGCAATAGGTCAAGAGGTAGTAAGGAGTTCAGAGACACACACTAACTTGGACTGCAGTTGCCACTAAATGCACCTGCCCTTAATTGTTGTACTGTGTTATTTTCAGTGCCATTGTTGTTGCAATAGAACAATGGCAAAAACAAAACAAAACAAAACAAACAAAAAAAAAAAACTGTCAACTTAAATTCATCTTCTCCATTCAAATAGCTCACGTGTTTCTCCTTAGCTCTACTGGATTCTCATTGCTAGAGCAATCTAGGTGTGACCGTCTCTCGTTGTCTTTAAATAATTTAGCATCCTGTTTACATGACCAGTCAGCGGCGTGCAGGTTTAATGTCTTCCCTAATTGTAACTTCTGGCAGTTGATTACAAAGGGCTGGGCTCTTCGTTAAGCCCTGGAAACTTGACCCACTGGGCTATCTGCCAGATGTTTTCAAACTTATTTATAACAATGAACGCCTAAACAATCAGCTCCTCACCTAAGTGCAATTGTGCTGCTCCAGCAACTACGGAGGAATCTGGAGCTGGGAAATTGCATCAGGAGCTTGTTACAGTGTGTTACAAGTGCTGTGGTGGGAGCTTTAGTTTCAGATATAAATCCATATTGTTTTGATATGGAAGATGCAAATACAAGTACAGCCACGTATTTAAATGCACTGTATAAAAGTAAAATAAGACTTAAGATAAAATGTTCTCTTTTTTTTAAATAATTCAGTTGCTTACTTAAAATTAGTTCAGTATTTGGTGTAACTATCTCTCAAATTGAAGGATTTTGATCACTTGGGTATTCTTTCACAAGCTTCTCACAATAGTTGCACTAGTCCCTCATGATGTGGCAACTTACCCCACAACATTATGGCTTCAACCCCGTGCTTCACCTTTGAGATGCTGTGCTCAGGCCTGCAGGCTTCACCTGTTGTATTCCAAATGTACTAATGTTATTTTATCAAAACACCATACAATTTTAGTTTAATCAGACCAAACCACATGTCTTCAAAAATTAAGGTCTTTATCCCTGTGTCCATTTGGCAAACTGTAATCAAGCTCTTTATGCTGATTTTGGAGAAATGACTTTTTACTTGCAGAGCGGCTTCTCAGAACCACGTTAGTTATCAGATTTACCTTAAAGTGAACAATGATACCCATACCCTTTTATCAGATTCAGTTAATATTGTCGCAATGTTTCACCCAGATCTCTAGGTGTATCTATGGCTTTTGTTCTGCAATAGATACACCCATTTCACACCAAGACTCTCATTTTGATGGGAAATCTTCGGGACCCAGAACCCATCTCCTTAGCGTTCGCTCATACATTGTTTTGCCTACTTACCCAAATCTCCATATTGTAGTTTCAGTCCCCAGAAAAATATTTTAATGTAAAGGGTTTGAGTGCTGTAAGTCTGAGCCGGTGGTGTTCCAGACTGAAAAACACAACCGGCTAAAAATCAAGTCTTTGGAAATGGTCAACTTAAAGATTTTTGTCGTGCACACAGATGGATGCATGGATGGATCCTGACTCAAGTTGTTCATCAAGTTGCTCTTAGAAGGAGAAAAACACACTTTTCCTCCAGTAGGGAGCTACAAACAAATCAAACAGGTTAACCAATGTTCCGTGAAGCTCTCACAACATAATGATACCCAAGCTTCACTACTTATACCACGTCTCTCCCTCCAAAACAAATTGCCAGTAAAGCACCATTTACCCTCACTTCAAGGCCTGCCAACTGCATAAAACTTTTAGTCGTGATTCTACACATCAAGCAAAATTATTAAATAACTCAGCAGCTCAGCCTGAAACTGGGGAAAAATCGTGCTACAAGAATCCCAAATGGTGATAACGATATTTACTTTGAGTTCTGGAGACATGAGATATGAATGATGGAGCAAATTACAAAACACTGTTTCTTGTCAGCAAGCCTATAAATGTTCCACAGAGCATGTGTTTCACTCACACAGGGGTGGGCATTGTATAGTTTATCTTTTAATGTAAATAAATTATCACAATGGTTTATTAATGTCACTAAATTGGAAATAATGATCCAGTCATTGTGTGCAGTTTAGTGACATAAAACAAGCTTCTGGATGTAAGTGGCATCCTGATGAAATCATTTTCAAGTGGGAATATTTTTAACAGTATTTGTGTTTGTTGGCACTATATGCTCTACCATGCAGTCGCAGCCACACCTTGACCTAAACAAATAAGCAATACATACTTTATTTTACCCTCATTTCTATTGTTATCACAATAGCACCACAAAATCCTGTGATATGAATCTAATTCCATATCGCACACAGCTTGTTTCAAGCAAGGTTTGCCTGCACAATAACTTGTCAAGCTGTTCGGATCGCTTCAATCTGCAACCATGAACATATATCTTGTTCATGCTTTAAATGAAAAATGATACGTAGTTCTATTGTCATAATATTTTTAGTCATTATATCTGTAAAAGTAGAATAATATTTTATTTTTAATGTTTTCTGAAGTAAGAATCAATAGAAGTGCTTAATATTTTTGTATGTACTTACTATTCAAAGAACAGCTGAACTTATACTGAGATTAAATCACCATCTAGTGTGCTTATCTACTAATTAGATGACCCCTGAAAGAAAGTTGTTTTACTGGATTTAATTTTGGAAGATGATATTAAAACGGGTGAAATACATATGCATATTGCAATTGCAAAATATTTTGAAAACCATGCATCAAATTTCTTCTTCCTCCTCACAAATGTGCACTATGTTGTGTCTTTCACATAAGTTCCCAATTGTGGTTATGCAGTGACAAAATGTGAAGTTTTAGATCAGTTAGCTAAAATTAATCAACAGTGTTTCACCTGCAGATCACTGAGAAAGAACTAGAAAACTAGATGCATGAACAATATTAAACTTTATTAAATATGTCTGAAAAATAAGCCAAAATGAGTTTAGACTGAAGAAAAAAATAGCTGTTGCAATTACAGGACACATTAAGATGAAAATTTTTTTAATTTTATTTATGATTGTAGTGTTACTTATCTTTAATCCTTGCACACTCTATATGTTTATATTAACTGATATTAATAGAGATTGTTCAGATTACACACATTGCTTCTACTTCTCAAATTATATGAGTATTGCAAAAAAAAAAAAATTGCTAAGTTTTTTCACTGAAGAGCAAAAATCTATTAGAACATAAGGTTTGAGCTTTAACGGTCAATATGTCTCTTAGGCCCCTTTCACTTGCCATGGAGTACAGTAAAGTCTTCTGTATGAGCCGACTTGACGCGAAACCATAAAAAAGATGAACACTCCAAACGATTTGGGTCACATATATAAAACTGTCCTCCTGGATTTGAACAATGAGCACCTTGGTGGCTTTAATGCGTGTCTCTGTCTACCTTAAGCACAAATAATGATCCAAAGCTGCTTCAAAGTTTAGCCATAGCCTTGCAGCATCTTCCAGATGCCCATGTCACAGCCATTTTTTATTTTTTTTTAAACACATCACTGAATCACTCAGCACCAGCAGCAGTGAGGTGGAAATCCTTCAGTCCTGTTTCAGAGCTTTATTGATTTGTAAATGAGTAAATCGGGGAGAGAGCGGATTGCTCGTGGCCTGCGGGAAGAACTCGGCGTTGGTTTGGGACGTGCAGCAGCCAGCACCTAATCAGCATTTATGCAAGAGCAGCACTTTTGCTCACCTGTAAAACAAAATATTTAAAATTTGTGTAAGCACTACTAGTAGCAGCACCTTCAATGTTATTCTTGCAGAGATTATTCTATCTTGGAAATAAAGCCAAAGGAAAATGTTTGTTTGGGGTTTTTTTTTTTTTTTCTCGCCTTTATGTTCAGGGATATAAAAATGAAGAAAAAAAAAAAAAAAAAAGGAAAAGTAGGCAACTTAAGCAGGTTTTAGAGGAAATCTGAGAGCGTGTGGGTCACTGCAGGTCTGAAGCTAATAAGCTCCTAAGAGACAGTTTCAATTGGGGTTGGCACCAGCGAGACCACATTGCTCAATGTGCCATGAAAGAACAAATCGGAAAACTCGGTGGCTGCTAAATGTTTCCTCCTATTCGGGGCTGAATGAACTACAAGCCAGCCAATAAACCTCACACTCTGAACCACCTACAGTCTCTATATTTCTGTGATAATGCTATACACACAACTTTGCACTGATATTGTCACATCCACTGGATAATATATGTAAAATATGCAAAACCTCAATTTTAAATGCAGGATTTCCTCCTAAAGGCTTTCTTTCTGCGTGTGTTTTTTTTAAGTAAGAAAAACATTTACATTAATTAATAGGATTCGTTCTTTGTCATTGTACATTAAAATGGTTTTCGCTTCATGTTTTGAAATACAGAACAGACTTTTCCACGTTGGTTTGAGCCAGACACGGCTCACCACATATGCTATTCTTCATTCTTACAATCCATGAGTCAAGGTAAGTGAGCAAAAAAAAATCAAACATTTTTGCTTGATCCATAGCATAAATTGCTCGCTTTGAATATACTATCAAAATTTGACATGTATTGGCAACAGAATATTCACCTTAAGATGTATATTTTGAATAATACGAATAAGCTGCTGTGCTTTAATTAATCCTGGAGGGGAAATTAGACTCCCTGCTGCCCCATGTCAGTGATGACACTTTGGCTTCTGTTGTTGACTCAAATCTCAAAGTTTTCCTGCTGCCTGCACCAACTCACTAATAGCTTTGAAAATGACCACCAAGAAAATCAAAATACCACAGCTATTAAATGAAAAGCAGGATTGCATTAAACACCACAGAAGACCTCAGATAAAATCCCTATTAGATCTCTTGTTCTCTTAAAGAAACCTCCAAAATGCTCTTCATTGAAGTCACCTGCAGCCTGCTTTTCCCTCAATTCTCTGTACCCTAAGATTGGCCTTCACACATTTACAGCCTGCGTACTGCAGCAGAAAACTCTAGCAGCAAACATGGTGATATAAGCTGTCACTGCGAGGAGCTTCTAGGTAAAGAAGTGGAGGGAGTTGTTAAGTGTAGTGCTTACTCTGTGTTAACATGTCTTTCTGCCTGCCACCAACAAAACACATTGTTTTGTGTAAACAGCAGCAGTAGATGGAAAGGCTGCAGTATGGCTTCTTTAAGCCCTGACACTGGCAGCTTCCTGACCTCAACCAAGTGACTTGTTTTCTTTTTTTTTTTGTCATCTCGCTGCTCTACAACTGTCATTTTCAGGCTGTTTCCTTTCCACACTTATTTGTCTCACTGCTGCTAAAAACACAAGAGGTCATAGTTACGTCAATAGAGAAAAATATTAATTGCCTTTAGAATCAGATCTTAATGTTTGGCAGAAATATTTCTTCGTTTACATGTCAGGACTTTCTAAGAAAAAAATGCACCTTAAAAGCCTAAGGAAATATCCAACGTTAATAAATGAGGTTTATTGCTCTGAATTGGAAATAACACATTACTTTTTGTTTTCTTCTGTAAATAACAATCAAGTCGATTGATGAAGTTAGACTCATGTTATCTTGGGAACTCAGTTCTAAGATACACTAGATGAGATGGTAAAAATGTTTTCCCTTATTTATTATAATTGTTGCTAATCTGGCCATACATGCATTTTTACACAGGCAGATAAAATCAGCAGTATGGTAAGCTGACAGAGGCATAAAGATGGAGCAGTCAGTCACTTGTACAGGTCACAAACCACCCACAGTCAGGTTGCACCCTATAGGTCAGAGGGCACAGAGCTTTAAAACCTTCGATAATATCAACTGATCTTTAGTGTTGTGAACGCAGACTGCATGGAGTCTGCATTCATGTACATTTTGTACTTGTTCGAATCCGAGGTTGAATAACAATTAGCTTGAGCTCACTGTGTTTCACTTGGAAACTTGTAAGCTGATTTTGTCTGAAACCTGACTTTGATCTGGGGGACATAAACAGCGAAGGTTAAAGGAGAAGCACACTGCCCTCTTGGGGCTTTCGATCATTGGGACTCTCCTTTAGCAGCACACGTCTGTTTTCTACAGCTTCGACACCTGTGTCCTAGTTGGTAGCCCTAAATATGTCACCAGAGTAAACCCACAGTGTTGACACAGTGCTGACCTGCATCAAGAACCACTAGAGACCTTCTTCCTCCCTACATGCCATCTCTTCACATTTCTGTCTTCCATGTACTTATAATCATAACTCTGTTTTTTACCACTCACAGATGCCATTCATACTCTCTCTGGGAACATCTCTCCAGTGTCATGCTGTGCACTGTAGGGCTTAGGACAGGAGAACATATTTTTTTGTAAAGAAGCTTAAGATGTGTCCGGCATCTAGAATCCTTCTGTGGTTTGGTTAAAATAAAATATACAGACACATCCTTCTAAAGATTTATCTCCTTTTAGGTTTTTCTCACCCTCAGTCAAAGTTTTACTTTGAAACTGGCTTCCTTTACTTTCTTTAATTTTCTCCCACCACGTCTTTGGCTTTCTGTTCACTCTTCTAAAGTGAGGTGCCCCCTCAATGAATCACTGTCTGTCACTCTGAGCTGTCCTTCACCTTAAGTACTTGCACAACAAGTCAGCAGTTTTTGGCAACTGAGGTTTTCTTCATTATCTTTTTCTCACATCCTCCTCACACTGTCCCACATCTGCCTTGTTTCGGAGAATGTAGATACATTGTTTTAAGTAAGGAATAGGCTTTCTTTACAACTTAGTAATCTTCTTATACTTTACATTATTAAATATTAAATTCTAACTTAAAAATAAGAATTATGGAAGGACTTTGATACTAGAACAAAAAGTAACTCAAAACGGGGTAAAAAATAATAATACATCTTCATTTGGAGTATCATAGATTATCCATATGTCTGGGTACTTAGAAAGTGCTTAAGTTTCATATCATGTAAAAGACTTCCTCTGTGCATTTTATTAAAAAAAATAACCATAACTGTTAAAACATTAAGACGTTGTTGTCATAAATGTTTTATATAAATGTAACACATTTCCCCTTTTCACTTTTCAATGTTTCTGTTGTGCAAAAAAAAAAAAAAAAAAATCTGATCCAGCTCATGTCTATTTAGATCAAACAGGTGACCACATGAGAAAGAGTGTGTGCGTCTCTCCTCGTCCCTGAAAGCCACGCAAATCAGCAATTACCTTATATTAAATAAAATCTGCCAAACAAAACATCTCAGAAGACTCCTGCGACATATCCTGAAGCTGTCAGGGAGCATCACACTTAAATCAGTGATCTACAATGACACAATCCGTAGAATGCTAATGATTCCCCCTATCAACTATAAATAACATGAGTGTGTGTCAGCGATGTGATGTAAGTGCCCTCAAACAGATTCATAAGCGAACAGAGCAGAAGGATATTCAGACAACCTGGCCGATCCAGCTGCAAAACCCCATTATGCCATTGATTTGACAAATGCGAAATAGATTCTTCCTCTTGAGAAGATTAAAAGACTTTAAACCAAATGCACATCATTGCCTCTTATCTTCTCAGCAAAGGATGGAAAGACTTTTTTGGGACAGATTAGCCATTTTAATCACTTTTGTGACCACATGAGAGAGCATACAGAAAGTTTTATAAGCATACAGTCAATAAACATGGTGGGAAGTTTTGGCCTTTCTACTTAAGGTTTTGGTTTCCAACGGTCAGGGTGGTTTGTTGTATCAGGAAACAAGACGTTTTCCTGTTTTAAGTGCATCTCAAAGGTGTAGCGATAAGTTTCAGTTCTAAAGATTTTCACCTTTGTTTTTGCTACATGAAACTACTTGACTGGAAATGTTTTAAAAAATTTTAATGGCATTTTGTTTTCACATTTGTTTAAAAAAAAAAAATAGTCCAACACTTTAGCATTATCGTGGCAGGGGCAGTATCATGCTGTGCGGCTGTGTCTCTGCCAGCGATACTGGTGCTCGACATAGTGGATGGAATAATAGAAGCCCAGTTTCAATTTTGTAACACATCGCAGGACTGCAGAAGATCTGTTCTGAGTCAGAAAAGTCAGACAGTTGGATTTTGGATATGTAAAGTTTATGATTAGTTTTGACATCAAAATCCAATAATGCACCACCCACGATAACACAAGGCAACAGCTTTTAAAAGCATAGCATGCTGAGTAATCACATCAGGCCCACATCAGAATCATGTTAAGTGAGTTTCCTAGGGTTGTACTTGGTATTATTCAGAATCACTGTTCTGCTACATTGTTCAACTAAACTATTGTTAAGCTACACTTTAAGCCCCAGGCAAGATGACACAGTGCATCTCATTCTACTGCCTTTAAATCCAGTCAATACTAAATAACATTATGTACAGATCTAAAAGGAGCTATGTAAACTTATTTTGACTGATGAAATTTAATTTAAATGACTATAGACTTAAGGTTACATTGTTTGAACCAACACAATAAATGAGGAAACACATTTTGAGGTTAGTGAAAAATTAGGCAAGCTGCAATGTCTGAAGTAAAACAAAGAATACCAAAAAGACTTTAACAAAAGCCGAATGATACATTTCAGCAAGAACAGACCACACATAATGAAACATCAACAACCATCCAGGAAAGTAAGAGTTTGATTATTAAGTATGGTGAAATGAAAGAACCATTTAGTCATATTAAAGCGTCACCAAAGACTAAGAATCTGTTGTGTAACAGAGCAAACTTAGTCAGGCCAATGAGCAATCTTCTGGATAAAAAGCAAAGATGAACCGAGGTCAAAAATTCATGGCTGACGTGAAATAATTCTGTCTTCTCCTCAGTAGGGGACCAACACTTCAGAGAAGGTCAAATTTGAGCAGCATAGAATCTCTTGGGTAAAAAGTGAGGAAGAGAAGCAGCAAAGTGAGCTGACTGCAAGGTTATCGATGAGAATGTAAAATCACTGGTTCAATCATTCATTTAGTTCTAAAGGTTATGTATCTAAAATTGGAGAGAACCTTGGATTTATTCAACTACACATTTCAGAAGCAAACACAAACAATGATGTTGGACAATAGGACCAAAAAGCAAATCCCCAAACAATTCAGAACAGCACACATGAGCTAAAAAGACATTAATAACCTTCACATTCACATTTGAAGAACATAAAAAATGAAGCAAAAAAAGAGATGTTCTTAAGCCTCTAGAAAGAGGATTAAAGGTGGAAGTACAATACAACAACAAGCTAAACAAGTCATTCAAACCTTCTCTTTGCATTAAGAAGAAAACAGAATATTCAATATTGTGATGCTGACAGCTGCCTGGAGAAACAGTTTTGACTTTGCTTAAGGCAATTAAATGTTAGATTGTGCTACAGGTAAATAAATTAAACATTTATAAAACAAAAACAAAAAAAAGAAATAACAACAACAACAGTAGAGTTTGTAATGCATGGCTTTAACAAAGCAGCTCAGCAACAGGAAATGTCCTTTCATAAAACAAAACCCGACTCTCATTTCCAAGGTTAGAAGCAGACTTGAATACAAAGCCTTTGTATTACATATTATTACTTTGCTTTGACCGAACATTGTTTTGCTGCCTTGTGACATTATGTAGCTGTGTGTTTATGAGCAAACATAGCACATTTTGTATTATTAATGCAAGAACAAAGAAAATGTTTGCTGGAAATCAAACCTTTCTGTAGCTACATATGTGATTCACTGTGTCAACAGTCTATTTATTGAAGTCCACCAATTAAGCAGGAGATTGTAATATCGAGTTACTTGTTTGCATCTAATTTGCAAATTTATTAGGAAGCAAATTTGAACAAGAAATAATTTTAGGTAATAATGACAACAGTTTCTTCTGGAGAAATACAGTTGTGAACAGTTGTGAATCCGATCATATGATGGATTTGCAAACCTCTGGATATGAGTTCTCATTAATAACACCTAACGCCATCTTTTATGTTTGCTATGCTTTCCTTGTTGAAATAATGCCAATCTTTAGACCAGTGTACTTTGGCAGATTCATTTACTGTGGTCACTGTAGATCAATATAACATAAAAAGGATCAATGTCATCAGAGTCATGCTAACCCTCACAGGTACACACATCTCAACAGACAGAACTGAACTTGACAGCTGTGCTTAAGAGAACTGCTAAAAGGATCAATATCAAAATATTACTAATGGCAATGCATCTTATATGGATTTCTTGGAGACTCTGCAGCCATCTTCCTGGCAATCATAATGCCTAGAGACACTTCATTTACACTTCTAAAAACCTTTTTTTTTTTTTTTTTGACAAACACAAACATTCATTAGGCTAGCAAACAACACCACTTTTCAATCTGATACACTGAAATATCAGTGCAACAGTACATTTTCAAAGGTATTGACTCAATACTCAAAATCAAGGTACTACTGAACCTCCAAGTTAATTATCACAACGTTTCCCAGCATGCATCTTTGTTTTGATGACAATATTTCACAGAAATATGCTGAGAAATAGCACAGGGTAAATAAACAATGGATTTATGAGTGGAAGGTTCAGGAAATGTATAACAGTAAAGCAAATTATACCACAGCTGCAATCTGAAGAATAGTTTGGTCAAAGAAAAGGGAAAAACAAGTTTTCTACACACAATAATATAACCCACCTTATGGTGGAATCTTTCTAAATTTTAAGTGTGAAAATATATTTTAGCAATTGGAAATTCACTCGAAGGCTTTTCAGATATTGTTTACCTAAAATGGGTGAAAAAAAAAATCCCAAAATGTACTGCACACTGAAGCATTTTGAAGGCAAAAAAAAAAGGAAACCCTGCAATGACAAATCTCCAAGCTGTTTGAAGTACCAATTAGTACAGGTCAACAATTAAGATTTTAGTTTTCAGTTACAAAGGTAACTGAAAACTAACAGTATTCATCGTGAACAAGCTGCTGAAGTTATAATGAAATGCAAGTTCCTCCTCGTTCTTCTGCCCCTGGCAGCCATTCCAATGGGCACTCGTTTATTTCAACAAGGGAGCCAGTGTCCCCTGTAGTGGAGCAGATGATGTTTGCAGAGAAGCCCCAGCTGCAGTCCGAAACAGAGTCATTGATTTGGCCCTCAGCTTGACGGGACAGTTTGGATCCCAAAGGAACAAGCAACGGCAATTGTATGACTCATCTGGCCTCCAAGCCCCAAGCATTAATATTCATTTCAATTAGAAATAAATGGCCAGATGCTCTTCTTTTTCACATCACTTTCACTTTAAATGTTGGAAGACTAAAAGTTTTGCTCTTACAATAATACATCAACTTACTACCAACAAATATATATCCATATATGTTTAAACGTTTAGGAAATAACACAGGCACACTTTGTAGGGTGTGCAATGTGGGCACTTATAAACTTTTCCTGCCTTTTTAAAGGTTCTTTACCTGAAAGGCCTTTTGTTTTTCCTGTTGAGACTGACAGCAGTTTTACATTTTCCATACATTAAAGTTGGGCTCTCCTCCTCCCAGGGGACAATACATAGAATCAACTGACTATAAAAATGCTTTTCATGACTCATAAGAGTAGAAGAAAATGCTTGTCTGGTATTATGCATCACTGTGAAGTGTCCTGAGAACAGCAAGACACCCAACTAAGGTACCTGCCATTATGCTTGAAGAACGAATTCAAAGCGAGTATCCATCACCAAGACATACGGCCGCAGATCCAATGAAACAATGACAAAGTCGATCATCGAACTGTGGCCTAGGGTGTCCTGGTGCCAAGTGCAGGTATGGACACCCTTATGCTTAAACATGGTGTTTGTTATGGCCAATGACAAGCACAGAAGTCCAACAACAGAACACCACTCGAGTTCAGATCGGGGGCAGGGGGATTGTTCCTCTCAACCACGCCCCTCCAGGTCTCACTGTCATCGCCCATGTGAGCGTTGAAGTCCCCCAGCAGAACATGGGAGTCCCCAGGAGGGGCACTCTCCAGCACCCCCTCTAAGGACTCCAAGAGGGGTGGGTAATCTGAACTGTTGTTCGGCCCGTAAGCACAAACGACAGTCTGGACCTGTCCCCCCACCCGTAGGCGGAGAGAGGCCACCCTCTCCTTCACCACGGTAAACCCCAACGTACAGTCTGGTTTATTGACTTTCTTTTTTTATTTCTTTCTCTTTTGTTCTTTTGTCTCTAGTATTATGTTGGTGTGGTGCTGACGTGAATGGAAGCCCTTGCTGATTGTCCAATAAGCATAGCCTTTTTTAAGTTTATTTTAATATATTTTTTCTGGATGTGCCATACTATGGAAATAGACATTATTTACATTATTGTTGAATAAAGCAGTGACAATACTGATTGTCAATCTTCTTATGACTGCTCTCTCTCTCTCATCATTGTGGGATAAGGAGCTTTAGATTCCTTAAAGCTGTATCACATAAGGGGATCAAGAGTAGGTAAAGTCCACCCATCTGACCAACAAGTGTATCACTGGCAAGCAATTGATAAATGTAAGAATACTAATAATGGTCTACATCAAAAAATACAGGGACTCAAAGTTTTCTGAGTGTTCAAATCTTGTCTAACAATAACAGAAATGGTGCAGGGTGAAGACTCCTGGAAGTCTTATTTTATGGAGGTTTTCCTCTGATGATTTTTATACATATAATCATCATTATACAGCAACAGGAGGTTCATGAGGCTAACAGAGACAGAAGGAGGTAAAGTGAGGGAGTGAGATTTGACTATTCATACTTTTTCCAGTATCTGAGAATTTCACCTCAGATAGGACTGTTTATCCAGAACTGGGATCTTCTATTTTTATTGTATCAGACAGAAGATGGACAGTTCCTGATGTCAGACTCAGAGCTGGAAGTTCTCAAGGATAGAGAACAGTGAAAAGAGTCCAAGGCAACATCAAGCTGTGAATATGAACATCAAACAAAGTGAGTCAGCAATAACAAGTATTGCTCTGTTTCCTTCTTGTTTTGGGTGGTTTTTGTTGTTGTTGTTGTTTAGGAGGGAGCTGGTTTTAAAAATGCACACACACCAACTATAGCCTTCTACCCAGAGGCCTCTTAAACTAACAATGTCTTATGAAAAACAGCTTATTCATTGAGATTACTTGTCTGCAAGAAATCTTAAGCTTACTCTCAGTTATTGCTGGGTGAGTGATCTTCTGTAAGAAAAACAAAAAAAAACTAACCTCATTAACATAAACAGAAACCATAGCTTATCCCCATGTCCTGTGTTACACACTGCGGTAAAATACTGTTGTAGTAATTCAGTCTTTGCCTTAGATCTACATAGTGATGGGAATTATTAGAGTCCTATGCCATATAGGAATATGCCACTGTTCATTAAAAATAATCCTGTCTGGATCGTTTTAAAGGTTTTTCCATGTTCAGAAAATAAAGGGTTCGTCTTTCATTGTTCAACTCATCAGACAAAATATGGTAAAACTAGGAAAATCAAGAATAAAAAATTTACTTGGATTTCAAACTTCTACAAAAACATGTTGTCAAATTTAGCAGTAATTATGAAGCAGAAGTCTAAAACCATTGACCTCATCTTAAATCCTGCAGCCTTCTGATGTCTGTGCCTCCGTTGTGTAATCTGATTAAGATATTTGTTACACTCAGACACTAATTTGCAAATTAACTCCCTCAAGCACATTTAGCACCTACTTTAAAAAATATTAGACTCACAGATGAGAGGAAACTCATTACTTTTCGAAGAGAAACTTACAGTAATAGCCCTACGTGTTTATATTTTTAATTAGAGGGGGTCACTCCCGTTCATATCAAGTCAAAAAAAACTTTTCTTATGGCATCTTAATGCCTTCTTAAGTTAGTTTTCTATATTTTCACTCCAAACTGAGGAGCGATGAAACTCTTCGGGGCATCTGGTCTACTTTCAGACAACAAAAGCGATATTTGTTGTAACGTGGAAGACAGGTGGATACAGAAACAGATATGCTGTCTGTACAGACAAGAGGGAGCGTTGACTATTGAATGGGTTTATCCATGGAATTTGCAGGTTAAGAAATAAAACTCAATTCAAAAAGTTCTCAGTTCCCCAGTGAAATACAATAAGCTCAAATTTGGAAATATGGTTCACAGCTGCAAGGAACCATACAGAATTGGACATTTTTAAACCTTTATTTGCACTTAAACTTGACTGCCGGGTCAAACTGACCCGAACAGTATCTATGTAAAAAGTAAACGAAGGGTGCAAATGTGTAAAATGAATACATTTTCAATTTATTTGTAGAGTGCACCTATTAAGACAAATAGAAAAAGTTTCATGAAAAAAAAAAAAACTTCCATCTATTTAAAAAAAATATTTTTAACTTTAAAACGAGTCAATTTGACCCGGAACATAACAGGAGGGTTAAAACATTGTGGCACCTTTAATGCAGGTTGCTCCTATCCTAAAATCTTTGTTCCAACAAACAGACAAGAAATTATCTTACCTCATCACTTCACTGCCACACAGCACAGACTGTTTCAAACTGGTGATTAAATCTGCACTGCTTATAAAGACTCATTTGATTGAATTTGCTATAAATCATGAGAAAGTATTTGCTTTTCCTTTGCTGAGAAGAGCCCGTTCAGATGAATCTGGCCTCAATACAAAATTACCGCCTCTCTTTTTTTTTTTCAGGTAGCTTTTGACAGCTTGTGCGTGAAATCTGAGAACTTGGCTTCTTGTTGAATGTTGTGGACCAAAAAAAACAAAAAAAAACACCAACCAGCTTCTTTTCAGGGCTGAGCATATTTCACCACATGGACCCAAAAGACTGAGAGCTGACAGACTGGTGCATCCCAGACACTGGCACCGCTAATGCTTGGCTGGCGTATGGACAGCTGGATATTGATGGACCATTTTAGCATGTGAATGAGGGAAGCAGGGAAACGGGGAGCTGGGCTGGGGAGACTGTTAGCGTGTTAATGCAATTCAAACACATTCTTTTAATAATATGGTGCACTCCAGTGCCAGGGGAAGTGGGTGGCTTAAACTACTGCATAATTAGGTTAAACAAATGACTGCCTCATTAAATGGACCCCCAAAGTTTCGCATGCATAAATACAAACAGATGTACACATGTCCATCAATTGTTCACACGCACACACAAACTGACACCCAGACATTTATATTGGCAAAGGCATTAACTTGGCTGTGTATATAGAAAAGGGCACCCCACAAAGGCAATACTCAGGAGGGTACAAGCTCCATCCAATAGACTAATTAACTTCTCCAAATTGCACCAGCCAGCCCTCTGTGGTGTTCCAGTTAGCTCTGGATGATTTTACACAATACAGCAGAATGTGTCACCATGCACGGCCGTGTCGACATAACATCTGAGCTGCTCAACTAAAGCCAAGCTAATGACTGCAATTAGCAACGTTAGATTCCAAGCTGAGGACTCAGCTGGTGTAAAGTTGTACAAGCATCCCATGCTTTTTTCTTTTCTCTTCTTTCCTCTGTCTTTTACTCAGCTTAACGCATGAAAATTGGAGGCAAATTATTTTGCCGGTTGTTTACACAGTAGCTTGGGAAGAGTCACTAGAACGATGTTTAATTTCCTTATTTATTTTGATCTGCCCATAAGCCGTCAACCCAGCACTGCATCTGGAAATTGAAGAGGTGCAGCGCTTTAGGATACACTTCAACAGCACACACCAATATCTAAGTCAAATCAGGCAAGTCAATGTTTCATTGCTAATTAAATAAAAAAATCTGGATTTGTTTTGGTGTTTTGTTCCAATACCATCAATACAACGTAGATGCCTGACAAAGACAGAACATATAGAACATATATACAACAATATAAAGAACCAAAGGTAAAAAAAGTAATCCCAGATATAAAAACATAAACAAACAAATTGAAGAACATAAATAAAAGTAAAATGCCGATACATCCAACAAAGATCTTAAAGGGAATAGGGCACCTGATTGTGGATGTTGAAAATTGAAGGTCCTCATTGCTTGAGGATTGAGAATTGAGTGGTTCTGGACAATAAGCTCCTTAACTTTTTACCTCATGGCAAAAGGACAAAAAGGATGTCAGCACGGTGAGAAGTTTGCTCAATAACTTCTGCCCAGTATTAAGAAGGATGGTGTTAAATAGGTCATAAATGGTAAGGAATTCCAGTTCCATGAGTTTAGATGCTGCTGATACAACCGTATTGATTGTCGTCTTGTCATCAGCTGAACAACTTAAGTTGCCCTAAAAAGTGCAGCCTCCTTAAAAATATGCCTGACGTTATCCTTGCATTTAAGATCAGATGATGTGATGGTCTCTGGAACTTACTAGACATAACTACCACGGGATGCAGTACATTTGGGTTTTTGTAGAAGTATCTCCTTGGTTTTGGAGATGTTGATACTTTGTGTGCACCACAATCTTTTTCTCTTAATTTTATTTTCCTTTTCTCTATACAGTACTGTGCATATTATTACATATTGAGAGAGAAAGAAATAAAACAAATGAAATAAAGGTGAATTTGAGTATGAATTATTTCAGACTTACTTGTAGTACCTGTTTGTATAACTCTTACAGTCTTTCTAGGAAGGGAAAGATAATTTTCTATAATCACTAAGGGAGTTCCAAGAACCTCTATAAAAAAATTAAAAACATCAAGTAGGGACTTGTGACCCCTGCAAGGATCTCGTCTTGGCATAACCACTCAAGCACCTGCCACCTTATTCTTGGCTGAATAATACATGTAACTCATAGGGCGCTTGTCACACCCAATTGTACACTCGTAATCAGTGCTGAGGGGAGTAAAGAGTGGCGGAGGGACATTGCAAAGAAAGGAATCCGTCTTACATAGTCAGACTTAAGCGCGCGCACACACGCACTGAGGCTTATTGACAAAGACTCCTGACATCTGTGGATTACAGAAAACTCTTGAGATTATGTGGGAAAGATGAGTGTCGGCAGATTAGGCTCACCACTAAGAATCTGGTTAAAGTCTGTCAATTTTCACAGATTGGAGTAAACAGCACAAGTGAGTATGTGACTTGATGCCTACTGCAGTCTTGCAGCCGACAAACAATGGACAGCTGGAGAAACTTGCCCCATATCCGCATGTCAACAGGGCCAAAAGTCAGAGTGACCCGGGGCTATGGGAGCATTTCCCATCAGACGCCTGTTTCATTGCAGAGGCCATTTTACTCCCAGAATAGCAAATCTGCGGAAATCTAATCTTTGATGTCTCATCTAAAATAGATTGAGCCATTTTCTGCCAGAGGAATGGAAGTAAAGCTCAGCAGCTAGTGCTACATTTCAACTGAATTATTTGATATGTTACAAGGAGAAAAAGCACTTTTAATTTATCCTTTGAAGCAGATGGGAAAATTATTTTCGAATCACCTTCTGCAAAGTGTTTTTGGGAGAATATCACATATGTTTGTCAAAGATTTCTTTTATTTTTAAAAGAAAACAAATATTCTTCATTTGTTTCACTTTTTGTCATATTACAGCCACAAGCTTCAATGTATTTGACGGAGATGCTAAGTGATAGTTAACTCAAAGTAGTATATAACTGAAGTTAAACGAATAAATATCTGAAAACTGTGGTGTGCATTCAGTGTTCCACCCCCTTTTCTTTGGTAAACCTAAATAAAATCTAGAGCAAAAGTCATCCAGTGAGTAAATAGAGCCCACCTATGCAGCAAAGGGCCTTGTAGATGTACAAAGGGGCGTAAATACAAGGTACCATAATTGATGGATAAAATTTAAACCACTAATTTTTTTATTAAAATGTATGGCCTTATTTTTGAGAATATAGGAACTTTACATAATTGTGTCTCACATACTCAACCACATCAATATATCAAAGATCCCCGTTCCTCGGGCGACCACTCTATCCCCCATTTCTTTTATCAGCTCTCTGCTGCTCAAGATAATTAAAAATTTGGTGAGGCCTAATCATTTGGACACGGCAACTGATTTGATTTAACCTTGATTTAACAGGAAGAACCCCCCTGAGATGGAAGCAGGAAGCTTATATAATGGACATGAATAGTAAAGAGACTGACAGTGAACCTGTGGGAATTTGATAACCACCATCAGCTCCAACCCCAATCTGGAAAGGTGCCAACAGGAGAAAAAAAGAAAAAAAAAAGGATTGCCGCTGTCACAGGATAAGGACACAGGGTTGTACAGCACTGCAGAAACACACATTCATTCACACACACCAGAAGACAAAAGCCTACGCATGTGTTTAAGCAGGTATGGACAACCATCTGTGCTCACACACCCTCAGCTTCTCCTCATCTGCAGCGCCGAGAAAACCATCTGTTCAGAAGTTCTAAATAAGTGAAGGCTATTTGCTATAGTCATCATCTGGCATAATATTCTGACAATGCTGTCACAAAACAGGACAACACTCTTATTTTCCCCAAAATGATATGTAAAAGCTTAGGCTCCAATGGACAAAAACTCTGCGACTAGTTTAATGAATGTAGCATTAAAAAGACATAAAATTAGACCAGTATTTTTATTTTTTTTTTTTTTTGCAATTTCAGAACCTTAATTTATACAATCCAGTCAGACTAGAAAAGTTTAACTCATTCTCTTCAGACATTTGACTCTTTTTGGCTTTTTTAAATTTTGGTTCACCAACTTATTATTTCTCAAACCTCATCCTAGCCATCCTCGCTTGGTGCTGGACGCTTAGCAGATGGTTGTTCTTCCTGATGCTAGCCCAATACTTCCTCCAAGACAAGATGGCTTCCGTCTATGCAATGGACTCTGGCTCTTTCTTAGTTGTCTGATGGCTTCCACCTCATAACAACTGGCTGCCACTATGCCCATTAAACCACTGTGTTTCTGTTGAGACTGTCAGCTTCGGCCCTTATTGAGCTGTTTACATCCTCATTATCTGGAGAAGAATTCCCATACTGACCACCTGCAGAGAGGCCTTGGAAAAAGAAAGTCTTTTATTTGCTGGAAACCTTGAACTCTTCCTCCAGTCTGCTGAGAGGAAGGTGGAGAAGGTTGGATTTGCAGCACATACTCTATCTACATTTTTGAAAATATAGCTTTTTAAAAAAAAACATATGTTGTTTGTTTTTTTCCAGAGGATGTTGCCAATATGTCATACTGGCTTTATTAACATAATGAAGCTCATACTTTGATCAGACAAGTTCAATGCTTTATATTTTGTTATGACAAAAATTTTGCCATAGGCCTTTGGTTTGCTAGGCAGGAGATTTTCCAGGGTTCCTCTGTTTTAGACCTGAGCCTTGAGCTAGGACCTTCTCTCATGGTCAACTATTCTGATTTCTGTACTCATAGGTTTTATGCTCAGCTTGTGACAGAAGAAAGAATGTGGTCCATAATAGTCTTCGCTGGACAATAGGTTGCACATACGTAAAGTTTTGACCATCAAATTCCTTGTATCACTTTAATGAAGTAAAATTGTTAAAAAAAGAAAAAAAAAAAAGATCAAATTAAGCTAAATGTCATTTCTTTTTGCCTTTAAGGTTTACCTTTGCAAGGCTTTAGAAAAATAAAGACTTCAATTGGGGTTTAAATACGAATTCTTCCAACAAAAGAAAAGACATGAAAGGTTCAATGCCGACAATAGAAGGCAGAAGAGGCCTTCAATTAAACACTAAAAAAGGCAGCATTTATTAGTATATGTGTTGGTATAATAAATTGCTTAATCTGAGTCTTCTTGCACTTGGAGCAACAACTTACAAGAGCATCTTTTATTGGCTTGTTTTTGCCAGTGTAATTATGCATAGCAGTCTGTTCAGTGATCCTGGTGCAGAAATGTCAACGTGCCAAAAATGAAACAGTGCAATAACAGTTAATTTTTCGCTTGGTAACTCCTAAAGCTTGTAGCAAAACTGAAAAGGTGGTCTAATTCAACACAAGCAAATTAAATTGGGCAGCAAAGTGGGTGTAGAAAATGACAATCCTAGAAGACCCTAGGAACATAAGACGAGTTTTACACATCTTTTTAATTTCCAACCCGAGCTGCATACAGTATGCAGCACAACTGAGTGCCACTTATTTGTTTTAAGATTTGTGTGAATTGCTAGAGTCAATGTGTGTATTTCCTGATCATTTATTGTATTTCAATTATATATTTTACTGTTAAACCTCTTTTGCCATGTGGGTCAAAATTGTAAAGTTAAACATTCTCAGTGTTTACATATTTCTCCAGATAAAATTACAAACATTTCTTCTGTAATTATGAACAAAGTATTTGACCTTTTTGGCATTAATCTAAACATACGTTATGTACCTGGCTGTGTTCTGTGAAACTGACGTAGTAAAATTATTGTTGAAGAGGGATCAATGCTGATCCAAAACAAGAGGATATCGCATGCTCGTCGGAAAAGCAAACAATTTCCTAGGTTTTTCAAAAACGCTTGCTGTAGTGTTAGTGAATTGTTGCATCTGTTTTCATTTTACTAGAAGTTGCTGGATGTCTGCAGTCCTACTTACTACAAAATTAAAAGAAAAGAAAACCACAAAAAAAAACCCACAACTTTGCCATTAAAGGAAAAATACTTTGTGATGTTTCTGACATTTCAAATTTTCGTAAGATTAATTTGAAAATCTCACCCTAAAGTGTAATAAAAGTAATTGTCTATACAACTTGCCTGAAGTGATGTAAACAAATGCACTGAATGTGTACTTTTCCTATATTGTGGTCAGAGCCCACACAAAGCCATTAAAGGGCGGCAGATAGCCACAAGCCCACACTTTGGCCACTCCAGCTGTACAGTGTACACAGTGTGTAAACATCTGGTCCAACTGTCTGTGCTCAGACAAACTGTAGCTTTACAGTTCAGTAAAACACTTCATTTAATCAGTTTTACACCCCATTGAACTCAATCACCAATGATATTCTGAAAGAAGCAACATTTCCTATTAATTTGTTTCTGAACAGCGACAGATACTTTGTCAACACACACCTATAGTCTTTTCTAAAATCACATCACATCTTGTTCCTGCTGACAATGATCTGCAGAAGTTCTGAGCAAACATTTTTCTGTTTCCTCCCGGTTTTGACATGAGATGCTAATAATAAAACAAACGTGGGCAGCCTACATCACAGTTTTGCATGTTATGCACAGGAAAAGAAACTGGTTTTGAACACCGGTGATCTAAACTGCAGCTGTGACTCTCGCTGGGAGTGTGGCTTGAAAAAAATCACAGACAGAATAAACGCTCCTGATAAAACTTACATCATACCCACTAATTCGGTCACTTTGGACATAAATTTCATGTGGGATCTGGTCATAGGAATTTCTAAGCTACCCAGAAGTTTGCTTCTGTTCAGTAAAACACAAAACTCCCCCCTCTCACCATGTCTGTTTAGTGTTTCATACTAAACAGACATGGTGTTTCATATCTGGTGTCCTGTAAAGAATTGCATACAAACAAACCAAATCAAAAATTATGATAGGCTGCTTTAAAAAGTAACAGTGGTCTGAACAGTTGTCTGCCTTTACTTCAACATTAAAAACAAAGGTTCATCTCATTTTTAATCATTTTCCCATTTTTTGGCAAAAGCAGTTTGCGACTGCTATTTCAGACCATCAGCACAATCAAAAGTAGGCATACTGGCAGCTGCATATGTATACGTTAAGCCGTTACCTCCACCAGTTCCCATTTTTCCAGATTCAGGGCTGACACATATCCAACGCGGCAGCCGATCCACAGCACTATGGCGAGATGAATAGTCCATCATCCCGGCTTCTCTCTCTCCCTCTTCACTCTGCTCTCTTCCTCTTGCTGGAGCTGTTTGCTCAGCTGTTCCTCTTTCTGACCGCATTTATCCCAGATGAGAGGCGCAGCTTACCCCGTTAATCTGTGCTGTGTGTGTATGCGAGCGCGCGTGTGTGTATCCATTCAAGGCATTCCCTCTACGCCGCCCCCCCATGAACATGTTAAGACACACCCTGATCAAAGGGCACACACACACACACACACACACACACACACGCACACAAAATCAGAGTGTAGAAAAACAACAGATAGTGTCAGATATTAAGTGAAGGGCATTCAGAGCACATTCCTCTAAATGTCTACGACATTTTTGTTTTAGAAAATCAAATGTCATTCGACATTTCAACCAGTAGATGTACAGTAATTCAACATTTTTACATGTTTACATAAAGCAATCTTTACAGCAATACAATTATGAGAACTTTATTAGGGCGATTGTAAACTTGAAAACCTAAGAACCATGCATACAGCACATTCAAGTGCTTATTTTGCCCGTTTGAAATGAGAAAATCTGATTATTTTCCAATGACTGAATGCACCAGTACCAATTCCACCAATTTAATCTATTAAACTATTAACAACGCTCTTCAGAGTGAAAGAGATTCAGACTTAGCCATTTTCAACATCAGTAAGGTGTTTGAAAATAAAGTTTGGCATGAGATGCAAATAACCAGGAAACAGTGATTAAAACTTAAGTTGATCAGAGGAAAGGTGAGTTAAGTACAGCAAAGGAGTTCTGCTTTGTCTTTTTGGAGTAATAACATTGCATCTGTCACGGAACATGAAGGATTTAGACATGTTGGGAGTTTGTTCGAAATCTCTCATTCAATGTGAAGTTTGACATTTTCACGAGACCAAACTGCTGAGACAACGGTTCAAATTTACTCATGCTAACCATTGGACGCTAATATAAAAACGCTAAAGACATACAAATTTAAAGAGCAGCTGCTCCTCACACACGAATCTAAATAATTATTTACCTTTAATCAAAAAAAGGCTGGATTTTTTTAAATGAATTAATTACATTCATCCAAGACAAGATTTGCAGTGAAATGGTGATGTATAAATAAACTGAATTGAATTGATAACTACATGAGTGTAGCTGGGCCAAATACTCTCATCAGTACAGCAAACTGATTACTGGGATTGTTTTCAGCTTAAACCTGCTTACTGGAGAAAAAGAAAAAAGACTAATTGAAAGTATAACATGGCAGTGGTTAGCAGACAAGTCAAATGGGTAGTGATCGCCTGCTTTCATGTAGACTCAATATTATCCGGCTCATTGTATTTGTACATTAACTCGTATCTGTTCTGTATTTGGACAACTAAAAGACAATAAGCATAAACCTTAAGTTAACAAGGAACTGAAAAATCTGAAATCTGTGATGTCTGATGTAGAACAAATGTTTTATGTGCCTATTACAAGCATAGAGCAGGTTTTCAGATGGGGGGGGGAAAAAATCCTGTTGTCTAATGTAACAGCATCCAGACATGAGCAGCTGTTGTTGTGGTTGACCCAATCCCCAGCTACCTATTTGTCTTCCGGTCTGTGTTTTGTCAGAGAGACAAAGAGAATCCCTGCTCAATGGGGAGGTGGAGGGGTGATACGCTTGAGCTGAGAAATTTTACCTAATATTTTGCTGGTAAAGGCCACATTAAACAGAAAATAAATATTTAAAGTCAGTCTTTTTTTCAAAAGCTTTAGTTACGACACTCCATATTTGCAGAAATGAATGACATGACACGACACTGTCCCACATCCGTCTCCATCCTATCCTCTGAGGGTATTATCTTCCTCCAGAACCTCCCCTACACTCAAAAAGAAATTTGCACCTCTCCTCTACAGCAGACCATCTACAAAGTGAAACAAATAACCCTTCCCTTCCCTCTTGGGAGAAACTATTTGCGCCTTTACTGAGATTTATGCCACAGATGATAAAACAGAGCAGTGGGCAGCTAGAAGCTTAAATGCTGCCTTTGTTTTTTTGTTTTTTTCTAAACACTGACTGTTTTGCCATCTATCACTCCTGCAGGAGTACTGCGGTCCAGCTGCTTCTGTAAGGTTATACGTGCTTCCTTATCAGGGATAAAACATTAACTTTGAGGTGTAGCTGTCTGACGATACTAACTTTTTGTTAGGAGTTCATTTCAGTATCTTTGCTCATACACTCAAATGTATTGTGTTTTAAAGAATACTCATTATTTAAAACACAATACTTTTATTATTTTACTATTTTTCTATCAATATAATACACCACAGCATGTATTTTCCACTTTGATATTAAAATTTAATTTTAAAAAATAGCCTCGGAATATTCTTGTTTTCTTTGTTGTTGTTTTTTTTTCCCTTTTACTGAATTGCTTCCAACTTAAATATCGCTGTTTCAAAAACTCTAGATTTTTCTAATGAAAAAACATTACATGGTTCTAATAAATAATTCTACAAAACATTAAAACACAACTGAAGATTGGGGCTCTAGGATAGACTAGTTATCTTCCAGAGAGAAATGAATAGAAAAAAAAGACAAATAAGTAGCTAAAAAGTATTTCTTCCATTCTTTTTCAGCTCCACTAAAGTAATACTGTGTATAAACACATTTTGCTGCAATTACAGCTCAAAGTCTTTCATTGTATGTCTTTCCCAGCTTCAAAAACTACAAATTGGATCTGGTAGGAATTATGTTTGCAACTCATCCGTGTGGAAGCAGATATAGTTTGGCTCCGTCCCAAATTCTGAATGGCCAGAATAATTACAGAAACAACCACATCATGTTTTGTTACAGGAAACTGACACCATTCAGCTTTCATAAGTATAACAGGCTTGTTAGGTTTTCCCTCCTTGAATGTCCTGGTCCTTCCAATTTTGCTGTATTAGAACAAAAGTTAAAGAAACAAACCAGCTCTGGATGTCTTTGTTAGACATCCAGAGACAAAAACAGCAAATACATAAATCATGTCAAAATGTGTTTCCCATTGTTTTCATCTTGTCAACTCGGAGCAGTCCACCATCGTACATTGTGGTGTGTTGTCTGAACACCGTCTCCTGAACCCTGGGCTGGACAGTCAGAGCTTTTAATAGCTTTGCCTACATAGCACACACTTTTGATCGACTTCAAACTGTACATTATGCTGGACAGCCGAGCTTCGCTGCTTTGTTCTGACATATCTTCATCTACTGACAACAACAACAGGATCCGCACATAAATGCATAGTCTTGGGAATTAGTGAAAAGGAGCCTGAGCCTGAACCTGTCGAAAGGAAAACATTCATCATCTTAGCTGTCTAAATGAAAGATGCTGAAGATTGTTCTGTATGGTGAACAGGATTCTTGATGTTGTGTGGGTTATATATAAAAACGAGAAGGAAGGAAATGTTTTTTTTTTTTAGTTTATGATGAACATCTTAATGATTTTCAGGTGTATTTGTTGCTTTATTCCTGACATATTGCAGCCGTAGGTTTGCAATTTAAACTTATTTTAGACTTTGAAGATGAAGTAGTAGCTCTAGAAAAATATGTTGTTTTTTTGTTTGTACATATTTGTTAAAACCGTCATGATGTCCTGACAGTAGAATATGATTCAGATAACCTGCAGTCGTTCTGCTATCATCTGCAAAAATACACCGATCTGGGTCAGGAGCATCCAGTCAGAAACAAGACGAAGCTCTTATAACTGTCAATCATGCCTGTGCACGTGCTTAAACAAGCATGAATCACAGCACTAATACCCTCTTCCTGGCTCTGATTGGTTGTTTCTGATCAGGAGTTGCATATTTCTGTGCATATTTAAGCACAGGAAAAAGACAGAGGAACTCATTTTTTTCAAATTTTTAACATTTGAACAAATATCCAAAAATCATATTTTTATAAATGTCCCCCAACAGTTTTAAATTTAAAGGTAACATCACCTCACAAATCAAAAGTTACTTGATTCTTAAAGTTGCACAGCAAATGCAGATAAAATTAATTATATATCTGCTAAAAAACGTAATTTTATGGTAAAAATCTTAAATAATAATTTCTGTAATTGCCAATTTGTTTTTATATAAGAAATGTGAGAAAACCAACAAAATAAACCCATAATAAGATCAATCAGAGAATATCAAATAGATGGATCTCACTCATGTCTGGAAGGAATAAATTTATTTATTTTTTTTAAATATCCAGAAACTTCTTTTAGTCCTGATAAAATTGATAATACTGCTTCTTTGTTCAACCAGGGAGCAAGGAATTTCACCTTCATTACTGAATGCATTTTATGACTGAATGCATTATTGTTTTTTTTATTTTTTTTATTATTTCAGTTTGGTGTTTTGTACTGACCCTGATGAAGGCCACATGCTGAGAGAGTTTGTCTGTTAATAAAGTTGATTCCTCTGCAATGTTTTTCTGAAAAATGTGAAATGATCTTCTGCTCCAGTTGTTGCACTGATTTCCACTCACTAAAGAGAGAGAGAGGGAGAGAAAAAAAGTCTAGTTTTTGAGGAAATCAATTTAATTTGGTGCGGTGTGTAATGAGTTGAAAAATCCTGTTCAGTTCGAGCCAATAATGACACCATTCAGGAATATTTTAATGGTCAAGGAAATGTTTTGTTACTGAAGTAAGGACACCATTCTATGTTGTGATTAACAGTAAAAGTACAGTAAATAATTCTTCACTGGCTCAGTAAGCACAGTCTGCTCAGGAAACTCCGGTGCTAATAAAGCTACATTTCGATGCAGTGACCAGCTCTCCATCTTAATGGTGACTGATGGAAGTCGCAGACGCATTATTGCTTGCAGTTCATCAAGTTAACTTTCCACATTAGGAAGTTGAATTAGTTTCCTGGAGATTCTATCAGCGGTAATTACAAGATGAGCAGAAATCTAAAAGGCTATGGGAGTAGAGGGTTCAAGTGGTTTAACCCTTTGTTCTGCCTTCAGCGCCCACAGCATATAAATAGGATGCACAATGAAAGGTGTGAACTTTGTGTATACCATTAAAGGTATTGAATATTTTAGAAAAACTGTATAGAAAACAATGACCAAACCAACAAAAAGAAGAAAAATAATATTTTATGTTCTTATTACGTACACACATGCTTGATATCATTTATGTCTCCTCTATTTCCTCCCCTGCTATCATTCTATCTTTCCCTGCTTTTCAATTTTCCTGTCCCTCGTCTCGTCTGTCCACTGTTAGCTGCAGTGCAGATTGCAGTAAACCCAGAAAATCCTTTTCATCTCACAGCACCAATACCATCTGCACTCCGTCTGCCCTCGGCGACTTTTAACAGCTCCATGTGCCCTGCAGCATTTGGGACAGAAATGGATACCAAAATGCTAGCCGCAAAATGTATACACAAACGTGACACTTCAGGGCATAGTGTCTGCTGATGTGTGTTTCTCTTGTTTTTAGCTAAATGTGATTTTATCACACTTAATTTGGAAATGAGGAACTTAAACTAATTCTACCAGAACTCAAAATAAACCAGTAAACTTTCTAATGAACGGAGATATTTTATTTGGCAACACGGATGCAGACGGAGAAAGGCTGGAAATAGAATACATGAAGTTCTATTTATAGCTTTTGGCTTATGGATTTAGCTTTTTATTAAGAGGTGATCTTTACTGTTTCAGCAGCACCACTATTAGTCACGGTTCAGTGACCTGGAGTTGTAAGACAAAAATAGAACAGGGCAAATAAAACTATCATGGTCATTCTGCCCTTGGAGCTTTTTAGTATTTGATTTTAAAATGACCCAGTCTCCAGAACGCTTTGTAAGTGGCCAATGGTGATCTTAGCATTACAATCGATTACATGTTTGGCATAAACCAGCCATTTCCAGGAAAATGACTGCATCTGAATCTGAAGCACAGTGCTGGAGGTGTCATGATATTTTCTCCAGCAGGACTTGAGCAGCTGACCATCAAAGAATGTGGCTCTCTTGTAAATGCTGTGAGGTGTTATGAAACAACCTGAATAGGCATGAAATCCTCCAAGACCCCCCAGCTAAAAGTGAGAAAGGGAGATTGGAGACTTGGGACGCATCTCGGTGTAGTTATTTCACCCAAAAAGCGTAATAAATACCCTATGGCTATTTTAGGTAAATTGGTCAGAATTGACAACACTGCAATAGTTTAAAAATATTACCAAATATTTTGCGAGTAATTATACAGCACGTGTATAAAGACGTACTTTGAACACTTTGATTTATTTCTATCAATTTGCAAACAAAAAATTCAGATATGACCTAAAGTCTTTGCTAGCCCCACAGTGGATAAAAGGCAGCTAATACAAAACAGTGTGACAAAACCACTCATCTGCTCTGAGTGTTGCCAGGTGGCTTTATATGTAATTACCTAACTAGTAATGACCTCTAATGCTGAACGAGCTACTTTGGTGGCAGAGCTTAAAGCCATAAATAAAAGAAATGGCAGCTTTCCTCCCTCGTCAAAAATTAGGAGCATTAATATTTAAATTGTCCAATAAATAAAGGTGGCCGGAGGGGGAAGAATGGGTGGAGTGGGTGATTGGGGTTAATGTATTCGAAGGAGAAAAGAGAAAAAAAAAAAAACAGCTGGCTGATGCCTAAACTGTGGTGCTTTGCGAGGATGATTTTACCTCTTGAACTATTTTCTCATTTCCACTTCAGAATGACAAGATTCAGTGTCATGTAATTAACACATAGCGCTTTAAGTCTGTAATTTAATCTCAGTACAAATAAAGCTATTTAAGTCCAAGACCAATAAAATCACCAGACAGTTCAGAATCAAGGTTATAAAGACGACTGAGGCAGAGATATATTATAATGAAGTCCATCATTTCAAAATGCCACAACTGTAAACATACCAAACCATAACAACCCTCCTACACTGACAAGTCAGGCAAGGAAAAGATTAACCAGACAAGCAGCCAAGAGGCTCATAGTTACTCTGCGTGAGCTGCAGACATTCAGACCTCAGGTGGTACAATTTATTGACAAGACAACTATTAGTTATGCATCATAGTGGGAAGAAAAAGTCTTGTTATAGGCTGCATAATGAGATATGGTCAGATGCTAAACACCCAGGCCTAAACAGACGGGGTTAGAGCGTACTGTGTTTGCATGTCTCAGTCTGAGTCCAGCAAAACTGGCAAATTTTGGGGTTTAAAAATAAGGGAATTTTTTTAGCGCTCGCTGAGAGCCGTCCCACCAACACAACTGAGCTCCAGTACTCCTTACATTTTCAGACAGGTTTACATGAAATCTAAAATAGCCACTTGTCAACAACTTACAAACTACAACTTGGTGCTCAATCTGATAGGCCTCCTTTTGTTGACAGTGAAATGCTGTGGAGATTCCTATGAATATTATACATTTGATAGAACCTAATTGAAAATACAAAAGGGAATTAGAGTGCCTTTATTTATTTGAGATATTTTCATCTGATATATTTTACTCAAAGACATTGTTTGTCCTCAAGTGAAACTTTTATTTTTTTTTTCCTTTGAATTGAGGACGATGGGGAAGAGGGATAGTTTCTCTATCAAAATGAGAGACTTGACAGCTTTTTGTCCAGATATAAAGCCAACCGAAAATTGATCTTCAAAGTTGATCACCGCCCATCAGAACTGAGCTTGAGTATCAGAATTTAAGTCAGGTAAAGCTGGTAGAGACGTACTGCAAAAGATAAAAGATAATTTCCTAACTTCTTGACTCAGGGGGGAATGAATACACCACGGTGTTTCAGGGGTTTTTGTGATAAAATTTGAAAGTCAACTTTTCTCTCCTTCTGCTTCTCAATTATCCACTTACCTAAAAAAACCCTTAAAATACATTGAACTTCGAAATTGAAGTATCACAAGATATCAAAAAGAAGCATAAATAAATTTGTGATACAGTATGAACAACCACAAATCCGAACTCCTCAGTAAGGGGAAAAAAAAAAAAGAAAAAAACAACGAACCACATTAATTTGCCAAATTATGATTTGGCATAATTAAAGAATGGCCTTAAATTTCAGGAAGGTTTAAAATTATATCACTGTGGTGCTGTGATGAATAAAAGAGACGCAAGTGGAAAAAATGAGACAGCACCCACCACATCCTTAAAGACCGTCTTTGAAGTTACAGATGGTCAAACAGAGCCCTGGAATAGTTGACCTTGGCTTTGTTTATTTGAGCCACAACCCTCAAAGACCGCCACCGAACAAAGTCGTCAGAGAGTGTAGCTCAGTCTCCATGGAGACGGGAGACGTTTGACTCTGAACTTTCCAGACTTATTACCAGACGAAGAAAAGGGTTCTACCATCCTGCCTTTCTCCGTTTGCCTTTTTTTCCACTTGTGGATTCACTGGAAATGTAAGAGACACTAAGAGAGGAAAAAAGAAAAAGGAGACAGAATATGAGAATATTAACACTGTCTGACTGAAGCTCCTGGTCACAGAATAACTAAGAAACAGAGAAGCAAATGAGACTAAAAGGGCAAAGAAAAATGACAGCTTAGCAGTATAAGAGAAGCGAGGCAGAAAGGTTAACAGAGGTTGCAGAAACAGGGAGCAACGTTTTCTTTAAATCATATAAATCACAAAAAGCTAAGGAATGATAATATAACTGTGAGGTAAAGTTAAATGGTTGACTTAAAGGCTATGAGAAACAGAGCAAAGGGTACAGACAGCCGCTTGGCCACTGATCGAAAGCATGAAGGGCGTCGGACTAATGGTGCAGAAAATAAAAGAATCATGAGTCTCGAGGTTCTCTGCAAATCACAATCAGAACATCAATGCTATAAAGAAAAAAAATGGAGAAAAGAGGGGAAGTCAAAGGACTGAGAAAGCAAAGAAAATAATCCTCCTTATTCCGATTACAGCTAAGGTCTTCCGTATTATTATAGGCATCTATAAATACTTTGATCATTGGAGCTTGATCGGTCTAGCTATCATTTTTCTGAGCACCTCTGTATGTGTAATCCAGTCAGGCAGCTTGATTTAGTGCCATCAGGCTTACAGGGACCAACATTCCCACCCCCCACATCTACCATATATCCACCATCGGGTATGGTGGAGTCCAGTTTGGTTGTGATCTATTTCTGGCCTCTCTTCTCATCAGTTCTTCTCATTATAACCTCCTTCAGTGGCCGCAGCAGAATCCTAATGAGAAAAGAAAATGTACTGTTCCTCTTCCTCAATGCCCTGAAGAGCAGCCACACTTTCCACTGGAATGCACTGACGTTTTCATGGACACGCTCTGATATCGAATCTCCACGTTGACGCAACCTTTGGTGCCACGTTTAGGTTGAGCAGCAGAATTTCTGATATGTGTTGCATCCATGAAAACAGCTTGCCATCTCCGCTCTGCCAATGGTAACAGCTTTTAGTAGAGATAGTGTGATGTGAGGTGGGATTCCAGTGGCTGGAATAACAAGGGTGATCATGAGTGAAGACAGTCTAACTGCAGAGAGTTATAAAGATGAAATTCTGCAATCTCCGACAATCCCACGTCTACTCTTTGTATTTTAAGAGACAAACTTCTATCCTTTAAGAAGTAAAACGCTCAATTTTATAGAAGAGATTACCACCAAAATCTGAGAGAGGAGAGGTTTGAATGGCATGCCTGCAGTTCTGACTTCAATCCCATTTACCCCTTGATGGAATAGCTTGGCGGTGCTATTTTTGACAAAGTGAGCAACACAACCATATTGGCTGATTTGTAACAAAGGGTGAGAGAAGAAAGGGATTCCATCTCATATCAGTAAGTGACCGAGCTAGTGACCAGCTTCAGGAGGAGGTGACAGGTTGTTGTAGTTGTGTACAATTCTTCCACACATTACTAAGGACGCCTCTAGTTGAATAAATGAAAGAATCATCATCAAAACAAAATTTTGCATATTTTTGTGCTTATTATAGTATTACGTAACGGTGCGCCATCATTTTGGGGGGTATTAAATACCTCTGCTTAGGTGTAGGGTAAAATTTATGCTGAAACTTTTCTGCATGGTTTCTTGCCCTTCATTGTAAGAGTCTGACATGTCTGTGGCTCTCTGTGTGTGTGTGAACCGTGATTGTGTAGTGATGGTTATAGTAACAGTGTCAATGGATGGGAATGAAAGTTACATTCAATACCCAAACAATGACCGATGTGAGATAAAAAGCAAACAGCCTCAAAATAATTTGTCCCAATAGTTGTGTCTGGATTTAATATTTCAAAACATTGTTTATGCCCCAGAGCTGTTTACACTGGATAAATTATTAATCCACAAGATGTAGTTAGAGATAGATATGGTTATCAACCCATTTTCCAATATAATAACCACAAGGTGGAAAAAATAAGCGCAAATAATACAAACAGTGTGGATTAATGACAAGTTGAATTTGTTTTACCAGTTTTAAGAGAGGGAAACAGAATGCAGTATTTTCACAGCATGGTTATCATCAAGATTTCTCCTGTCATAGCCAGGGGTTGTTTGTTATTGATACTGCATATTTACCTTTTAACAGAAAAGCTCAAATTTGCTTCACTCACCAAAATGGGTAAAACTTCAAAAAAAAAAAAAAAGAAAAAGAAAAAAGAAGCACTGAAAATTGTCTGAAAATGTAAATGTAAGGCCTACTAAGCGCCTTTTCCTCTGTTAAGTATCACTCTAGCTGGTTAATGTCCAGTTTGTTTCCCAGCCAAGGTGGGAGTGTCTCCATTAGCATCGTGTTCCTCACATATGTGAATGTGGGCAGGAATGTGGGAGGCCCATGAACGCACAAGAGCTGTGGTCAATACTCCGCTAACGTCGTTTGCAGCTGAAATATTCAATGGAGAATATTGAGGTTGTGGTTTTGATAGTTTTAAATAAATGTAGATGTTTGACTTTGTAGAGAAGAAACAGTCAAAAATGCCAAGTAGTTAGTAGATCAATGTCTAAAATGATGCTACAACTCATCCTGTATCTGGGTAGTATCACTCAAATTAACCCAGATATTTCATTTTGCCTTATTGAAATTCACTGCTAGCCCAAATAATGAAACCAATTCAGATTAGCTGATTAGTTTGCTATAGCTAAGGATCTATCTACATTGAGGCACTTTTTGGTTTTAACATTTGCAACCTGTAGAATTAAGTAATGCGATCAAAAGATGTACACCAATATTCACACATGAACTTCACTGAAACGAAAAAAATCCAAAGATAATATTAACAAATTACACCAACCTAATGCTTTGGAGTTTCAAAGTTACAAACCAGCTGGTCCAGAACTATAACTCTGACAAAATGTTGGCCAGAGCTGCACTGTGATTTGACTAATTTATAAATTCAAAGAAAAAAAAGAAGAAAAAAAACAGCATTTAGACCAATGAACATTCCTTAAACACTGATCAGCTTGCACAGTATTGCTAACTTGTGTAAACACAGCTGACATTTAATAAGTATAATTGAAGTTCACAGTTTTAGCCAATTCAGAAAAAAAGGATTCCAACCTCAAAGGTAAACTATAACCACAACACCCAAGTAAAAAGTGCTGATATTATACAGTAAAAGTGAAACTATATGGACAATTTCTGTCATTATTAATGTTAGACATTAGTAGTAGTTGTTGTAGAATAAGCAAAAATAACAAAAGTAATATATATTTTATAGTAATAGTTGTTACTCTCATTGTCAATGCACACAAAATCTATTTTGTCTTACACTACATAGAGACAATTAGCATTCTGTAGCACAAACACACAAGAAAAAGCATTCACACCATCTTATTTTTTTACAGTAAGTGTCGGGATACTATAAAGCATTTTAATTATCTTTTTCAAAATATGTTTTTTGAAGAGTATATATATATATATACACATATATATATATATATATATATATATATATATATATATATATATATATATATATATATATATATACACATATATATATATATGACATTGTCTGAGAACATTTGTTCACTTTTGCTGTTATCAATGTCAAAATATAGCTGTTGTAGATGTTTTATGTACAGTTGGTCCTCTGTGGTGGGTAAACTATCACTGCTTCAGTTTCACTTCTTTCTGCTTCTGTCTGTTGACATGTCTGGGGTATTTGAACAACAACAGATTAAAAAACATTGTCCAAAGTAGGATAAATAAATACAATTTCTCTCTGTTTCGACAGACCCTCAAAACATTCTAATCCTTCACAATCTAATATTGTTCTATCACGCACTCCTAGGAAAGCCAACCACGCTATATAATGACATTTAGCGTGGTTGGATATAAGCCATGTATCATGGAGTATTAATAAAATAATAATAACAATAAGGAACCTTTGTGTAAGACTTTCACCTGTAAGATATTCTTTTTTTTTTGTAAGTGTAAACCACTTGGAGTTCTTTTCCATATCTGGCATTTTTCACTCATAATCAGACATAATGCTAAAACATTTTGGCAGCACTTCCATCTATTGCATCAGTGTCTTTGGAAGCATTGGCCGGACTTGCATCACTGTCTGCAGTGGTTGACTTTGCTTCCAAATGGTAAGAAAAGTTCCACAATATTGTTATTATGCTGCATAAATCAGAGAATTTGCTCGGGTAATGTTGTGTAGACAATCACTGCACCTTCTTCAACACACACCTTTATGATGGCTCTGAAACAGGGCACCTTTCCACCACTACTGGATCCTTTGTGAATGTCATAGTTTGCAGAGTAAAATCAGTAGAAAAGCAAAATGAGAGACACAGCATGCATGTAGCAGCAAAACATGTAGCACACGTTTGTGGGAAAACAAAGCCAGGGTTGTGAGGTCTGTAAACCAAGCTAGCTCTCACGCCTGTAATTGCCGCCTTGCTTACGCTCAAATTCTTATTTGGGATATTGATGCATTAATTTTTTTGGAAATTAATAATTTTGTGATAATTTAGTCTGATTTGCAGTGCATTATTATGTTTTAGGGCAAAGATTGACATATGGAAGGAACAGTCATTAAAGCTAAATTTAAAAAAAAAATCATTTCTTATCTCTATTCTTGAGTTTTATTTATGTTGTAGACACCCTGGATTTTATATATATATATATATTCATTAAACTGAATTGACACCATTCGCAGCTAATGCTTTGAGACGGAAGAACTCTAAGAGGACCACAATCAATGAATCAATGGTGCACTTCTGAACAATTCTGACATCACAGCAAACCTAGAGGTGAGGATTAAGCTTATTGTATGCGAATTTTTCACCAGGGGGATGGGAGTCCCTGCTGGCAAAGATCGACCGTCTGTGAGGTAATGGACTGTATTCCCCCACACAAGTCATTATGACGGCCATCAACAGCTGCCTTTTCATCTGCCTCTGTAAGTAAGACATGCAAAGAGGAATCACAGATCGCATTACGAGCTGAAATGTGCAACATGAAAAGGTTGAGCCTTCTTGGAAAGCTGGCAGGGAATTGTGAAGCATCCAGAGAAGTTCGTTTTGAGGGTCTTATTATGGAGCGTGGAAGCAAAAATCTTGCTTAGCGATCTGAAAAATTTAAAATCTAATAGAAGCAGCTTATTTCTCAGCATGCTAACAGTTCCTAGGATATACTAAGAAAGATCCAGAAGATTCCAAACATACTATATATATATATATATATATATATATATATATATATATATATATATATATATATATATATATATATATATATATATATATATATATATATATATATATATATATATATATATAATAGGACATGGACTGGATATTGACACAAAGATCCTTGCTTACCCCTTGCTATCATTTTGGGTTCTGCATTTTAAATGAACCATATGTTAGCCACAGTTAAAATTGCCTTTCTTATGTTTCCTTAAATAAAGTCTTTTAAGGTAACACTTGCTACAAGCATGACGTTGATGAAGTAGAAAGTCAGTATATAAGCTATGAGCCGTCAACTTAATGTGTTGTCTGGATAAAGGATTAGGACACTATAGGTGGGAGATGACTGACACTTGGAAAAAATAAAAAATCCTCTAACAGATTTGTTTTGAACTCAGAATGAACTCTCAGTTTGAGCAAACTTAAAAGTCATTCAATAGAGATGAACCGTCAGAGCAAATGGCATTACCCGACTCCAGATGTCTCAGGTCAAAACTAACATTTAAAGTTCCAAATAAGTTGAACCAGAACATACTGAGTTGTTTGTAGTACGAAACCAATAATTAAACAAGATTTTTATACGTCATACAAGCAAAGAAAGCAGCTAGGCAAAAAGGAAAAAGTACATCTCACGAATTTGTACAACAAATTGAGTAAGCGAGCTGCTCTGCTATGATGCATCTCAGTAGACTCTTTTCAACCATAGGTCTATTTGGCTTGTCTCCCCTACTTGTAAATATGTAAACCTGAAAACCTGCAGGCATTGTTTACAGAAGCACAGGGCAGGTTGTGCAAGGCTGGAAGTTAAAACCCACAGCGAAGCACTGCATAATTCTACACAACGCTGTACAACAAGTTTAATCTGTTTCACTTTTTGTGTCACTCTAATGTTTTATTTCAAAGCTGTTTTCAAGTAATTATTTCCTGTGTAAATAAAAAAAAAGCTCTCCAAACCAACCTGGCCAGAGTGAAAAAGAAGCTACTTTCTAAAACGTATAACTAGTTGTGTAACACTTTGGGGTCATTGAGGGACTCTTACAATCTAACATCTAATACGTCTGCTCTCAAACAATTAAACTGCACTACACCAAGCTTCAGAGCAGACAGATTGTCCAGTTCAATACCATAAAATAAAAATAATGGGTCAGATCAATGAGTGGAATACGTATATACATATGTCAGACTTCAAGTGAGGTTAGGAGAGACCAAAGCCTTTACTGTTCTGTATTGTTTGTCCTCATTATAGTGTTAGGTAAACAAACACTGATAACTGTAGCCTAGCAACCCTTAGTGAAAGATTTATTAGGTCATGACAAAAAATAATTCTATAAATGTTTACATTTTAATGAAATGAAAGATTTTTGACAAGTCTGAATGTGAAGGTCTAATAGAATATACATAACAGATTTAATTTAATAATTTAATACATTTTTTGTTGTTTCATTTTATCCTTTATGTACTTCTTGATTTTTACTTCCTTTTCATTTCATTTTGTTTGCATCTACTTGATATCACAACTTTATTATGCTCTTAACTTTATTAGGCTTAATTTAAAAAAAATAGAAAATAAATTAGTTTTATGGTGTCTGCAGTTTACAAAATAATACAAATCACTACACTAAATTTGTTGCAAAAGCCTCACATAAGGGAAAGATAATAAAAATGAAAAATTAACAAACTTCATATATACACAATTTTATTTTAAAATGTAAAATCTTGCACTACATTTGTGGTAGAATTCAAACTGTAAAACAGGACTTGTAATTAAAAAGCATCACTTCAGTCAGTCAGAATTAATAGCACAAAACCTACCGATGAGATAAATTAGCGAGAGGGATTGTTTGGTGTGAAAAAGCCAAAATGTATAATATCTTGCACACAGCTGGAACAGCCCGCCGTCCTCCATCTGTAAATTAAATAGTTTAAATATTTGTACAGCAGAATTTCCTCTTCTTTAGAGTGATGCCAGGGCTGTGACGAAACACACATCTGCTCTTCATTACTCTGCTGGTGTCAGCCTCATTCTGGCACTGCCACTGCCCCTCCTATCATCTGTAAACTTTATCCAATTTGTCAGTGTTGGCATAAACATGGTTCACAATCCCGCCTTCTCTTTTCCACCACCGCCCTGCCCTCCAGCCCTGACGCAGTCCGTCTGTGCCCCTAGGCATAGCGATACCTGATGGCGGGGCCCACCTGCCACCACTGTGCCATGAGCAGCTCCCTGGTCTGCCTCTCCAGCCCAGGAGGCACCAGCTGGCTGGGCTGTCTGCACGCTCATATATGCATGATGGGAGGCAGGACGATCATTCTTATTAACAATGACTAGACTTGACCAACTGACCAAGACAAGTAGAGGAACAGAACGTATCTGAATAGACTTTTGACATAATTATTACAACAAAAAAAAACATGGAACAAAAAAATTTAAGAGGGCATTGCAGTTATGCCTTATCTAGAATAGATTTGCAAATGTTATTGCAAAAAAAAAATAAAGATGTTTAAAGTACTGACACTGTGGAGCTAAATCTAAATGCATGCTATGGTTCTCAGTTTTTTAGTTGTAAGCGCTGAAATATTTTTATCCTTTTCCTTCCACTTTTTAGTTATGTGAAAAAGTTAGAGAATTTTATTTTTCAAGACCATCTATTAGAAATATCCAAAACCTAAGTATCAATACTTCAGTGTACACTGAAATGATACTCAAAAGGAGCTATTACACAAAACAACTCATACAAGCTTTCATTCTTATACAAACTTCTCCTGTATTTAGCTCCCATTATGAAACATTACATTGAAAATTGTCACTGATAAATGCTTTTGCATTTATAGACCTCTGGTTCTCCAAGACAAGCAACGGCTCCTCATTTACTCCCATAGAAGTAGGATCAAAGCTTAAACTGTTAATTCAAATCAAATTATGATTTTTTATTTATAAAAAAGATTATGACTGGCAAGACAAAAATAGTTCAAGTGAATGCTATTTTATAGACAGCATGACTTTTGTTGTCTATAAAATAGATATTTTAAATGTATTTACTGTCTATACCTTATAGGCAGCAAATACACTTCAGTGGGCCACATGGGCCAAATACACTTCAGTGTATACTTCTCAAAATAGTATAGTATCGTTTTGGATCATGATCTACAAAAAACTTCTGAGTAAATCCAAGCAAGACAGTGGCTAAAATGCTTCAAATGACCAGATACATGAACTGCTGACACTGTAAAGAGTAGACTTGTTTTAACATGGCAAAGGTCAGAGAGTTGCATAGTACAATATTTACAGGTCACGCCGTTTTTAGCAAAATTGTACTTTCAAAAAATCTGAAAAAGGGAAATCTTTACTTTAAGAAAAGACAGATTCCACATTGGCATCAGCACAATGTTTAGTTCACCTTAACAATAAGCTCTTATAAAGACCAGATGTATTTAGATATATTAGGGGAAATTACATAAGAACTCAGAAGAACAGTACCACACACAAAGTAGGAGGTAAATGGGAGTGCTTAATATCCAGATAAGTATTTCAGTGAACATCTTCAGTCCCACTTATACTTCTCTAAAAACATTGGACGCCATTTGCTTTGGGACAGGAATAAAGAAATCTAAGCCCTTTGTCCCTGAGTAATGTAGTAATTTCAAAGCAGCATCTCACCAACACTTGGAAACAAATGCACATCTCACTTGAAAGGTCCATCTGAGCTGGTGGAGGCAGTTTGACACGAGTAGAAGCTTTTAAAAAAATCACTGATCCGAGATTCCACTCCATTTGTCAGCTTCTAATCGGCTGCGGTGGGACGTGCGCAAGAAGATATCTGACCCAAGACCAGCCCGTATGTCTGAAAATGCCCATGGGAAGGACAACGACTGAGCAAGGAGGGGAAATAATTCTCATCTGACCTACCTAGACCCAAAATAATCTCATCCTATTGTGATGAAAATGTTGCTGCATTTTCTGATTCAAAAGCACAGAAATAATAAAAGACTTGGTAAGAAGGGCTTACAAAGGACAAAACTGGTCTGCATTAAAATGTCTTTAACAAGCAACGTCAACAAACATTATTTCAGTCTTTGACAGTAGTGTATTCATCTCTCAGTCTTTGACAGTTTATCCTTAAAAATGAGAACGTTTGACACTGACCTGCTATTATTTCAGTTATGTTCACATATTATCTATCCATCAGGAAAACCCCAACATTAAGCGCAGAATCGCCAGACTCTCTCAGACTCTCTCAGACTAATACCCCAGTGAAACTACTGCATATCTGCCTTTTATTTAATTGGACTTGGAAGACATGACGGCGTGAGAAAATATTGCTCCAGTGTCACCTTATGGCCTGAACATTCTTCTCTGTATCTGCGAACATGAGCTGCTTGTTCTTAGACAAAGTTTCACTCAGATGAGGTGATAATGGTTGTTTATACATTGTTTACTTAGAAGAAAAAGACACATTTTCTCACCAAGCAGTTTTCCCTCCCTTGTGATACATGAAGGATAACTTTACCAAACAGCATAATCTTCCCGTATTGCATTTCTTAACATACACCATGGTTGTTTTTCTTCTTCTGCTCCTAATGACCCATTGTTTGCTATGCATTTGCTGCCACCCTTAGTATGGACGTGTTGGTGTCGTTGCGACTCGTTCGATCACAAAAGTCCCTCACTGGTTGACACAGATGGTAAAATTTACGTGAATTTATGTTGCAGTCCTTGTGGTGGAGCGGACAGTAGAGGGGAAACATGAATTGGCCCCTGTTGTGCTTTTGACACCGTCACATTCAAAATCTGATCAAATAAATCAGGTTGCCATGGCAAACCCTGCTACACCGAATTAATGGGGTACTGCGCTACACAGTCAACTACAATTGAGATATTCCCCAAATGACCCAATAATTACAATACATAATGTCTACTTGTGCTATGTTGTTTCCATCTACAGATTCACTCACTAGTTGTGCTGAATGCTTGACACTGGATCTGATTACTTGCTTTGTTTTTTGAATTAGTTATCTGACAAATTGGAAGCTCTCGTAAAGTACTGAAATGTAATTCACAGTCCGTTGTATTACAGCATGAAGAACCACTGTGCTTTCTACACCCTTATTCCCACACAGCTACTATTCAGAACAGGAGGGCATCAGAGGCGAAACACACACTTCAAAGACAAGACAGGGCTTTGAGTTCCTCAAAATCTCATTTAATTCTTTGTGTTTTGATCCAAGCCACAAGATATTTGTAATATGCCAGCAGAAATGGCAAGATAGGAAACAGTGTGACAGCGCCTTTGAAGTGCTGAACTGCTGATTAGATACGGCACTTAATATTAGTACACTTTTTGTTTTCATGTGTTTTGTATCTTTTGTCTTTGTGTTACACCGATGAAATTTTTTCAGATGACTATGCTGAAGATTATGAACAAATAAGATCTAATTTTCTTTGTTGCACAATAAGATAATCAATTGATAAAATTCCCAATCCATACATGGACTCACAGTTTTTTACAATGATCATGCACACACAGGTCAGGTCACACACGCAAACACACACTGATAAAAATAAAGGCAGTAATAATGCAGGTAAATTTCTCCTAGCACCTCTAACCTTTCAAAAGCTACAACAGGCTACAACGTTATAGCATAATGAATGATTGGAGTTTGAATTTTAGATATACTCACAGCGTTTCCCCAACACAACCACCCACCTGGTTGTCACATCACATCATTCCAAACCCACTGTGGGGGCTTTATGTCTGACAGGCTTATAGTTTCTTCATATTCTACACTATGGGTTGTATTTCAGTACTACAGCACAAACCTATCAGCCAAGCGTGGAGATTCGCCAACAGGGTCACCTTCTTTGCATTACATCCCAAAATACATTCAACTACCTACAGTTCCCATGATCAGATCCCAGTATTAGCGGCAGCAACACAGTTTTAAATGACTTCCACCTATCTTCTATGGAAGAACATGTCCATGCAAACATGTTTAATCTGCACAATGTGGTGTATAAATAAACCAAGTACGGTACTTGTTTATATTGTCTAGAAAACGCTACATGTAGCAATGGATGCAGTGAAAACATAATGACCTTCACCAACTACCATCAACCCACAACTGCACCGTTCTGTCAAATAATTAACATTTTAATTAGCCGTTTCTGAATTCTTTGTACACAGATGCGAGGATCTTGCACACAGTGGAAAAGTGACACTTCTTTTACACTTTGTCTCTCCATACCCTCTGCCCAGAGTTTTGTAAAACACAGGTCAGCATTTGCACTTCATGGCATGAATACAAGCAATGTCACCTACAACTGAGGACACATGCTACAGCCATCTGCCGCTGTGTGCTGGTGCTAGCTTTACTTTACAGGATGAGACGACTAAAGGATGAAGGCCAAACTAAATTTACATTACCTGAAAACCCCTCAAACTTATGGTACTCAAATAATCAATTATACACCAGAAACTAGATATCTAAGAACACTGTTGCACATTCAAATTCAATATGTTAAATGTTTTAAGTCAGACAAAAGTACCAAAATTATTTCTTTTTGGTAAGTGCCAGAGATTTGAGAATCAATATGGGGAATATTTTACTTTATTTTATTTAGAAACTCAAACAGATTCCCTTAAATGTTTTTGGGTATCCTTTCAAAAGCATATCAGAACAATTTGTTGGAATTTTTGGCCCATTCATTCCTGATTGAGGTCTGCAGGCCACCTTGCTCACAAATACCTTTTTAGCTCCGTCCACAAATGTTCTATTGGACAAAGATTGACTTTGTTGTCCTGAATTCATGCTATAAGAAAAACTAAGTTAAAGCTTGTTGCCAAGTGTAACTTCCTGGATGTTGTGTTGAGATTCTGCTTCAGTAGTTCAGCACAATGTTATTTCCTCCAAATACCATCTTTTATGAAGTGCACCAGCCTCCCTGATTATCTAATACCACCACAACATGACACTGACACTGCAGTACATCAAAGTTGCGATGTTGTTATCAACCTTGTGGGCTTCCTCCAATGCCGACTTGCATCACTCAATACTGATATACTTTAAAAAACAAAAAAAAACAAAAAACTAATTACAACCTCCAGCAATATGCTCAGGTTTCAGCAGTAATAATCTTAACGACTTGTATCATTCCCCCTGATATAAAACCTCAGTTGGGTGTAAAATTCTTATATGGGTTAATTCAGAAAGTCACAGCACTTGATTCAAGAAGATGACCAAAATGATGCTTGCCGAAGGCAGTTGTGGCAAGTCCAATTTTTGTTGAACTTTTGGGGACTGCTTTGATGAGTAACCATCTGTTGGGTGACTCTGTAAAATAAATGACAATAAAATGTGCCATAAACATAAAACCTGAGGAGGACTATCATTTTTTTCCTCACACAAGTCATTAAGTTTCTCATCTCCATACAGCAGACAAATAGGGAGCCATTTCCAGTGACAAAAACATTAATGGGATTTGATGCCACTTTCACAGTTTTGGGGTAATTCACCACAGGCTGTTATGACTGTAACAGATTCCACTTTCTTGTTTCTTTGTTTTTCAGTCACACAGCAGGCTTTTGTTTTGTCCTAATGCATTAACAGAAGAGAGCAGAAAAGAAAAAATGCAGAAAGAAAGACAGAAGTACTAAGGGGGACAAAGATAATGCCAAGCCAAGCCTACACCCTGGCAGAGGAGACAAGTGACAAGGGGACATGAAATTCATCAAAAAAGCTCCAAAGTGTTCTTGGAGAAATTTCTACACTTGAGTGAACCTACAGAGACTCTGACAGGATTCCAACTTGACCATAAATGAAAACAACATTTCTGCCTGAGGGTTTGATGCAGTCGAGCCAGTCATCAAGACTTTATTGTTTGAGCATCCAACTGTAAACCATTTTCAACAAATAAACTGGGAGAAAGCTAAAGTGCTGCATAACTTGGTTAAATAGATGTTGTCATGTTTTCGTGACACTGTTCCACATAGGTGTAGTGTCTGATTTATTTTTCAATGTTATTGATCCATATACAGAACAAAGTGTCCAAGCACTCATAAAGCCTCTGATTGTTTACGTTGCAGGCAATTTCTGGTAATCTTCACAGCGTTGAACTGGAGCACAACAAACACAGACAAACATTAGTGATCAGGTAAAATTTAAAATGTCATAGTCGTTTTAATCGTGTAAATCACAATGAAATGCCTCATATCTAGATATGTGTCACACAAATAAAATTACTTTAACTAACTAAAGATTTCTAAGTCTTCTACCCTCAGGTACAACATCCACACTGATGGAGGTTGATGTCAGTGTGACCTGTTAAGGGTTTACACACAGGTGGGGACACGCATAGAGAAGATGTTTCAGATTTTTGGTTTTCTATCAGTTCATCACCATTTAGTTCAACTGGTTGATTTCTCAGTGCAACTTCAGTATATTGTCGTAAAATAGGGTTTTCTCCCAAAAACTGATCACCACTAGTTTGCAAGTAAGAGTTTAAACAAGCCTGCTGCATTTTGAAACAAATAAAGGAATGATCGAGGCAAAGCTCACATTTTTAATGTAAATTGATTTATCCATCTTAAGGTTGCAAATAGAGTATTTCATTTGTGGTGGACACAACATAGTTAGGGTCCAATTAGAGTGAGTCTCACCATGAACTGAAAGACTAATAGCAGACTGGAACTCACTCCAGACATTATGTTTTTGCAAAACTAACAAAAATTCCTTCATCGGAATATAAATGGAACAAATAAAAATGTCTAAAAAATGAAAATTGTGTTACAACTACAAATGTTTTGAGCATGTTGTATTTTTGTTAAATGATCGACTTTAAAAGATTAAAAATGCTAAATCATTTTCTCTTTTATGGTAGAATTGTCAATGTTAATTCTGAGCTTCTCTGATCTTTGAAAACATCTCAACTCAAAAATGAAAGTGTAATAAGTAGCCACAGTCATGTCACTGGGATGCCATATCACTTTAGACTTTAGAGAGTCGGTGTAAAATTCAGACAGTTCACGGATTTCTGTTTCTCAGTAAGAATACTTTAAAACAGATGGTACATTTATGCACCTCATATTCAGAATGGCTTGGTTCTCACAGAAGGAGGCAAGGATTCAGTGTCCCTCTCCCACTGTGAAGTGCCAATAGATTTTGCCACACACCAGGTGAAGAACAACTTCACCGCATAAAGTCTTGTTCTGATTGATGGGTGGTCAAAACATTGCTTTTTCAAGATAGATGCTTCCGGTTGGAACAGGCTGAAACAAGAGATGGTGCATCCACTTACTTCAAAGTTTCAGGGTGTTATGCTTCATATTTGCTTATTTAAATAAAGATAAACACCAACGAAAGATAGAGTTTGGGCTAGGTGAGTTGTTAATGTGCAATGCAACGTTTTACAAATAGTAAACAAAGCAGAACAGCTCAAACGCTTCACACTGACAGTGAAGCGTGGTGGCAAGCCTGATTAATATTGATTGGGTTAATATTTGTGCAGCCACAGAACCTGAAGAAATAGAAATTGAAGTCATTGAGCCAGCACTGAATTCCCCTCAACCTCTTCTGTGTACATGCATTATATTTATTCTTGGTCCAAGAATAATATTTTGTGTATTGTATTTATTCTTGGCCTATAAGAATAAATTTAAAACACAGATATGTGAATCTGCCTGTATGAAAGCCATAGCATGGTCATAATGAAATGGAATAAGGATCCTGTGCAGGTAGCAGAAATGGTGAGAAAGAAAACAATCAAATGCCATGAACCAATCAAAGCCCAGACCTGGATATGCATGAAATAGTTTAGATGGATCTCAAAAGAGTTGTTCATGGACAGATGCTCCCCTCAAATCTCAATACATTGAGAAAAAATTTAGTAATGACTGATTAAAATTTTCTCCCAAGCAATTTGAATGACTGACAGAAACATAAAGAGGACAGCTGTTTTGAGAGCTGCACATTAAAGCAGGAAAGGTAAACCCCTGCATGTAAAACAAGGATTTATTATATAAAATAAGGGTAAGAGTAAGTTCCTCTTTAATATAATATGTAAAAATCTGCTTTGTTGTTGGGTTTTTTTGAGAGGCATTTCCCAAAACATGTCTGTGCTCATCAGAGCCATGACAATGTTCTGAAACAGAAGAGAAATGTCATTTATCTTCATATTTCAAATTACATTTTTAGTCCCAAACAGACATTTGCCATAGTGGTGAGTTTCCCCGTGGGCTGGTGAAATCTTCGACTGTGCATTTGTTAGATGTCCAAACTACTGCCCTCATGTAACATTTCTCCCAACTTTCTGCTCACAGATAAATCACAATGCAAAGGCTCACTTTCCTAATTTTGGTCAAGGAAATGAACATGACCATTGCCAGTTACAAGTTTCAAACCAGAGTCACATAGAAAATTTGTAAAAGTGTGCCCTAGGAAAGTAAAAATATGAGCTCACATTAGCTGTTATTCACCAAAGGCTCATATTTATGTAAATACCTTGTACTGAAAGAAACATATTCCACCATGTCCTGATGTGAAATGTTGTCAGACTGAAAGTGGGAGGTTTACCATGAATAAAATTATCTGCACACCATCAAGTACACATTCCTGAATAAGTCCCTTTTTGCCAAACACTGAGACGAATGTAACATGCAAATGCAAACCCCATAGGCAGTAAGAATGCAATTAAGGTCAGCTGGTTTGCTGGAAAGGTTAGTGCTGCGTGTAGAGAAGGGACAGAGTTCGCACCCAACGCACCTTCTCTTGGGATTTTTGGTTTTACCGGCTGTGCAATGAACCATCGATCCTAACCACACACCTCCTTTTCCAACGCAGCCACTTGTGATAAATTACCTTATATTATTATCTCCAGTTGTTTACGCTATACACCCAAAGCTTTACGGAGCTGCTGGAAGAGAATGGGGGTTGAGAGCAAATTGCAAGAAGTGGGTGTGAAGGAGAACAAATAAAGGAGTTATTGACTAGGGACAACAGAAGATATTCAGGACAAAGAGGTCAAACAGAGGCAAGAACCAGCAAAGAACAACTAGAAATTTGAATATTCATAAATATTCTCAAAGATCACATCATAATATTCTCATCTCAAGCATCATTTCAGTTAAGCCAGCGAGCAGAAACAATGGATGGTGACATCAGTGATCAAACCCTCCCAGAGGAATTCTTATCATCCCTTGCATTGACATACACGCACACGGTGCACCAGCACTGCTATGGAAACAGCAGGAATGTGGATGTGCATCAGTGTTAAAGGGATGATACGCAGCACACAAAGCAGAGACAAAGGCACTGAAAACAGAGCTGACACCACTCAAAACTGCCTCCAAATCAGCTGAGTAAGACGACCAGCATTCACATTTTCCCTGATTTAAAAAAAAAAAAAAAAGAGAGAGAAGCAAACCAGGGGTCATCAGATGACTGAGAAACTCACTGACAGCAAAAACGGAAAGTTAACCAACTGTTTTCACATGTAGGGAAGGAAATACCGCAGGTCTGTTAGAGAGCTTGATCTCGGAAGTGTCAGAGGGAGATGTTGTTTCACAGCAGAGCCAAGGCGGACGGACCGTATCCGATCCCTCGGCTCACTGTACCAGCTGACTGCTATGGAAACAGCAGGAGTTGCTGCGTATGTGAGTGTGGTGGTAGAAGTTTAAAGGAGCTGTAAACCCATTTCCCCACATACTGAGGGGACGAAGACAATCACGCATCAATGAAGAAACTCTTGCTAACATCTGTTCCCCATATAGATGTCAGAGTAAGTATATAAATATAAAAAAAGGGACAAAGCAGCTGCAGCGTGCACACATATTAAGAGGACAGACTGGGCAGCCATTCAAACGGCTTGGTAACAGTAACCCACAGCAACCCGAAATCCAGCCCTCTTTCCTTCTCTCAAAAGACACCGATCGTCTGTCCAGCTAAGGGAGAAGTAGCACACAGAGTAAAAAGAGGTTGTAACTTTACCCGCTCTGCCTCGACACAAGTGCGCCACACACCCCCACCTTCAAAAGTTCAAGGGGTTAATTATACAACACTAGAATGGATTTTGGGAGACCCTAGAGCGGACACGAGTCAAACAGAAACCTCTCCCCCAATCTTGCTCAAACCAACCGCTCTCTGATTCTAAAATAAGCACTTTCCTCACGGTGACACTTTGCAAAGCTGGATCTGGAGGGCACTCGCTCTTCTCCACATTCTTGCCATCTCTCAGCACACGACTCGGGCAGGCTGCACGCCCGGAGTGGCTCACTTACTGTTGTGGTTGTGCTGCACCGTCTCCTGCATGCTGGCGGAGGAGTCCGTTGCCCCCAGCTCAGCAAGTCTGCGGCTGGTGGCGCTCAGCTCAGACCGCAGGTTGGTCACCTCCTGGCTGGCCGACTGAATGGCCCCATCGATGCGTTGGGCCAGCTGCTTGTTGTCATCCATCATTTTCAGGATTTTTGCCTGGGGGACAGAGGGGAATCCAAACACGGTGTCATGCCGACAAGTTGACCATTTCCTGACAAGGCATAAAATCCTTCTCTTTCAGTCCTCTCACTCTTTTCTGCTCATGAAAACACAAACTTATATCCTCTGAGCTTTTTGTCCTTTCCAGTTAAAGAGACGCATCTGGTTCAGGGGAAATATGTGTTTGCAGGAGGGAGTATACGTTTCAGCAGAGATGGTGTGTGTGTCAGTGTGAAGGGGAGCCTGCGTGTGTGCGTTTCTGAGAGCGCCGTGGCAGCGTGTGCGCTTGCGTGTGTATGTGTGTGTCAGAGAGCCAGCACTGCCCCAGTGAAATGTGCACCCCGCAGCTGACTGTTGAAAGGACACAGAGCATTGAAAGATGACAAGAACGTTTTTAAATGGACTGTACCATTTGGAGAGAAAGTTAGAGGGGGGTGCCGGCTATTCCATGGAAATGCATGGAAGTCGGGGCTCCTCAGCACAGCTGGTTTTAGGAGATAGTGATAAAGGTTTGTGTGTCGCACTAAAACGATTCACAGTAAGGTCTTATAATCCAATCTGCAATAAAGTACTGCAGCTTCCCTCTTTGTCTGAGTATACTGCATGGACCTCCTGTGGGGGCCTCATAAACAAAAGGAAGGAAATCATTAGTTTTGACAAAGAAGCAGTTGTGACGAGAAAAACAATAAGAGTTGAAGCTTGTACCACAATGTCACAAATACACCTTTAATGTTCTGCTGAAACTAAGGAATATTTAATTCGGCATAAGACATTTTATTTTTAAATGCATATATGTATAGGTTTCTCTCAGTCCATCTCAAAGCTGTTTTATGAGGTTTTATTGATGGTAATAAAATGGAGTGTATTTAAATTAAAAAGTCAAAGTTGTTTCATGAAGACCTGTCCAGTTATCACGTGACTTTGTCGGTTGAAATAAGTTAACGCAAATATTATGAGCTCCAGATATACAGGTAAATGCTTTAGGTTTGACATCTTGCATTTATTTTTTGAGAGAGTTATAAAAAGAAGTAGTTGTAAAATTGTTTCACTGCTGTGCGGATGGAGTCAGTTTTGTGTTGCAGCATTTCACTTGAAAAGAGAAACAGCGACAGAGAGACAGACAAGACAAACCGTAGACACTTTAAAGCTGCAGTATGTAACGTTTATGAAATTATATGTTTTTTTACATATTTGCTATAACTGTCACTATGTCATGGTATGGGAGATTATCTGTGAAAAACATATCAAGCTCCTCAACCTGCTCTCAGTGCTGCATTTGCCACCTGCCGAAATACACAACTCTTGGTCAAAAAACGAACAGTTGGAGGCAGGTGGAAGGTCTTAGCACTGTCAATCAACTCGGGTATGCGCTCCTCAATAGTGGCTGAGAAACAATTTACAGGTTATCTGCCACCATTGGCTCGTCAAAACTAGCCCTCTAAAATGTCTTACACTGTGGGCCCAAAATTAACTTTAATTTTTTTCAGTTCATCCAAAGACTCACCATCTGGGGTGTATGTTTGCACTGATCCCAAAGCAAAATGATATTATGTTTGCCTTCAACTGTATGTATGCTTTGAAAACACTATTATATTTAAACTAACTCACCAGAATGTAGGATCAGGTTCTTTCCACCTCAGGATATTTTTTCCACTAAAGCATCAAAATGGTATTTTACATTGATAGACCCACAGTCGGTTTCTTATGTTTATCACAAGCTGATAAACATATCAGAGCTAAAATGTTACTCCAAGTGATCCATCTGCAGGCCTCAGGGGGAAAATTACCAAGCGACAACCCAAGTCAGTATGAAGCTTTAATCTGACATTAGGTTGCCAAAACATGCACACTCACTCAGCAGTGCAGCTGGGTAACCTGTCCTGCCATGTGGTGAGTGGAGGTTAGCCACCATGCTGCTTAAGCTGGAGGAGCGGGTGACTGCTGCGTGCTCCCGGAAATTATTACAGTAGCCTGAGGCACTCTGTGAATGTGACTGTGCGCCTGAAGGTCAGAGACTGCGCTCCACACAATTGAATTGTCTCATATAAAAGTTAATGGGCCACCAACAGCAGTGAGTAAGCAAAGAAGATGGGAACAACACAAACATGCTCGCAACACTTCATCCATCTGCCTCGACATCCCCCACTGATCTCACTCTGTAAGTGAACGTCACGTTATTTATAGACGACCATGGTGCTGTGTGTGATACACCGGTCACATGGGACGACGGACACATACATGCACACAGGAGGGGGGGGCAACATGCCTTACATTATAGGACTAATAATCCAGTTACTAGCTCATGGTCATGATTTAAACTTTTTGTAAACAGAGAACCATTTGAAGTACCTACATCGCTGATGCCTTACAAAATTCTTCATTCTCCTTGAACTTTTTCACCTTGGGTCATGTTACAGCCATCAACATCATTGCAATTTATAAGAATTTTTATTGATCGGCCCGTTCAAACAGGTGCATAACTGTGGAGTGGAAAGAATGTTTTTAGTTTATCTTAAAAATAAAGATCTTAATAGTGTGGTGTGCATTTGTATAAAGTCAATAGTTTGCTGAGCGACCTTTCCCTGTATATACACGGTGTTTTGGAGTATTTCTCTACCACAAAGAAAAATTTTAAAAAACTGTCAAAAAGTGACTCAAGTAAATAGAACATAGCAAATGTAGCTTTTCAACAAGACTCTTCTTGTCATTGCTCCAGTAAGGTTAGATTTGTGGAGTTTGTGCCACAGATTTTTTTCCAGCTGAGCTGTAGGTCTCAGCAGCTCCTCCACTCAGCCATTTTTGATTTATGGCATTTTTGTCAGTCTTTCAGCTCATTTGTGGAATCCTCTATTAGTCGATTTGTAGCTCATTTCTGTCTATTTTTGAATGATGGATTTAACAGTACTCAGTGAGACGTTCAAGGGTAATGTTATAGTTTTATCACGTGCTTTAACTTCATCCTCATAATGAGTTTTTCAAACACATTAATTAGGTGCCTTATGAGGGTGGTTATCTTCATTGGGTTTTCTTTAAAGGTATCATATGAATATCATTTTTTTAACTATTAAAAATTAAAATGTAAGGCATACTTCCTTTTCCTTTCTGCTCCACTGCATAAGTACTTTTCGTGTTTGACGCTCATGTAAAATCCATCTAAATTACATTGAAGTTGTTTGTATAATCTACCAATACATTCCTTGTCTTCTTTTTTCATCATAGAAAAATGTTACTGTGTTAGAAGGATTTGTCCAAAATGTTGTGTATAAAAGTGTACAGAGTTGGATTTCGGATCCCTTTTGAAAAAAATGCTTTGCAAACTTTTCAAACCAGACAAGTGGACTTTAAGTCAAAAGTATGCTTAATCATGCTTTATATGAACGCCCCTTCAACTAATTATGACAAATACTGTATTTCCACCATCTCCTGTCATCGCAACACAAAGTGAAAAATGATTAAAAACTTGTCGTTTGACTTGATTGGTTGACTCAGGTGGAGAGCTGCGCCTCATTCCTGTGGATGTGTGTTGAAATCTGTTTCTTTGTGTTTAGCACATAAGTGGACCTTTGTAGAAAGGTTCTTTTTCTGAGGTCTTGAATGTGTCTGCTGATCAATGAAGTGAATCAGGACATGAAGGATAAGTAATTAGGGGGTGCGCTGGGGGCTTCAGATTAGCATATGAATAGTGAAAGTCGGGAGTGGAATCGGCGCGCAACCATTCTTCATTGTCGTGCAGCCGAGGGGGCACATGGCATGTCTTTTCCAGCAAAGTTCCCTGATTTAACTAAAAGTCGCTAAAGAAAGTTATTGTACTGAAGTCTGTGTGCAACACTTCTTCTGCATGGCTGATCTCAATTGTGCACTTACAGCAGTGGGATTATGTTGCTAAGGAATAAACCACCAAAACACCTTACACTGGCTTTGTGTTTATTGCCTGGAAATGAAATACAATGATTTCAGCTCCTGTGGCCAAACAGCAACATATAAACAGAGCATCTGTTGCCATTTAACCTATTTTAACCGAATGCATGTAAGAGGTAAGATTTCTCTTTGTTTTTAAGCCCAAAGGTTTTCAAAAAACATTCAAGCTTAAATTGGTTTGGGATAACATTTCAGTTTAAACTCAAACACACTTAAAGGAAGCACCAAAAAAAGGGCGGTACTTTAAAATTCAAATGTAAATGGTTTTAAAATAACCACTGACCTGGCACAAAAGGCTTTCTCACTTTTATTTATAAAACACGAGAAAGCGTTCACACTTTTATCATCTCACATCAGTACGACAACTTCAGATGAAATACAGCTGCCACTTTGAGAGGCTTAATTAATTACAGCCACTATAAATGTGTAAATGAAGAGCAAATAGAGAGGAACTGCTAACCTGCTCTTTCCAAAACCATTCAAAAATATTAACCTGGCAGTGAGAAGCAGCGAGACTCTGGTCAAAACCGTTCACTTGGGATCTAAGAAAGGACAACTCTGTGTGTTTTCGTGCACATCACATTTCTTCAAGAAATAAGTCTTGAATGCAGCAGTTATGTTCGTTTACAAAAATAAAACCTCATACTGATTTAGAAAACCATTAAATAGTGATGGTCAAAAGACTCCTGGACTGCCAGACGTCTACAATAAGCAAATGCTTTATGTACATTTGAACTAATTTTATAACAGCACACAAAAAGCACCATGTAATAAGCTTAAACAACATACAATTTCAGGTGCTTATCTTCTTCAAATGGTATAAAAACTATAACTCACAGAAAAAAGCTCAAGTTAAAAAAATAATTTTCCATTATGTTTCAGATAGCTAAAAGTCTCCTTCAGTATGCAGTGATTTCAGATTCCAGGTCTCAGAGTTGGAGGACGTTTATATAGAGCATAATGATACCTACACAACAATTTGTGTTAAGTCATTCAGACTGCCTCTGCATTGCAGAGTTCATGGTCTGCACCAAAATCACCTGCTCACTGAGAGCATCTGCTAAGGCCAACCAGCAAGGTGGGAAAGATGTTATAATGCAGATCCCTGCGAATGTGAACACTTTGTGTTTCTGGTCCCTAGAAGTAAAAGCAAAAAGTTTAATAGGAAAAAACAAAAAGGAATTTGAGTTTTTATTGCTGAGCTCTGTGTTGAATTCCTATCAAGGCAATCTTGACAACACAAATCGTCTCATTCAGATCAAACTACACCAAAAATAAATAAAATAAAATAATACACACATAAACACACAATTAGAGGGAAATGCTGTGAAAAGTAATTTGTTCTAGAAATTTTTTTTTAGAAAGTTATATTCCCAACTGAGCTCACGTATTCAAAGACTTTTTGCTCGTGGTTTGCTTCCTACATCCAATGACCCATGGATTTCAAGTTTCTCCTTGTGTGACAGAGAGGAAAAGATGATGGGAAAAAGACGAAAAACATTTTTGTTTAAAATGGCTCTTTCTGAACATGCCCTCACACATAACGATAGATGGTAAGGCTCTTATTACACAATTAATCTACCAAAAATGATCCCCAGGCAAACTGATCATTTTGGCTGCTAAAGTATTTGAGGCAGAAAAAAGAAAAAAATATATATATATTGCTGATTTCTAATTGAGCAGGGCAGTGAGCCCAGGCACATTCCTATGTAGTAATGAAAGGATTATTGATCTTTTTTCTGCATTCCACATTTAATTGGGTTCTTATATGAGGATGAGAAATTACCTCCAGGACATCGAATAAAATTTGCACATAAAAAAAAGAAGATTTTGGAAAAATACTGCAGACTAATTAATGATTCTTGACCCAAAACAATAAAGTGACATTTTATCCAGAATTCTAATTTAAATTATGCTTCATATTAATAATGCTGATGCTTATATATTTTGTCCATGGATGGATTTTTAGATGCAAACTCATTTACCTATGTGCAGTTTCAGTAAGAAATTTGTAAACAATCTTTGGCATGAATTTTATATTCACTTAGAGCTCACTTGGTATGGAGGGACATAAAGAAAGGGGAGGAAGGATGGAAAAAAGTAAAGAGTAACAAAGAGGGAAGGAAGGAAGGAAGATAATAAGGAATAAAGAACAGAAAGGGTGGGGAGGAAAGAGGGAAGAGAGGAAGGAAGAAAATAAACAAGAGAACAAAATGAATTAAAAAGAAAAGGTACAAAGGGAAAGGGGTAGGGACAAAGGAAGAGTGACCACAAGGTATTCAGGAAGGATGAAAAATGTGACAATGCAGGAAAGAAGGAGACAAGGAACAAAAGAAGGAAGAATAAAGCACAGAATATTTAGGACTTAATTCTGGAAATGGACATGTTTTACTTTTTTTGTTTCGTTTGTTGTCATAATTATCTGGACCTTCAAAATACTGGAATCAAATTCTGGACTTCTCCAAGCTGAGTGTGCATCTGTGTGTGCTAATATACCCCTAAGCAAACTGCAGAGAAACATGGACCAGTAAATCCTTTCTCAATCCAGTGTAAATTATTGTTGTGCTTTTGTTTCTGCCTTTCTGAGCAAGTTCAAGGCCAGTATCTGTAATTACAATCAGTTCATTAAGATGAGCAGCATGTTTCGGGTGACAAACAAGCTCCTGGAGAAAGGATACTGATGCGTTTGTTGTTCTTGGCACCAGCAGCACAGCGTGTATTCTCAGGTGAGAAATAAGATACATGGATATACCCGAGTAAAGCCAACGAGTCTTCACATACAGATACGCTCTCGCATGCTGTCTGACAAGAGGGAGAGGTTTGCTGTAGGAAACTGTGCAACCAGAATAACCTTTATCCTTATCCTGTCCTCACCAATTTTCTGTAATCTCTAGTTCCATTCACACTAAGCTCCTGTGCCCATTCTGCTGCCTTCATGTGGCCATTGTAGGTGTGAGGCTGATGCTGATGGAAGGGACAAAAGGACATTTCTGGGGTCTTGCCATAAAACCAAATGCAAGTCTGCTGCCATGCGAAAGCACAGGTCTAATCTTGGACACAAAACTGATTTGCAGACTAAGAATCTGGATTCTTTGAAGTGTGTCAAGGAGGCTCATAGGTCTGTGCTATAGAAAACATGATTACAGATAAGTTTGAATCTGTTTGTGTTATTTCACAAAGCACATTTTTTTTTGAAAATAATGACTTGAAAGCTTGTGTTTTCAGGAAGAATCTTAAAAGTGGATTTTGGGCCTCAGCAGACAAACCTTCAAACAGAAACACCACCTTCAAAAACAATCAAACCGAATACCCCAAAGGTAATTTATTCATGGCGGTTCTGAAACAAATCTGGTTTTATTGCAATTAATTTTGCAAGATGCTTAGAAACATTTAGATTGGTTCAAAAACTAAGGCCTACGTCTCAAATTATAATCCAGGACAAACAATTAGCAAACGAAATTATACTTATTCACAATGTCTTTGTAAATATTTTGCAAAAATAAATGCTGGGAAGATGCCATTAGCTGCTTCACTCGCAACAGAATAGGAATGTGGTACTAAATGAAACCAAACACGTAAAACGCCTTTGAAAGGCAAAATACTAGCAGGATAGAGTTCGTATTCCAACTTGCATTATTCAGTAGCAGAATAAATGTCACTTAGGGCTCACATTTAGAAGAATATGTATAAATAGGATGGCTGATCTTACTGAAAATGAATGACTTTATTATTTTTTTATTTTATTTCAGGTTGAGAGACAGCTCCTGTCTCTTCTATTCAGTATGCAATAGCCATCAGCTTGTGTGACGAGGACAGAGAGACGCTATGTTTACCTGCTATATGGTGACGGAGGTTACGGAGGCGCTCTGGTTGTGTTGATGCATCCCTTCAAAACCATTTTGCCTCAAAGGCAAACAGCCTGAATGATAAGCTTTTCTACACTAAAACAAACATATATTAATAGAATAAGACAGGTACAAAAGGCGCATTGTTTCTTTCTTCATTGTGAAAACCTTTGAAGGAGCTTGGAGTCAGGCTGACATTAAAACTCTGAACTAAAGCTTACATTAGTTTACTATTGCTACTGTCACTACTGCTTTTGACATGCAAAGAAAAAAAAAAAGAACGATATGCTAATTTAGTTCTTGCAGCATAAAAGAAAAATATTTGTTTTGCATCTTTCTGAGAAGACAAACTGACAACAGCTCCACACAGAAAAATAGAAACCAGTTAGCATTTCACTTGCAACAGCAATAAGCTTTAATGTTTCCACTTTTAAAATTGTCAGCATAACAAATAAAATGCATAACTACAGAATGCAGTTAGATAATTGACAAAAACATGCATCTTGCGTTCAAGACTTACATTTGTTTTTTGTTTATTTTTTATTGTGTCATATTGTTTGTTTTAGTCTTGTTTGATTTTGAAGTTTCCATGTAGTTCAATTTGTTTCTTTTTGCTAAATCTGTCATTTTTAGTTCATGCTAGCTGGCTTTGGGTGCACAAAAGTAATTTTTAATATTTTCTTTTAAAATATTCACAATTTCATCAAAATCTTCAGGGAAAAAAAATGCTAAATGTCTGTTTCTCTCCAAGTAAGTGAGTTGATCTTTTCAACCAAAGGAAACTTCGTTTTAGCCTGAATGAATTCAGTTAAATTAGTTGACAGTTGATTCATTTGAAGTAGAATTAGACTGGTTCCCACAGTCATTATGACCCTGGAGAAATGGAATAAATTATACAAATAGTGAGAGAAGCCTCAAAGAGCCCCATAGGGAATCAGCTTCTCATCACTCCTGCCATCACACATCAGACTTCTCCCCAACATATGCAGATTTTTGCAAATGAACCATTACTTCAAATAATAAATTAGCATTGAGTGCTTGTTGACTGTCTGTGTGTTTAGCAAAACAATAAAACTGGAACACATTTGTGTGCTAACCACCCGAGTCTGGGCACAGACATTTTGCATAAATTTATATAATATGGAGGAGGGAAATGTGATGTGAATATTCACTGCTTGCCAAAAAAAAAAAAAAGGGAAAAGAAAAGTCTTCTGACTTTTCCTGTCTGAATGCTGGAAATGAGGCATATTATGACATACACACTTGGGACATTTGGTTGGTGAAATATTTTTAACATTAAGGCCAAATTATTGGTTTTTATGGCAGATTTAGATTTAAAATAGTATTTTTTACAACTACAAAATTTCTTTCTGATAGCACATGGGAACATTTTCTCTGGCCTTAAACAAGTCATTAATGCTCCAATGCAAGTTAAAACACATCTGCAAAAAAAAAAAAAACTCCTTCACAGAACTGCTAAAGACCCAGTAATTCTGAATGCTTCATTGCAATTGTTTCTATAAAAGTAAAACGTTTAATGGGATGAAATGCTTAAAGATTACAACGCTGCACTGATTGTGGGAAAGTAGTTCATAGTTCATATTTGTACACAATTCAGATCAGAACATCCACCTTAAAAAGCCAAAGTGGCAAAATAACTTATCAATCTTCAAATTGTCTGTTAGTGAAATGATTACACTTTTGGCATGATAACCACAAAGTAGGTTTAAATAATATAACGATTCAACTGATGACATTTGTCATCCATTGTCCCTTTTGTGCACAATTCCCTCAATTCCACTTAATTTACAACCGCGGGACAAGAATCACAGGTGCACCTCAAAGGCTCACAAGTGATCAATCTGGACAAGAAGTCTGCTGGAAGAATTACCATGATTTATGGCCTTCGACATTGTTATTTACAACTGTGTCAAAGCGGCCCGGCAGGAGGTCACTCATGGGAGCATCCCGATGTAGGGAGAGGAAATCAGAGATAGCTAAAGTGTAATTACCTGAATGACAGATAAGGAGGCAAGAAGTGAGAAAAACCTCTACCTTTGCAAAATATGAGTTCACAGCCAAAGAAAGATTCTCAAAATCCAAATTAAAAAAGGGGATAGTGGAAAAGGATTGTGATGAAAAACAATATATCTATAGACATAGTTAAAAACAAAGACACAAAAAAGTCTGCTGCACAGTACAAGTCAGGCAAATGATCAAATTGCAGCAACGCGTCTCTGTGTTGACTCACTCATCATAAAAAGTATTTGGACGAATGATCTGCTACTGAAGACTTCCAACTATTCTGATATTTTTCTCAGCGTGCATTCAGACAAAATATATAAAAATTCATGATATTGACTTTTACCAGTATACTTTAAAAAATCTCTCTGACCATGCTGAGCCCTCTTATTTTATACTTTCTCTGTGGATGTTTCAAAAATGGTGACCACTAAAATCTCTTTTTTTTTTTATAGATAAAAAAATAAATCAGCTATTTTTGGGGGGAGCAGGGATTCTGGTCTGATTTAGTGAATTAACATGTTGGATTATGGTCTCTGGACCTTTTGCCATGTCCATTATCTGTGTGGATCTTGGCTCATAATTTCAAGTACATGTCCTGCCTTCCATTAATCTGATCTGAAATTAATTTGGATATCATTACCTGTGAACTGCTTGAACCCTCTCCTTCCTGCAGTATTATTCAGCAGTCTGGTCGCCTCTCAGACATCATTCTTCAAACCTCCGTGAAGCTTTTTCTCTGAAATATCCTTGCCATGGTAGCTCCTCCTGATAGTCACAAGAGCTAAATCAATGGAGTCATTTGGAGAGAGAGAGCTATGGACAAGATACACCCTCACAGTTTAACAGATGTAGATCATTTTTACAAGATAGAGGGGGCAAATATTACCAAGCCAATATGTGGAATATTGATAGACTCCAAAAATCACAGAGACTTACGGCTCTTTATAAATCAAAGGGGGCTTTAGAAAAATATTGAACTTCCTGTCTGTGTGCATGTGTGTGTGCATGCGTGTACTTGTTTGGAAGCTACATCTAAAAAGTCTGTTTCCTTTTTTGTTCCAATGAAAATCTTAGTTTGATGTTTGCCATAAACTCCCTTTTCAAGCTGTAAAATGTTTTAGCAATAAAAAACATCGTGTCAGCGACCACACTACCCTTCACTTCATTCAAGGCATCACAGCATTGAAGGTTCTTACATTATGTTCACAGTTTGTGTTTATCTGACCTTTTTCAAACGGTGCTACAACTTTGGTCATGGAGAAAGGGAATTCAGACAAACTGACCTTTTCTTAATTTGGCGGTTCAATATAACAGGAAAGCTATCAGATGTTTCCCTCAAATGTAATATAAATGGACACGAGTCAAACATGAAAGTGTATTCCCTCATTCCCCAGATTGTATTTTTGCAATCAGCCTAAACAGACTGTAAAAAAAAAAAGATTGTGCTTATTCTTGCTTTGGTGGTCATTTCCATTTAGTGCAACTAATTAAAACACTATACATGCTAAATGAATCTGGCAGAGTTAATTAAAAAATGTCAATCATTTTGCAGGAACATTTCTAATTTGCATGTGACTAATTTCTTAATATGTGGCTGGCACTAAAAAATAAATTACTGACAATTATTAATACTCGTAGCATCAGTGGACTGTATCATCATCTTTATTTGATGTTAAAGGATTTTATGTTGGGTTTTTTCACACCGAATATGCTTATGAGAAGAACATGACCTTAAATGAAAACCACAGTCTCACAAATGACAAATTCACATAAATGCAAAGTACAGCTAAAACTTAAAAACTTGTTTGCCAAGTGTTTTCTACTTTTGCAAAGTCTTGAAGAAATTATAAGAGCCAGAAATTTTGGACTTACTGTAATTAAAATTCCCAAACACAAATACTCACAGTGTGAAAATCAGAAAATGAAAAATAGTGCATTTGAATCCAAGACACAAACTTTGGTGCTCCATATCACCAACGTTTATCAAGCTGAAAGATTTTGTACTCTGAGGTATTCTACTGCTGCAATATATAAACATTTATAAATAATGTTTATATACTTATAAATATTCTAAGTATACAATGTTTATAAGTATATGGCACCTTAATACAGACAGGAAGTTCAATATTTTTCTAAAGCCCCCTCCAATATCTTATGTTTCTGGTTTTTAGGAAATGGGTGTAATTTTCACCATTCTTACTGATCTAAGACAAGAAAACAGAGTTAAGACTAATGAGAAAACCAGGTTTTCTCATTAGTCCTCCTTATACAATAAAGGAGTTGATGATACTAATCACCTGCAAATAGCTAAAATCTGCAAATATTTCAGATCTGCTCCGTGAAAATACTAGACCAATGTTTCGTTAGTAGTTTAGAGTTACAGTCCACAGAAACGTCCTCCTTGTTCAGGTCCACTCATGATTTATTTAACATTCCCAGACTGTTCAACAAAAGAAAGTTCAAATTTCAACGCACATAATCTTGTCAAAATGAGAACTGTCCTCGTTTTTACAAGACGAGTTTCATATCTCCTGTTAAAACAGGCATCTTTCCCACACACAAATATATGCCAGCACACACAATAACCAGATCAATATCACAAAGATTGATCTGGTTATTGTGATGGAGCAAAATGGCTTCAAGATATGACTCTGACTGCTCCTGAGCCGCCTCCTCCTGCTGCTTCAGCTGAACAGACAGATGTTAGTCATCTGGAGCAGCTCTCAGCGTGGCAGCAAGCTCCAACCTGACAAATCGTCTCATAACTCAAATAGTTGCACACAACACAATACTACCTTCATCTAAACGTGCTTCCCAGGAGCGACAAACCAACCTGGCTTGCCAGTCACATCATGTCATACTAATAATGTTACACACTTCAACAAGCTTACAGGATTACCTCCCTCTCTGGAACCCTACAATCTGTGCTAAAAACAAACATGAAAAGAAGATTATGTCAGCGTATATGAGATGTTACGTAAAGGCAAACGCACCGCAGCCAACCGCGTTTAGTTTTTAATTTTGTAGATGTGCAGACCAAAATTCTGCCCTTCAAAATGCGGTAGATGGAAGAAGAAGATCTGAGTAATGTCCAGTCCTTCGGGAGAAGCAGCTGGTTCCTATCGATAAAGCAACACGAATTCATCTAGCAGTAGGAACATGCTGGCATGAGTTAAATACATTATTATTTTTTTATTTTTTTCTAATTGGAGAAAGAAGCAGTGCTTGTTTAGCCAACAGTAAAAGCCTTGGGGGGGAAGAGGACACAACTGCCTGCTGAGAAAGAGAAAGTCATTTGTTCTAATTTTACATTATCTATTGGAGGAGGCCGAGTTATCAGAAGGAGCTAAATGCGTGCCCAGACACAGCAAAAGAAAGAAAGTCAGCAAAAAAAATAAATAAATAAATAATAATAATAATAATAATACGGAGAAATATCAGCTTTAAAGACTTTTAAATAAAAACAGAAGTACTATCAGGAAGACATATGCATCCAGTGTGCTTACAGGGAGAGGACACAGAGGATGATGCAAGGCAAGAAACATTTGACTAGGGAGAAATGAATATTGCATCTTATCTAAAGTACCTGGTAGTGTTGTCTTTTCTGTTTGTTTTGTATTATTGTTTTTTTCTCAGGAAGCAGCATCTTTGACTTGGTCTGAAATCCCGTTGAAATTCACCTTCCAACAAATCACGTGAAACAATCCTGATTAAACAAAACACTCTGTATAATTCAAATATCCAATTTAAATGTTCGTCTTTGCAGAATCACATGTCAGAGACCTGAGATCTTTGAGTGAATAGGAAAAGCATTATGAAGAATTGTCCACTTCTTTATAAACCATAACCCTTTTGGTGTATGTGTGAGTTAGGAAAGTGAACAAATCCTCAGAGTCCTGACAAGATCACTTCAAGTCAAAAGGACTCATGTATTTTTTTTATTTTTTATTTGAGCAACTGAACTCTTAAGTTAATCGTGAAAGGAATCTTTCAAGGCTCTTCAATTCTAAGCATTTCAACAAATACATAGTGACTGACGACTCCTACAGAAAAGACTATTAATGATAATTTCACAACACTATCTGACTTCAAAACATCAAAACTATCTCTTTCAGAATGTTTTGCAACAGTTATGCACATCTGCTCAACGATTTGAAAAATCCAGTTCACGTATAACTTAAATAATAAAAATCTTTGAATTGTGTAGTATCAGTATTTCAGCTACGAGTAATGGTTCAGATAGGTGCTTTGGACTTGTTCACTTTTCTAACTTTCAAAGAGATGACCCACGACTGCTATGAGTAAGGGAGCCATTACTGATAATACCGTCTCACAACCACAAAAATATCTCCCTCTTCAAAGCCCAGTTGAAACTCGCCTTTACCTCATGTTTACAACAGATCATGCCTAAATAAAAAAAAAAAAAAACTTATTTTTTCACAAAAGGTATTGGCCAACAAATTCCGGTTTTATAGAACTCCAATAAGCAATTTAAAGTAGTGCCTGAAGAGTAACACAAAACATAGTAGAGAAGAAAAGAAAATTGTATCTTTTACAATTGTCCTATTAGGTTCAACAGAATAAGTTGCTTCAACTGATTGCTTTCAGTTATGGACAATATAAGGGATGTTTATTACTGTTTATTATTTAAATTCACACAGGGTGCCAAGTAGCCATTCAGCTTAAAATTAGTCATGCTTACCTTCATCCATCCATTTTCTTACATCCTTATCCCATTGGGGTCAGGAGTGCAGCCCTAATATCTTCAGAATAAGCCTAAATAGCTAATATTATCAGTTAGGATCACAGCTAAGAAATTCTGTGATTCTTTTACTGTGTCCCATTCACATGGGTGATGACTGATGTGCACGTCCAGCATAAAACAACAAATCTCCACCCACACACTCAGCCCTCCCTCCTCATCACCGGTGCTGCTACATCAGTTTCTGCACATGCTCAAGAGTCAGTCGTGAACTCCTGAATAAGACTGAACTAATATTACTGATCAACACAAGTTATTCCTCAATCTTGCTGAGAGAATTTGTAACATACTGTATTTCTTACTGGAGTCATTGTTTTTTCACAATAAGTGCTTTATTAAATATTAGATAACTTGTTTCAATAAAACAAAAGCTGTTCCAAGTAGGTCAGACTCCGATCTATCTTTATTTAAATGTTCCAAATGAATGCAAAATGGTTTAATGATTAGCCAGACAAAGTCAGAAAGATATGTTGAGGGCTCTGACTACAATTTAATACAATCAAAGTTACCAAAATCCCTTAAATACCCTTTGATTAGTTCCCAAACACACAGTTTATCACTTAAAAGGCAATACTATCTGATTTATAAATGCACATACAGTAGCAGTGAGGACTCTTGTAGTGGGAAAAGGACATTATCCACTTGAACAGCACTGGGTTCACCTTGAGTAGGTCAGCTTTGAAGTTTAACTCAGGGGGCCTGATATGAAACCAAAATAATCCAATTTGAGCCGGTGTTTAATCATAAAAGGATCCATCTTTTATTCTGTAACTGCTGGTAATTACTGCTGTAGATCAAAGAAATATGAACGTCTCTCTTCATTAGCCTTTAAACTGAAGGAATTACGTTTTATTCTGTCAGAATAACCAATGTGTTGTCCTGTAACTATTGTTGTAAAATTTACAGTTATTCAATGATGCACATATTCATGTAAAAGCATTTAAAATCATTAGACTCAGGATTTGAGTCTGCAACAATTAGTTATTGATATTAATCATTTTAATTACATGTCACTTAGAAAAAAATCTGAATTTGCACAATTCTCATTTGTAGGAGTTCATAATGTTATGCATTGCATGCAATAATAACACTCCCATAGAACGTAATTTCAAACAAAGAAGCTTCTGAATAATTTTTTTAAAAAGAGAGTGGAGACATCTGAAACAAGAGGAAATGTGACCATGTGTTAAACATCCAGAGGTCAAAAACAGGAGCAGGTTTCAGACATGAAGATGAATACTATTCTTTGATCTCCGGGAATATGAATGAATATTTCAACATAGCTCGATACTAATAACTCATCTGTGTAGCGCTTTCATCTCCATCTAATGGACAACAGAACAAATACCGAGAACAACTATACACAGTTATTTGCAGCTTGGTTTCAGCAGAGGACGGTGCGGTGAAATTAAATTTTTCAATACTTTATTTTCAGTTGAATGCATGAATGACAAGTTAAAAAAGTCAAAGCAGATACAGCATTATTATATTATTTGTGGTTTCCAAAAAATCTCAATTTAATTAAGAAAGTCTCAGATTTGGAGTCAGTTCCAGACCCAACTGTCGAGCTAGAACCAGATAGTTAAACATGATGATTTCCAGAGCAGCAATTAGTAAACCTCAAGCTGCAGCTCTTATATTAAGAAACCATTGAATAGTCCGCAGTCAGGGTTTCAGAAAATAAAAGAAAAAAATAAGCAATACAGAATTCAAACAATGTGAGGCTTTTCTCATTGGCTGCTGAGTAGATTGCTGTGTAACGTGCAGATACTTCGCACAATAACAGATAGGACTGCTTCACACATACCTGTTTTTAAGGTACACAGTATTTGAGCTTTGAGAGCAAATGGTGAAACTAAGGTGAATGCCTCGGAGACTTTAGTAAGGAAAGATTGGGTGGTATGAGCAAAAAGACAGAAGATGTATCTGATGGTCTGCTTCCATAGTAACATTTTGCACCTTGTGCACATGTATACACACAAACACAAATAAACACCTCTCAGACAGGCGGACGATCGATGGTGGTTTCCACTCAGGCTCAATCAATAGATGAGCAAGTTAGATTAGGAGAGCATTGGACCTAAACTCTTTGGAAAAAGCAGTTTTCTAAGTGAGGAGAAAGATCAGTTTGCTACCAGCAGCAACATGTTATAGACTCAACTAAAGTTACAACGTCTTTTGTTGTGGTAAAAAAAAACTCCAAAAAATATATATTCCAATATTGGACCATATCCAAAGTCCAATATTCCTGAACCAAAAAAAAAGACAAGAGTATATTTCCATATGTCTCTCTCTCCAGTGCAAATTACAAATAAGTGGTTCAAAGACATGAAAGATTGAATGTTTAAAAAGCAGGGATTGAAGTTTGAGCTTTTCTAAACAGAGTATCCAGAAGGCAACAGAATGAGAGGGGACATTAGGTGCAAAAGCAGGAAGTGGCCTTCACTACGTCCCTGAAATTTTTTCCACATGAAATGAAGATTCATGTTAGTGTAATATTGACATACCCACACACAGAATCACTACAGAATGGGACACGTGATTATGTTCGATGAATCATGATTCAAGATACGTTTGAGGAGGAGAGTGCTCCATTCACTAGTCCAAACCTGAAGGGGGTAGTGAAGTTTTCAGCATCAAGTCTAAAAGATAACATCTGTAAATGTCGTTTTCTGACAGTGACATCAAAAAATGGTCATCTGCTCATCTTTGATAACGGAGAAAGAAAACGTGTTAGAACACCAAAAATATATTCATTACCACCAATTATAATTTCCATCAATTCAATTTACTTTGATCGTTTACCCTTTGTGTAATTTGTTACTTGTACGACATTATAAAAGTTTGATAAAAATTTCAGCTATTTTTGCACATTAAGTATTTTACTGGCATTAGTTTTTTCCATGATGACTAAAAGCCAAAGAGAATCCTTGGTCCTATAGTCACAGACATAAGTCCAACTTTGCTTCATATTTCCATCAGAACAACATAATCAAATGCGAAATATCTAGAAATTACTAAAACCATTTTCAGAAAAAGTCAAACAAGCATACTGTTTTAAAAGTCTTCACCTTCTGAATGAATTGACAAAATGTTGCCTTGTGAGCAAGTATTTGCATGACAGTTTAACATAATCTGATCTCAGCATTCCTGCTGTAACTTTAGCGAGAGAAATGAATGTTACCACCAGATGTCTGAGAAGAACATGAGGGACAGTACATCCAAATGATTTTAGACTCTAAAAATCTCTTCAATAACAAATCTTGGATCAATGGCGATATTGATTTGTCATTCTCCCGGCATGTTGACGTCAGTGTCAGAGCCGGGTCTTGACCTCTCATGAGAAAGTTCAAGCAGGTCTTAGACGAAGGACGGTGAGAGATGGTCGGAGAGCGGGCTGTTAAATGCTTTCAATGTTTCAGCTCTCTGCCTACTTATGTTAATGGCCCTGCCGAATCAATGACTAGTGATTCCAGACAGATGCCTGCAACAAGACTCAAACTGTTCATTTTTCTGTTACTTTACAATTTAGAAACTTAAATTGTAATACTGTTGTGATGTTGCAGAAATGCATTTTAACTGAAGGTTGTATCATTTGTCTTGATAACTCATCAAAACACTTAACTGCCAACAAATTAATCTGACATGCAGTGACTAATGGAAGCAGGTTGGGACAAGATGGCAATGGGAAGGTCTAAAATGGCTGACAAAATTAAAAATGAACCAGACTGACCCACAGCCCTGACATGAACCTATAATTTTTTCCACCCGTTTCTCGCTAGTTTATCCTAAAATATTTGAATGATATCATCCTTTCTGCTCATGTCAGATTAACAGTTGAGATTTTCAGCTTGCCTCTCCTAATTTGTGTGTCTGCTTCAAGGCAGTCCTAACAGAAATCTTCCTCCTCGCATCGTTTTGCATTTCCTGCATTTGGAAAATCCGCTGATTATTCAAAACCACAAAAATTGCTTAAATTAAATACAAAGTTACTCTAATATTGCTTTTACACGTAAACACTTGTACAAATTTGTCAAGCGTTGTTGTGAAACAGCATAAACTACAACTACTTATTTAATTTAGTTAAATCAGAACATTTGTGAAGTATATCAGAGACAAACTGCTTTGTGGCAGTGATTCCTAACAAAACTAATTATGACAAATTTGGTCATGAAGTGGATTTAAAATACTTAAGAGTTGATTAAAGTGCTGCACAAAACAACGATGATGACAAACGCATGAAACTAAGCATTAAATGTCTCCCATCCAGACATATTTCACAAATCCTGACAATGATAATAGCATAATAAAATGCAAATTGTCATGCAAATCTGTAAAAACAAAAATTCTATGCAATTAAAACAAGCCCGTTATGAGAGAGAACTCTCACTGAAAATCTCGCTAGAAAGGAATAAATGAGTGCTGCCTAGAGCTATGACTGCCAGTCAGCAGTGCTGATCATTATTTTATAGCTCCTTGATCTTTACAATATTTGCTTAGCAGAGCATTTTTTTGTAGAGTGAAAAGAAACTTGCAGGAAAGGGCGAGAACTTAGATTGAGGGAAGTTCTGATTAGCGTATTTACATATTCCTCCTTTGAATTCATGAGGGGTTTCATGCTGGGAAAAAAAAAAACATTTTAAAATACAGATTAAGCTTTTTAGAGGAATACCATTTTAAGTATCAGAATAGTATAAATCTATTTTTTTCTTTTAATGCGAGATGTTCAAAGATAAATCTAATTGACATTTAGTTATTTCAGTTACCTATAAACTAGATTTGTGTGGCTTTCTTCCCATCATACAGATCCACATGCAGTAAAATTATAAATGTTTTACGGCACGAAAACTGATATGATTATCACTTTCTGCTCTTATGAATCTTCCTACTGATGCATTTTGGGGAAAAAGTTAAATACTTATATATTTTACAGTACAGAGTTCCTTTCATTTCATTACTCAGTGCCATTTAATCACATTGGATTGTTGTTGAATAGCAATGTCCTCTCCGCGCTTCCTGCCCCCAGCAAAACCCTCAAGCAGCTTGCTCACATATGACAGCTGTGTTCGCTTGCAGTCGAGCATCTATATTTGCTTGTTTTAAAATACTAGTTCAGATGGTATATGGGTTTAACACTCCACATTACTGTTAAATGTGTGATTTTAATGCTTTGTTTTATACTAATGACTGAAATTAAAGAATCAAAAGTCCCAAGATAATTTTCCAGTAGAGAGAGAGAGAGAGATGTGTTACACTCAAGACAGAGTTGTTCATCTTTTTTTTTTGTTCTGGATCAGTTTATTGAATGTCTGGTCATACTGGGTCTGGGGACTGGTGACATGAAGGAGGTCCACTAATGTAATAGGCTGCATTTCTACTTTTTAATGTTGAACACACACAGTCTCCAGTACGTCTGTTTCCGATCCCTGCAATCAGATTGGGTTAGTGCATTTTAGTGGGGATCATTACGTAATATATCCACCAAAACCTGTTGTATGAACGTCTTCTGTCATTTCAAGACCTTTTGTAGGTTTTGTGTGCAAGCTGACTCTATTTCTCATCGTATTTGACTAAAATGTACTACTATTTGTTTTATTTTTTGCATATTTTTTTCTTCGTCCATCATCTGTGTGAAAGACTTGTGTTTGTCGTCCTTCATTTTCAGTGTTCAGTGAATCCAGTTTAGACAGCATGCTGTGACCAAATATTGGCACCAACTGCAAAATGACAGAATGCGTCCATGTAATTTGACTGGTACATAATTAAATGTCTTTTTAGAAGATTTATTGTGTATAATAACTAAGGAGCAATAAGTCATTTTTGTTTTGTTTTTTCCTACTCGGCCATTACAACTCCCATATTATTAACATTACTCTTCTCTCCTCAGGCAAGATTCAGAAACATGCATCTGTAATGAAATGCCTTCAATTTTTGCCTTACAAGATTAGCTGTCATTTTCAATCTACTCAACACAGAAGTCGACCATCTACAGGAGCACCAGCATGCATCTCATGACAATTCAATTTTACTGGTACCTGCTCCGTCTAAAACGAAAGAAAAAAAAGTGGCTAAAACCTGACACTGTGAACTCATTATAGATATATGTTGTCGGTGCATGAGACGTCTGCAGACATTTCTTGAGTGCAGCATCTTGGACGGCAGCAGCATTAAGAATGACAAGGGTCTGACCTTGTCTATGCAAATACTGTCACTATGAATAACATTCTCTGAAATCTGACAATTATGACTTTGAGAAAAGAGTACAAGAAGCAGGGTTAAAGAGCTATATACAATAAAGACTTAAACAACTTCCTTAGTATAGCCTCTGTTTAGAAATATTTTAATAGCCCAAAAATTCACTTAGACTTGGATATTGTTTGAGCTAATTGTAGGATCTCAAAACTGTTGGATGCTTAGGACAGTGAAACTTTGACTCCTTTCACTTGTAGATGAAAGACAGAAGAAAAGCTCCTTTTGAACCAAATTACCAAATTTCACCCTCATTTGTCACACTTTAGGATTGAACCAGGCGACAATGATAGTGCGTGTTTGCTTCTGTGGCTTGGCGGGGATTGGACGAGAGGCTTTTAATACGGGTCTACAAAGTCAGAGGACAGGCTGAGAGGGCAGATGGAACCTGGGTGATGTATTATGCATGGGTAAAAGACACGTGCTCCGATGGGCCATCTGAGGCCACAGGAAGAGAGAGAGCCAGACTGACCCAGTAAGACCCGTCACACATTTTCTCCCCCCTCCATTGCCCCCTACCCTCCACCCAGTGAGACTGCCGTCTCCTCTTTGTGCTCCACCACGACCCACGGCACAAATCCAGAACTATTGGCTAACAAACGAGTAAGTCAGCAATTGGTGTGGACATATTTGGTCTCATCTCTTATCACATTTACTTAATTTCATATGCCTTTAACTCTTTCAATTTGTCAAAGTGCAACCAAAATCCTCAACAAATTTTATTGGGATTTCATGTGACGAACAGAAACCAGGACATAACTGAAGTGGATGTCTTACGGGTTATGTCTCCACCAGCGCTGCACATCTAAAGAAAGTATGTAAACATCAGTTTTAAAAGTCCTGAATCAGATTTTCAATGGGATTTTGTTTGGTTTATGGAGTCTTGGACTAATGCTCTACACAGAGGAACATAACTGTAACCATGTCACTAAAAAATCTTCCTTTAACATGTCGCAGCATTCTTATATTGATCCTCTAAGAATGGTCAAGCTAAGAAAATCAATTTCTGTACGTTCAATATATATAGAAAAACATCACAGCAACTGTTTATTTTTTTCCTTGGAAAATTTCCTTCCAACCAGTATTGATCATTCACTGCAATTATTTTCAAGGCTAACATTTTTGGTAAATGAATATCATCCAGACACGAAGACGCATCTTATTTGTTTTACTGTTTTTCTTGTTGTTTTTTTTCTCTGAGCTTGACAGCCGTGTCTGCAGTGCTCCACTGGTGATTAAAGTGAAGTGGAGGTTGCAGGGGGTCAGACAGATCTTACTTATCTCCGTCTCTTCTTAGTCACTCTCAAAGTCACCTTTAAATGGCCTCCTACCTGCGTTTGCACTCCCCCATGCCCAAACCATACCCTTCTCCCCTCCTCAGAGGAACCCCGTTCCCCCCGCCCGTGATGACTGACAGCTCAAGTAATGCAATCGCAGCTGAGTACAACATGGGGAAGAGAATTAGAGAGAGGGTCGGTAGGAAATGCTCAGCAGCCCATCGCCTCCCAGCTTGACTGCAGGATACACACCAGATGGGCCTTTAGTGTGGATGGAGGATCCACGTGAAGCAGCTCTGCAGTGAACCATGATCAGACGGACAATAGCGGTAAATAAACTCCAGCAGCATGTCAGGAGGCTTCGGTTCGAGATGGAGAGGTTTTATTTAAGACTTTCAATGTGTTTTGATCACGCAGTTTGGTCAGTGGGGTACCTTCTGATTCTGGACCTCAGTCAGGGGGAGCATAGAAGGTAGGAACGACACTTACGAAGACGATTAAGAAAAATAAAAAATCTAGACCTAAATGGCTTTATTACACCAAATTCACAGTTTAATGTGACGTTCCTGCATCAGAAAAAAAGGAGGGAAATCTAACCTGTGTACATAATTGTTTTATCAAGGCCATGAACTTGTATACTTCATGCTAAGATTTCTATAAATCTTGTAAATGGCCAACTATTTGAATCTGTGCCATAATTAAGGAGAGCTAAATTCATAATAATCATTATGAATCGTCCGTCCATCGTCTATACACATTTATCCATACAGAGTGCCAGTGGGGCTGGTAGCTACATTTAGATGTCATTGAGCTGGGTAAACACCAGACAGGTCACTAGTCCATCACAGGGAAAACTGGAGACCCACAGGACACACAAACATTCACGCCCACACACACACACTCTCTCTCTCTCTCTCTCTCTCTCTCACCTAAAGGCAATTTAAAAGACCAATTAACCTATTATGAATCATTATAAATCATTTAGCTTCATCTAAGTCTTGTTGCTATTATTAGTGTATTTTTTTTCACACTTTTGGCACAGCCTCCGTAGAAGAGGCTGGGCATTACGAACTACACAGCCTTTTAATTGTTTCCTCATCGAGACATCAGCTACTTAATATTCCATGGAGCCGTTTGATTTGAGGAAACCAAAAGGGCATGAATGCCAATTGATACTGGCTGATGACACATTACCTGCACAAGAAGAATGATGTTCAGAGGAGAAAGATTGCAGGCGGAATACCTGAGAGAGAGTAAATTAACAGCCACCGTGGCTACCTGTCTTTTGGAGGAAGAATGAAAGAGTGGCACTGATAAGGTGAAAATAGGAAGGAGCATTCAGGGTCAACACCAGTCACTCAGTAGTCTCTGCATGTCTTGTCTTCAGGCCTGCAGTTGATTTTCAATTGACTTTGAGACCAAAACTGTTTGGTAACATTCAACGACAATAAATAGAGAAGTTTGTTTGTTTTTGAGGCAGCACTGTTTTTTTAAATAGCAGGTTAACACAGTTTACATGACTTCCAAAAGTCGTCGTTGTGCAGCAGATTTACTATCAAAATCATTGTGAAAAGGATTGACACTGCAAAACAAAGAAAACAAATTCATGCATATTAAAAGGAAACAACTCAATCACACATTGCCACTTACATTTGATGAATCCTCCCCTCCACTAATTTAATATCTCAGGAATTTGGAGTTTCATGTCCTCCTTTTTACCCACCCTTCCTAGCAAAGGTTATATAACTAATCAGCCAGAGCAAGCATGAAACATGAGGAGAAAGCTGAGGAAAAGACAATAGCATCACCCCATTTTATTCTTTCACACTGTAATTGCGATTCTGCTAATTGACTTATCAGCAGAAAGCAGCCACACCAAATTGCAGAAACACTTTCTGCTCCCCTTCAGCTTCTCACCTGGGCAATTAATCCATCTGAAAATTAATTTTTCTGAGCTGACGGGATGTGACGGGAGTTTCAATTAAAAGTTGCCGTCCGTGGTGGTTGGGAGATCACGACAAAACTGACAGTTGCAGGAGTTGCTAAAAGAGTGGTGCATGTAGCAGACCTGTCACTGCCAAAAATAATAAATTGGCAAACTGGAGGAAGTGTAAGTTTGTTGTTTCATTTCATGACAGTCAACATTTTAATTTAACTGGACACTCTGATATAAATGTTTTATAAACATAATTGCATACCCTCAGAAAGAGTTTGCACTGATGCAAAATGAAGCATGTGATGTGCTCATACAAAACAAAATTTACAATTTAACAGAAACTAATCTTTTTTTTCGCCATAATTTTACACATTTGAACGTCCTGTTGACTTTTGCTCTTTACAACCGACACCAGCCAACTAGTTTTAACAGGAAAATGGTTTAAATTTAATCCAATATGGAGGGCGTGAAGTGCCTCATATGCATTTAAACAAACCCCATCATGATCAGATTCAAACATCAGACATTAGTAAAAGGCATACCTGCATGAAAACCAGTCAGAGACTTATTAACTTTCCAGAATGACAGCAGCTCTAAATATATGACCAATTAAAGAATAGATCATATCAAAGCACAGCCCTGAAACCACTTGATAATCTATTGCATGACCTGAAAATTATAACCTCCTCCTACTGACCAAACTGAAATAATTTCAATATGTATTGATATAAACTTAAATGCAGTACACACTGTTGTGAATTTTCTTTGCAAGATAAATATAGATCTATGTATCATTTTCCCCTTTGCAGCAATGCACTACTTTGTATCAGCCATAACAAGCATGGCTGATAATCATTTACACTTAAGTTTGAGGTTACAAGACGACAAAATGCAAGAAAAGGGAGATGTTTTGTACAGATTTGGATTTTGGAGTCAAAAGGTCTGCAAATTACTCTTACCACCTGCCTTCTTTTTTAATTCTAGAAAGAAAAAAATAAGGATTAAATTTGTACCTGAGCGTCGACGAGGAGGTGCCGCATGAGGTTCATGGACTTCTGCAGCGTCTCCTTCTCCGGAGGAGAGTAAGCCTTCTCCTCCTGTTCCAGGGATTTGGGTCTGGTCACCATAAAGCTTGCAATCTGGTCATTCAGATTGTTCAGCGACTGCACAGCTACAGGGCGACAGACACAAAATCATATAAACTGCTTTTACATTTTGTTTTTTTTCTTTATTACAGTTTTTGTTTCTAATACTTTACTACGAGAGCCATACTGCGAAAAAACATAACTGTGTTTGTCTTGCTTGTATTTCTGTAAATGTATTATGAACATCCTATAGCACAGAAACAACAGCGGCAACAAACTAGTTTTCTGCTGTCACCAACTTTCTCCGGCGACATGATCTCTGTTTCAGAATGTTCCACTTCAGCCTGAGAGCCATCCTGTTTTTGTTTTCCTGTTCTCTCCCCTGTGTGTCCCTGGCAAGCCTCTCCTTCCAGGTTTCCTCTCCTTCATTAAAAACTCACCACCCTTACTGTACTTCCTGCCCCTCTCTCTCTCTCTCTCATACACACTTCCTAAACACACTTCCCATTTACCACTGAGTGACCTCTGGTCTGCGAAGGGTCACAGCGAATATTTCTGGTGGAAATTCAGGATGGAGGAAGGCGTGGAGGAACGGGTGATTTCCATATCTTTGTGAGGGTTTAGCAAACATCTTTTGAATTTTACATGAGTTGCTACGCTAACCCCTGAAGTGTCATTATCCATCATCCCACTTCTTTCCAGCATTTAAATTATTCTAAAGTTATAGCCATGTCAGTCAGAAAGGAGGTTTAAGGATTGGCCATCTGTCCAGAGGTGATTTTATACAAACTTTGAGCCATTAAATCTATTATGTCTAGCTAAAAATCCTCTACTGGCACATTTCTGCCAAATAACGAAATGCAACCTGCCTAATCCCAGTGAGTAGGATGATTTGAGGCCAAGTAGCTGGATAAGGTATTTTCAGGATGCAAATATAAAGCCTCTTTCAGACACAAACGCCCATGCATAGAGAAAGAAAAAGAGAGAGAGGAGACAGCAAGAGAGGCTAGATTAATGTGTTGCGCAACAACAAAATTGTATCACCACTACGGCTGACATTTCCAAGCAAACAAGCTCCGAGGAGGAAATTTGACAAGTTGGGATTGAAGGCAGCGCAGATAAGAAGGAAACGAAGGACCTGCAGAGGAAGCCCGTGTCCCTCCCCGAGGTCAGAGTCGGGCAGAAGTCAGAGTAATGAATATGTGAACAGGGGCGTTTGTCGCCTGAATTTCAAGACTCTTTAGTCAGTCCAAGTATCTGATAAATCTCTTTAGTCATTAAAGGTGGACCATAGAACGTGCATAAATGGGAATTTCGACCTCAACTTAATTAAATATCTATTTAATTTGGGGTGATTAAAAAGCAAAATGACACATATTCACTTTTTATGGAATATCAGCATTAATTCATAACAGCAGAATGTATGTGGATCTGATTTCAGTCAGGATTTGACGGGTGCAATTCTTACTGCACAATCACAGTGCCCTCTACTTGGTAAGGCTAGAAATCAAAGAACATCTCGCCGAAGGTGAAATGTTGAACGCAAAAAAATAGATATAAAAAAATAACGTCGAGAGCCTGCAACATTTCAACCACTTGGCTGCAAAGAAAAACAAAACGTTCCAATGTGGTAATAAGTTTCCCCCCTTGTGACAGTAGGCTGGAGAACGCTGCATATTAGGTTCACCGACACAGTCCACTTCATCTTTAATCTAATCATTACACCATCTATCACCACACCGACTTGTCTACAGCATATTACACAAAAAAAAAAAATTACAAAAGTAAAAGATAAATGGCAATGTGAGAACCTGGTCAGAAATTTTAGACATAACAGCAGATCATCTTAAAAATAATATTTCTTGTTCTAATGATAGTCTGAAACATTAGAACAGAAGAAATGCATCATAAAAATAACTGCAAAAAACATGTCTCCTGGTCAAGATTAAAAAAAAAAACAAGAGGCTTAAAACGATTATATGGCAGTCATAACATTTTACAGCTTGTATTTTAGTTTATCCAAATATAAACCAATTAGGCAAGAAAGTGTCTCTAGGTTGGCCTCAAATTTATTTCCTTTTCAATTAATGACATGTTAGACAAATTCAAAAACATTCATCAAAATAGCTAACTTTAGCCATAAGTAGTTAAATAGGCAAACATAAATCAGCATTTCTTGATTTATGTTTTACATTTATTTACAGCATTTTGGAAATCTGTAGTTTTAGCAGTCTGTGAAAAATATCAATTAACATGTCCTAAAACGTAAAGACAATAAAATTGTTGAAATGTGATTCTGAAAATCAGATTTTCCTCTTTCAGTTCACTGCGAATAACATGAAAGCAATTTCAACAGGATATACAACATTAACACAAAGCACATAATATCGATCAAATTCAAATATATGGTCATTGATCACAAAAGCTACATTATGTGCCAAAATCAATACCACTATTTTGTTTAAATGAACCATGACCCCTGAAATGCTGACCTTTACCCTACATATTGATTATCCAACACTGATTGCCTTTCTGGTAATCACCAGGTTTCTGAAGCAACAAGTTACAACTGTATGACATAAAGGTACAAGTTAAATGACAAAGTATTAATCAACTAAATGCAGCACAATTAGTATTATAAGGTGTACAATAAAAGTTATTGGGAATCTTTGGACAAATGTGGTAATAGACATCGACATTTCTTGCAATCTAATTTAATTATTTTTAAAATTAAGTAATCAGCACTGCAACTAAGTTACTTTTTAAATGAGTACAGATAAATTATCAGGCAACTGTGGCAACAACGGTGACAAGAGATCCAAAAGATGTTACTGCCTTCAACAACAATGGAAAATACAACAACTATAGTGAGTGTATTTCTGCATCTTCATGTAAAGCCTAAAATAGATTTCACCGGCAGCTTGCCTTCAGCAAATATGAAACTAATGACAGAGAGCCAGAGGTATAGGCTGAAAGGTCCGTACAAAAAAAGAATATCTATAAAGTTGAAATTTGACCTTCATATCATTTATTTTACTTGAATATTTTGAACACAAATGTGAATGCACCCAATTACAACCAAGAACTGAGCACCAAGTGCCAAGGGTGTCATATGTTCTCATTTCAATACACCAAATAGTAAAAAGATGCACAACCAATCAGAGTTAAGCGATAAAACTAAAAACTTGGAGAAATTATTACATGTTTTTGCACATGATGTCATTGCTTATATTGGTTTCTGGTGTGCACTGCCAAAAGTGAACCTGCTGCCTTAGGACATAGAGTTGATAGTCATTCAATTGTATGTTTAAAAAAATGAACAAAAAATAAATCTGGCTAACCAATCACCTCAGTTTGTTCAGTCAACATAAGGAACCTGAATACTTAGCTGCAAAATGTTTTATTTCTGAAGAGCTATTCACCATTTTCTACTAAAAAAATAATTTAAAGTTAAACAGCTTTAAAAGTCTTTATAGACTTTGTTTTACATCATTGTATTCAACAGCCACTTCTATTGTGAAAGCTAATACCTTTCACAATGGTTTTACTTTTTTTCCATCATACAAAAGCTCAAATCTCTCCAGTGCAAGTAGCAAAATTAAAACAACCGGATCTGTAGAATAATATTTACAGAAGAAACACGTGATGAACATTGCAAAAAACATTGGAAGAGGTCAAGAAAAAAAAACGACAAACTTTAAAAGATTATATTTTGTGGCAATCATAAAATTTTACAGTTTAATGTTTTAGTTTATTGACTCCAAACAGTTCCTGAGAGGACAAGCCATTACCAGTGCTATCCAATACTGCCCCCTATTGGTAAAAGTCAAGATAAAACATTGAATAACATGCTCTTGCATCATTTTGTTGCACCACAAGATGAATGAAATTTTTAAAAAAAGGAAAGCTTTGATCAGAAAGTAATGTTTTGGTTCCATGACAAATTATATAAAGCATTGCAATAAATTGTAATAAGATATATATACTACAGATTTGTACTTCACATTTGCAGGACTGCAAGTGTATTGGTAGATGACATACATAATTATGAAAATCTGATCTCTATCACAATGTGAAACCTCCAAAAACACAATCAGTGAAATAAAATCGACTATGTATTTCTGAATGTTCATGTGTAATATAACAAACATTCAGGAGTGAAGTCTTCTAATTAAGAGCAGTTCAATATGATTGTATTACCAAGGGTGATAGCTGGCACAATAATTGCAATTAAATTTCCCATGTTAATAATTTTTATTAAAGTATCAACAATAAAAGTTACATGTTTGTTTTTGAAGGAATGCTAATTATTCCTTCATGACAAATTGATAAGGCAGAATATTTCACAGGAGAGAGTTTAGCCTTCACGATTAAACAACCTGTCATCTTTATACGGCGGATACATGCCGACACATTATGCAGCCACAAATCCAAGTAACGCCACCCTGCCTCCGACACCCACACAAAATTTCCACGGTGGGGATGAAGACAGAGAGATGGTGCAGGCAGAGAGACAGCTCACATCACTTGCTTGGTGGAACTGAACCCCCTGGGGGCCCGGCAGCTGTGAATCGGCGAGCAGAACCCCCATCTCCACAGAGCTCATTAAACCCCACTAATCGTATCTGTTACTGCTGTACGGGGTGGAATAAAAGCAAAGCAGCAGATATGGGATGTGCTTTTCCTGGAGGTGTAGGGCTGTGCACTTCAAAACACTAGGTGTGTGTGTGGGGGGCTGTGTTTACATGTGGGTGTATTTGCGTGTGCATGTTTGATAGAGAAATCTGGCAGTGGTGCACTTTCCCCCCCCCAACCAATTTTATTTCCCTCCAGCACAAAACGCATCCCCCTCGAAACCACCCCCATTTTCTCCGCTTAGACTTCCATGAGGTTTTTCTTCATCTTTCTGTCCTCGTTCTCGTGTTTTTTTTTGTGCTCTGCTCGAAACGACATTCTCAGCTGGTTGAATGGATTACACTGGCTCCATTTCACTCTCCGTCTCAGCAAGAGAGATAATAGAGCAGAATACTCAGAAACAGGATCTGATTCAAAAGGCATAGACAAAAAAAAAAAAAAAAAAACACCAAACAAATTATGTTTTGCTTTTTGTATGTTCGTCATATAAGATCATCTTCTGGTAATCTGGCCTCATAAACAAACATAAGGCTCTGTGGAGTTGAAAGGAAAAAATCCTCATATCTGCTGCTTTGAAGGCTCTGATTGTTTTTGATTTTGGTCGCAGCCAACACAAAGCCTTACTTGCCGAAACAGGAAGACCTGAGTACACACATCCCAACGCAAAACCTAAGAGTGAATAAACTGAGTTATGTGAACTGCGTGTATTTGAAAAGCCTCTTCATAGAGAGAGAGTGGGTGGTCTGAGCGTGTGCCTCTTCAAAACGCATCACTGAAGTAAAAAAAAAAAAGCTGCTTTTGCTGCTTCTTTTCACTGTCAAAGTTTGGATCTAGGACAGGCATCTAGAGGCATATCTTTGCCTGCGCTCATTTCAAAAAGACACGTTCATTTGTTTGTTATTGTTAATCCCTAGGTATGGAGCCATAAGTTAAACATTAGAAACACCGTGACAGTTTTACTCAGAGGTGCAGCCTTGTTTTTCTACATACAGAAGGTTTTTTGTTTTCCTAAATCTTATTTCTAACGCAGAATACAATTTGAACTGCATGCATCATCACATTATAGAAGACTTTTTTAAACGTGAAACGAATAAAATACTATCTTTTTCGTTGTTTTTTTTAAAGCCAATAAGTAATTTAAAAAAATACCCTATAAAACAGGAAGCACTTCCACATATGGATGATGGTGTAGTGTCCACAACACACCCTCCTGAGCCTCTTACAGTACAGACAGAATGAAATTGTTAGACAAATAAAAGATCTTATTAAAAATAATCTCTTCAATACATGTGCTTGCCTTTTTTGCAACACAGCATTAAGGATGGATTTCTGCTACAGAACTCATCATTCCAGGAAACATGACTGAACTTCGTGGAAGTATAATCTCTTGACCTACAAAACAAATCGTCTCCATTGGAAACAAGATTATACACTAGAAATCTTGGATTTAAGGAAAGAAACCTCTTAAAAGCCAAGGAAAAAGGATAACACAATTTATGCTAGGCGGTTTTCAGTTGTGGAAGACTTATAATTAGTTACATTTTAGTAAACGTAAATGGAAGCTTTCTTGAGTGGTTCAAAAAGTTTTTCTGGTGTCGGCTGAAACTTAGGGGAGATCATTCCTTCACAGCCGAAACGCTGGAATGATCTGCCTGTGCAAATAAGGAAAGCTACTGCAGAGGAGACTTTTAAATCCCGGTTGAAATCTCACTTTAATTCATTGCCCTTTAAATCCATGGTTAATTGACGTATGAATTATTGTTTTTAATAGTGTTTTTTATGCTTTGTAATTGTGCTGCGGCTACTGAATTATATCCATGCTGCACAGCACTTTGGTCAACCATGTTTTGCTATAAAAGCATGGTAACAAATGGCTAGGGATGTAAATTAAAGACTTAAAAATCACTTGGGGTTAGTTTAACGCTTCAAGCCACTGATTGGAGACAAAGCCTCACTGTAAAATTTCCATATAACTTTATAAACTAATATTTGAGCAAGACGATTTGCTATTACAACTTTTGACTTGGGTGGGTGTTGTTGTCTGCATTGATGTCTGAGTTTTGCAATTCAAATGTAACATCACTTGCAGATTTACGCACATCATACAGTTTTTCCTTTTACACTAATCTTAAATGTATACTTGAAAATAAGTAATTGCCTGCACCTGAAAAGAAAAAAAAAAAAAAACGGTTTTAAAATGTCATTTAAATTTTAAGAAAACCTTCTATTTTATAATGCATTTTTTAAAAACAAATGAACTATTTATTCATTTGAACAAGAGGGCAGAATCTGATTAACACCTGACAAGACAATTCTCTTTTACATTTAGCTGATGTAGCCTTGAGGCTGGAAGCTGCTGTCACAAAGCATAGACTAAAGAAAATCATCTGCCAGGGTGAAGAGTAAAAGTTTAGACTGATTGGTTGGTTTAATTTGGGCTATTAATAAACTGCAAAATATGAGTCATTTTAAAATACTAAAATCTTGAGATATACAGCATAATCCAACTGTGTTTTTATTTTTATGTCTCAGGAAATCTAACAAAATGGGCACTAAATCTACACATCTTTATACCATCTATCAACCCATCTTTTTATGTTTCAAATACACTTTGGTAGACCTGGGTGTTGAGTATTTTTTGCGAGTTTTGCTCAGGAGACAAGACTCAGTGATGCTGAAAAGAAAACATCGTTTACATGACTTAGTGCATATTGCTACAGCCTTATTTGATTTTTTTTCTTCTTTTAATTCTGTTTATGTTGCAAGTGTTGGTACAGTTGGAGCTTCCTGCTTGCTTGTTCTGCTGGGGGATTAGGTGCAGATCCCATCCAGACTGGCTCTTCCTGTTTAAAGGCTCATCCTCCACATTATTAACTGGATCATCAACAGGCGGTTCAGCCAATCCCAGAAGAGGCCTCCTTATTTAAAACGCTGACTTCCAAACAGCTGTGTTCGTGAGCAGATTGCATCTTTGAAAACTTTTGACTTGGCTGCTGAATTTTCAATCTTTATTTGAGGTAACAGATTTTGCTTGCTGCCTGGCTAGTTTGAAATGACCCGCGTTTTAGTTCAAGTTTCTTGTTTCGCTTTTGTTTGAACTATTTTCAAGAGCTGGTGCTTGGTTTGTAACCTGGTTGACATTTCAGAGCAGAGTTAAAGTAATTTCAATGATTAAATTTTTATCTAGTGTCAATTAATTACAATGTCGCCAGCAGAATGAATGAGATATTTCCTCTTCCGCATATTGAAGGGTTCATTAATAGACATAAACTTCCACATATAAAGCAAAACTGAGTTGACCAGTCATAATGACATTATAAAATCAGGAGCCATATTCAGACCTTCTTATTAATGTGCAGGTATAATTCTTGATTTATTTTATTGCTTTTTTTAACTGCTCATACTTACATATTTTTTTTCATCCAATTTAAAGGCTGCTCCCTAGCTTTACTCCAGCTCCAAAGAGCCCAATCTGAGGCAGCACCTCTTAAATTCCTGACATTGTAATTACTTCATAAATATTTTATTTACAGTATACGATAGCATGAGGCAACTTCGAATGTTCAGAATTTTCTCTAACTGCAGCTCTCCCATAACAGAAAACATAGTAAATGGATTCTCTAGTTATGTATTTCTGAAGTCTGGTTATGTTAACAGATTGGGACCAGTAGATAACTATCAGTGTTTACAGAGGTTAGTCGGAAAGTTAATGTCCAAAACATTAACGGATGTTTTTGATGCTAAAATAATTCTGTCCAGACTCAAAAATAAACATAACCATTAGTATTAGACTGCTTTTTAATCAATGTTCTGTATGGTGGGTTACAATGACCTTACGTATGAAACACTAACTGCAGGACAAAATGCGCATCTTTGACTGCAGTAGCTCTGTGACTCCACCATATGCATGGCAGCATTTAGTCATTTAGACATGGAGGAGACAATTTAATGAAGTTCCAAGCATTATAATATAAAAAAGGGGGATTCAAGTCATTTTTAAGTAATGGTTGCTATTGGTTTTTCTTAATGTTTCAGAGACTATGAGTTTGTTGGGACTTTACCATCACTTGAGTTTACATAGAACGCTCCCAACAAAAGTTGTATGGACAAAAAAATCCTGAAGACAAAAATCAGGACAGTCGCCATGCTCATGCAAAGGGGACAGAAGCTCAAATAACCACTTGTTACAATCGAGGTAAGCAAAACACACAAGTGAAACTAGACCACACTATGCACAGACTGGTGTGCTCAGTGGCAAATTTCACTTTGAGAATTTAAAAGGAAAACTACTGACGCTCAGAAAGCATAAGAAATAAAGTTAATTACACTTTGTTAAGGTCTTGAAGAAAGAACCATGAAGATTTACATGAATTCCCCCGGCAGAAAATATTCACAAAAATGTATTAGACTTGTTTAGATCTGTATTGCAGTCATAAGGGGACATCAGAACAAACATGAAAAATGTAAATAGTGCTCTTCAGAACTCTAATACACTTTGAAACATAAACAGCAGTAGAATTACAGTGTAAATTTGAGCATGTGGTGCAGTGACTAAATATTTCTCACAAAAAGGAAATTAAAGTGACTACATCCTATCTTGGCATGTATTACCATGTCTTATATTTTTCTAAATCAAAAGGACAAGATCTGAATATTTCAATTTAGGTGGTCAAATAATTAGCAAAAATAAACAGAAAGTAGGTCATGGTGTCAGTTTCACTTTCATTTGAAATTGTCGGAAAGAATATCTGCATTAGCATAGACAGCACTTGCAGAGTGATGCATGAGATTCAGTTATATTTTTATTAGGCAATTGTTGCAGTGTTTCAGTAGCAGTTGCCGTTGCTGTAGTAGCACAAAGCTGATAAACTAATAATCAATTATAATCAGTGAAGTGTAGCACGATAAGGCAATTTCGCAAAATGGTTTTTTATACAAAAGAAGCAATCAGTACCCAAAGTCTAATGACATACAGTCCAATAAACTTCAAAAAGTCCAGTATGATTCTGCCAAAGATGATATTCATTATTTTCAAATAAACTAACTATGACTGGCTGCACTGAAACTGTAATGTGGCCAGAGCACCTTTGGCTAGCTTAGCGTTGACAAAAGGGTTGCAAACAGCCACACATAAGCTGCCCACCACTGGGAAAACATTGCATACAGTTATCAAGGATGTAATCAACGGCTGGAAAAAGACTAATATTTGAGATAGAAATTTCTGTGCTCTAAGCAACAAAGGAGAAATGGTATTAATTTTTATTAAAGCTGGCTGACATCAGGAAAAAAAAAAATCATTACAGCATTTCTGTGACAAGACAATGCAGTACACTTGCTCAGTTTTGTTTGTGTTGTGAAACAGCTAAATATACATCGAGCAAACTTGAATTAGCTCAAGGGACAAATGAATTATGACGACATATCACCATTTGGAAATTGTTCTTTTAAAATAGTGTCCTCAGATGAATCTTACCGACCAGGTTAATGAGCAGCTTTATTACTTTATGCGAGGCTTCAGTCAGCTTTGTGTGACTTTTCAGCCTGCTGTGCTGTGCCAACATAACACCTCAGCTAGAGTGAGATAACTCCCTAAGGCAGTGAGACCTCGAAGATAATTACAGCAGAAGATGTTGAGCTTCTACACAAGAAAAAAAAAACAAAAAAACATTCCACTAATCTTATCCTTATGACAGCATTTGCTGGAAGATTCCTACTTATATTATATAATGATTTTTGCATATTTAATACATTATTTGAGATGTAATATTATGTTATATAGTTGCAAGTATAATTGCTGAAAGACCTAAGCAATTTTCTCCATAAATCAAATAATCTGTGGGGATTTGTAGGATTTTGGTGCTACTGTGGAAATGAAAAGTTATGGATATGTCAGGAAAATACATAAAAGCACAGCAAAAAAATAAAAATAAAAAATTTGAAGTTGACAGGAATATCTAAAAAAAAATTTCACTTGTCAGTTTTTCATTGTAGGAAATATTTTCAGCTAATTCAGCAGGTGAAGTACAAAGCTCTCCACCTCATGTTCCAGATACCACTGTTGAGGTGACTTCAAACTCTTTAAACTTTGCCTTGTAATCTTGTATGTGTACAGATTTAAAGACTAAGTCTTTATCACTCATCGTCAATCCCTCGCCTCACTGAGGGAAGCTCAGCAGAGCTGGATCATCTGGATGTAGAGCACAGGCACCTGAAGTGAGGATTTGAAGGAAAGGACGAGGATTGAAGTGATTGGCAGGGGAATTGTGAAACTCCTGTAGTATCATCCACCTGCTACTGAAGATTAATGGAGCTAAACAAGAAACCCTTGCAATTTAACTACAGAAACTGATGAAATACAATGATGGCCAGTGGTGATGTTAGATGCTCGACTCTGAATTACTAATCAGACAGACTGAAGGTTTTATGTTCCTTTTAATACAAAAATAAGATGTAAAGCTCTCTGTTGTACCCATTACATTTGACCTACAACTTAAAATGTTGCATAAAAATATGCAAGTTAACAAGCATTAGCTTGTAAAAATTTCCATAGACACTCTGTTAATGTCTGAAGTGAAGGGTGACTGCAAGGAGAACAGCTTAAAAGGCTAAAGAAAACAGCCATAACATGTGTGCTTGAACAAATTCTCAGTACATGTCCCAGCAGATGTGACTCCCTGTCTGATAGTTACCATCCAGTCCTGGCAGTTTGTGGTCTACTGCTGTGCAACATCACAGGCTGACAGAGTAATCAGAAGAGACCAACAGATAGCCGACAAGTTTTGTACACGAGTCGGCCACTGATGTCAACATAAATCAAGCCACGATGTTGCATGGTGTTTTGATGGAAGGACCTTCTTTTCACCCAGCAGGAATGCAGATCACGATGCTGGAAGTTTCCCCAACATACACCCTGTATTTAAAATACTCATTTATTGAATTTAAAGCAGTTCTCACCATAAACACAGTGACATGACTACCTTAATCAACTAAACTAAAGATACAATATTTCATACCAACTTCCCCAGAAATCTGTGAAGGTTTTCTTCCACTGACTTTTGGGTAAGTCATTGTAATACTGTAATAAACATTAAAGTGTAGCGGAACATCTAATATTCAGCTTCCACTCTGTATCCTCATCCCTGCAGGGCTGGCTTTTAAAAGTAGGATGGACTTCAAAAACAAAAAGGACTTCAAACACAAAATGGAACCTCACTTCTAAGGCCTTAATGAAATTTAAACTGTGCTTCAAACATCAAAAAAGCTAAGATCTGTGAATTGAATCGGATATCACTGACTTCAAAGCCACATTGACACTAACGAATCTCATAAAATGCAGTTTGTCGGTTTTATTTCCCACACAGATTTGCAATCTCGAAACTCACACTCATTAGCTCTTCTGGAAGCAGGACAGTTGTTTGCTTAGGTCAAAGAATAAATCCAATATAAAAGTCAAAGGAAATTACTTTTATGTAATTTGTTGGACCTTCCTGGGCCAACATTGCAGTGATTCTTTGACAAGTTTCCCCCTCATTGCCGTCTTTAATTTAACATCTTGATATTATTACATCATTCTCGTTGCAAGACATTTCCAGCCTATTGCTTTGTGTTTGTCACCCTGTCATGTCAAATCCATTTATGTCCAGCTTAAACTTTTCTGTGATCATTATTATCCTGCGAACTACAATGGGATTTAGATTGTACTCTAACACCAAAAGGTTTTGTTCCTTGCTGTCGTGTTGTGCAAAGCAAAGTAATCCGTACTTCTTAAATTTTTTTTTAAATAAAAATTGCTAAATTGAGATTTAGTGCAATGAACCAATTAACCAATTGTTGGTCAATTTATGGCCTAATTGATTAAAAAAGGGGTGAAATTGTGATTTTTATTTTAATAATCAGAAAGGTTTGATCTGCTTAGTAATAATGAAGTAGTTTGGCGTATTGTTTTATGAACCTGCTTCAAACTTTGCTGCATCATTGGTGCAGCTGTCAGAGATGTTGCCTTACATGAAAAAGGGTCTAATTTTACATTTCGGCTGGAATCTTCTGCATGGAATTTTATTTAATATACTTAAAGTGCTTATAAAACACAGCTAGGGCAAAACCTCTTACGGCTACAGACTCAGGCACCCGTCTACCCTGGATGGGCTGCACTGAAACAAATTTTGTTGTGCATTTGCACAACGACAATAAAGGACAATTCTGATTCCGGAAGTAATTCCAAAGAAATTCCAAAGTATTTATATACTGTAACAGATATAAATTACAGTACAAACTTAACATTCTCCAGTTATCTTTCACTACAGGCCAAACAGTTAGACACATCTTCACATTTTTGTAGACTAGAATATCTTACTTGAGAATCAGTAAGAGTTCTATAGACATTAATATACATTAGCTGCATAATCAGACTTTTCTTTCAAGATTTTGTACCATTTCCTCCGTTTACCTTTGATAACATATTCATGTAGCCAGACGTCTGCTGAATAAATGTCAAGGGAAAAAAAAACAACAACAAAAAACTAGTGCAACGTTTTAGAGTTTAGTGGATTTGCTTAAACCTCAGTGTAAGTACAAAAACAAATCAGCTGACATATTGCAAATATGTTGCATTGATGTCAAGGCTACCAGCATTAAAGAAAGCAAAAGAGCAAAATCTAGGCTATAAAAAAATAATTACAGTATAAAGCAATTCTGATAGCAGACTACATAACTTGAAATTTGCTGCATTCTTTTGTAGTTTAGCTACAGTAGACATAATGCACAAATTCCGACTAGGCATGGATGTAGACTGAAAAAAATTGCTAAGATAAGATTTTGCTGGAAAATACTGATGCAGACATTATTGACAGTTGTAGAGGCTGCACGTTGAAAAACTGCAGATGATCGCATGGAAGGTTATATTTGCATAGCAAGGTATGCTAAGCTGTAATTATAGCAAAGCAATTTCTACACCTTCAGCATCCCATCTCCACATTGTCAAACATCTCTTTTATGGCCCCCGACGTCCTGAAGATAAAATCTGTAAGCTTATTTCCTGCCTCACTGAACCCAGTCTCCCACCAATGCTCCCTCCTGAGAGGAGGCATAGAGACAGAAATCTCCGTAACAATTTTAAACACGTGCAATTTGTATTCAGAATGACCCCCGTGTGCGACAGGCTGAGCAAACATCCCAACCTTATGTTAGAAAAACAGCCTATATTAGAAGATAGAAACGGGATGAGGCGGAAGAGGGGCTGCCTGCTGACTCCTCAGTTGGGTTCTTTTCGCAGCTTGCTCATTCATCTGAAGGTTAATAGAAACTCGAGTTGTCCAATTCTAAGATCTAAAGGGAAAGGGTGACATGTAAAATTTTCAGACCATGCCAGGTGCGCCACAGAAATGACTTCAGTGACTTTTTTTTCTGTCAGAGGATGACAATAAAAGTAGCCTTCCTGACACATTCTTGCAAAAATCCTGATACAAATGTTTTTGCAAGACTTCAAGGTTTCTAACTATGGCTGGTTGGACACAACGGGCAGCTTTCTAATTCGGCGGACTTTGATTGGATTAAATTTCTGATGCAAGTGCAATGTTTTTTTTTTTACCTCGTGTGAAGATAACTCAGTCAACTGGTGCAGATGGATGATCTGCATTCATCCTTGTCTAACTTGTCAATCAGAGATTTAGTCAAAATGTATGTCTGAGGATGTTACATAACTATTTAACTAATCAACTAAGCTGACTCCATACATGGAGAAAAAGTTATTTTTATCGACTAAATCACTGCTAATTTCTGTAAATTTGTGATATGTTTAACTTATTAGAGCGGAGCTGAACTGCATATAAAGAAGTCACTAAAGCAAAAAAAAAATTTTATCCTGCTTACTGATACTCATCAGCAAAACATGCAGCAAATGCAGCAAGTTCTCTGAAAACACTTTCCATGATTCTTAAATTGTGCGACATGTTTTGCAAATTACAATGTTTCACCAAGTCAAAAGTCTCCTAATCATGAAAGTCATCACTAAAACTGTCATTTTTGGAAGTTAATCAAATATTGTAATCTCAAAATCAAAGATTCTTAGTAGTGGGATTCATTATGTTTTCTCACAAAACTTAATTTGTCTAAATAATATGCAAAATGTGAGCTTAATGCACATCAGTATTTAAGTAAGATGTGTGAGGAAAAAAATAATCTGTTACAGAACAAAGAAACAGTTATCATAATCAACTGGTTCCATTCACAAACCATTGAAAACTTAACCCCAGGGAAATAAAATAAAGAAAAAAAAACTAACTAAAAATGTGAACCATACAAATAGAAAAAGCGATAACGGTAACCAGATGGAGTATGCAGTCCAAATACACAAGCAAAGTTTCTGCAACGTGACTTCTTCCACATGATTAGCAACACCAGCAGCGTGAAGCTAATCTCTAACTGCAGGAAAGCCCACCAGGTAAGGAGGTGTGAGGAATCTGAGCGAGTTTGCTGGAACCGTAATATAAGTGGCAGAAGGAGAGGAATTAATCACTTCAAAGAAGACCAAAATATGTCCAACACCTGCAGTGGTCATGCATTAAAACTTCAAATCTTGCTCACCCCTCCTGAGCGCCGGCTCACCAGCAGCTTGCTGAGGTATTGAGAGGATATTTGAGGAAACAGTTTATCTGTCTTTTAAAAACTTGCATTATTAGTTCCTCCGATTTTTGAATCTGAGATCGTTTACAAGAGAATTGCACCAATTTAAAATCCTATTATCAAAGAAGATTAGTACAAGAAACTTTTTGCACAGTTAAACATAATCATCCACTCTCCCCAACTAAGAAAGCTTTCTTCAGGTGAGATCAAATTTTTTTTTCAGACGGATTACGCCTAACAATTATTGATTATATTGTGTGCTTTTGGCTTTTTATTATGTTGAAAAAGATTTGGGGCCAAAATTTACTGATATTTATCATTTTATCTATTTTAACAAAAATATCTAAAAAACGTCATTTCACTATGAATGAATAAATTTTTGAATTGACTGTAGTGTCAAAGAAATAGTAATTTTTCAGGGGCCAAAACTTGTTCAACTACAGGTAGGACTTGTTTCAGATTCCCAGTTCATCTGCTTCTGTGCAAAGCATTATAAAATAACAGAGTAATTTTAGAATATGGAAAGACAAAAATAATTGAAAGCAATTTACGTAATTGTTTCCACCAGCTTCACACAACCAAAACACAAAGATACAGAAAGGGAAAAAACACCGCAAGGGAAATATAATTAGTGTCTGACATTAATCGCATTACATGCCGATTTATTTTCGAACTAAAAGAAGGCTAATGCCTAAAATTTGGGCCAACAGATGAAGTACGCCATTAAAAATGTCACAGCCAGGAGATAAGAGATTCTTTTCAATTGCAGAAACAGGGTTCCTCTTTAATTAGCTTTTAAAATGACATGTTGACAGTTTTCTTTGTAGACCGAATCTGTTATTTCTATAACATTATGACAAATTTTGACCAAGTCGTTGCTGTAAGAAAACATTCTCCTCCTGTACTGAATTGACTTCACAAAAATATACAAGCAGCATTGGGAAATTAACTTTAATTGAGCTCTTCAACTACTTTGGAGCCAGCAAAGGTAATGCTCTTCCAACAACCAGGAGCTGCTGAGGGATTTCTGATAGCGCATCGCAACACTGAGCGCGGAATAAATCACAGCACCAGTGGGGAGTTGGAGAATTGAAGCTGGATTACGCACCTGGCACAGCCACGTGAATAAGGTTTTATGAGAAAGGAAAAATTTAGGCAAGAGTTTGTTCTGCCAGGAGACCGCCAGAAGGATGTTAATATTCAGGTCTTCAGGCGTATGCAACACTCGTTAAATGACTTTTCTCCACGCGGCTCAAGCAGGACTTTGCATCTGGGAGAGGGACTTCAGATTCAGTCATGGGTGACAGCCAAAGCTATCTTTTAAAAAAAACAACAACAAAAAAACCTCCCTCTAATAATTACTCTTCTAACTTTTAATGTTGTGGCTCAGCACTGTTGTGGATTAGTCTCTTAACAACTGGGTTACACCACAAAAAGCTGCTAAAAATAGAATAAAACATCCATCTCTTATTCAAACACTTTGCAGCTCGCTCACTTTTTTTTCTCCTTTTTTTGCCCCTCTTCTCACCGCTCTCCTTCCTCTTCCCTCCCCGTTTCACACACCCAAAAAAAAATAAAAAAATCGCAGCCGTGCCGCAGAGGCTTCAAAGAGCATAGATAAGTTGGGGTAGCGCAGGAGCGACTGTAATTCAGCACAACACATACAATGGTAATGCCAGTTTCATGAAGCAGAGAGCGGCGTTTCAGTTTAAATCCTCCTCACTTTAGACTCGCAGTGAAGATCCTCCAGAGCATGAATTTTTAAGGCTCTTCAAACTTTGGTTGTAATACTTTCAAGCAACATAAGGAGCGCACCGCATGCTTATGTTTTACAGAACTACGTTAAGTTCTGTGAAAATAAACGCTTTTGAAAAATTGTGCACATGGCTTTTTGTACTTGATGCAAATCTAATAAGTTAGTTTTGCCTCGTAATATATATATATATATATATTATTTTATTTTTTTTTTTTTTTACTTTAAGTGATCAAGTAAAACAGAAACAGTAGAGCAAAGACATGCGATCAATGTCTGATGTTCAATTTTCTTTTCCATTTGCGGTTGTGTGAAAGGCCCAACGAAGGCCTCCGTTTTCCTGCAACCTAAACATTAACCTGAAAGAAGGCTGTTAAATATTGATGAGAGCGTTAAATAAAACAGTATGGATTTAGCTCATTTTGACACCGTCTGATAAATAAATTGTAAACGTGTTTCAGTAGGGCTAAGAAAAGGGAAAACATTTCCACACCGCAGTGGATGAACTCGCTGAGTAGACACCAGCTTGTAAACACTTAAATCTGCAGCAAACCTCCAAGAACCACAACATTACTTGGCATTAGATCAGCCAGGGGTGCATTTTACGGTAGTAAAGTGGCCCCAGGAAACCTTTTTTAAACTTAAAATATAAAGAATGATTGAGTCAATTCCTAAAAGCATACAGAGCTGGAAGAATATACTCATTACCTGATAAGTTAAAAGTTTCAATAGAGTATCTCACAATGAGAAGCATACAAAATAAAAATGATAGCATGTTTACGTGATAAATACATGTAGACTAAACAACTAACACCATTAGTTGATGGAAACGGCCCCACATCGCCCTGTACTTGTTATCCTCCCTAATATTTGATGGTGGCACCACCATGATGTTGAAATGGATGCGTTTCTTCAGGTAGAAGAAGCTAAAATCATGGAAACGCTGGAAGAAACCTTGTAAGAGCAAGTTGAAGACTTTTGCTGGAAACCAAATCTCATCCCAGTCGCAACAGCAACCAGTACCAGTCAAAGTGTAAGCCTAAATCCAATCAGGAATCTGTACCGACAACTGAAAGACCGCTGTTCACGGTCACGTAATCTGACAGAGAAAAGCTGGTAGAGCAATATCCCAAAAGACTTCCAGCTGTAATTGCACCAATAGGGAGTTCTACAAGGAATTCATTAAGGGGGACTGAATACAAAGAAAAGCAACACTTCCCAATTTTTTTAAGAGTAAACCTTTTCCTTCACATAGACATACATGTGCCACTTTGTGCTCCATCATGTTAAATGTCAAGGTGGCTTGAGGTTTTAATGTTAAAGAGATCAAAAGCTGTGAATACTTTTGCATGGTAATATTTTTAAGTCCCGCTGCAGCTAAATCTCAACATCTGTCAGCTACAAAAACACTCCGAACCTCCCTTCCAATAAATTAGACAACTCCCCAGCTCAACAAACTATGAACATTAAGAACACTGATGATACATTTAGCTGGATTACTCCATACGGGTGTATTATTGCACTCCACTATTTACTGTGTGATTTTTTTTTTTTCCCCCCGCTTGCTTTTATGTCAGACCTGTGGCTTGTGCAGCCAGGTTGAGATCAAAGGATCACAGTCAGAAAGAAAGCGAGCACATCATCCGCCAGCGCACACATGTTCACACCTGACATCTCTCTCACAGCCTATCAGCGCTAACACATCAACGTGTCACTCTGCGTTACTCTGAAACTGAAGCAGAAAATATAAAACCAGAGCGTGCGAGGAAACCGCGGCTAAAGTGGAACTGCGTTCTTTATGATGACAAGATTAAACAACGTTGGGAGAACTGAGCGATGAATCCATCAGAAGCTTCTAAAAAAAAAAAAAAAAAAAAAAAAAACATAAAAAAAAAATGAAGTAAAAAGAAGAAAAGATGCTTCTTGCAGAAAGTGGGACAGATTTAACTGTTGCCTCACTAAATACCTCCATTGCATAAAATTTCCACTTGGTATAATCTACCTTGAACAATAATTAATTAGAAGTGACACCCAGATCACCTAAAAGCCTATTTAGACCATGCATGCAGCAAATCTGAAACAAACAAACATGCACAAGATGTTTGAAAATGTTCAGTGTGTCTCAACACTTACTGGCTTGCATCAGCTGACCCTGGCGCCCAAACACCTGAGAGAAAGGGCTTCGACTGCAGGTGAGCGTCTCCTCCATGGCCGATCCTTCTTCTTTGGAGTGCACCGAAGGTCAGCTTTCCACACCAGAGTAGTCTTCTCTCTTCTTTCCCCCCCACCCTCTCTCTTTCTCAGCTGATTTGCCGCCGAAGTCTCTTCACGACCTCTTCCTACGCCTCGCACAGAGAGGGTATTTGGCTTCTTCAGTTGCCTCTAAGCTGACTGCAGATCAGCAGATCGTCTGGTCGCCTCCTATGCCGTTGAGAGTTGTGCGCTCTTCTTTGGCTGACGGGAGATCTGTGTGTTGCGCTTGCTCTCTCAGACTGCTCATTAAAGCTCCAGTGTGGCGCTGCTTCAGATGGAGAGCACAGCGTGAACAAAGCAAGAGAGAGGGATAGAGCAATGAGAAGGAGAAGCCTGCTGCAGTGAGAAGACAGACTCTTACCCCTCTGATGGACGTGAGAGCAGTGATGACTGTGTGTGTAGATATATGCAAATGTGTGCATGTGCACACAACTACCAATGTTAGACCCTTCTGGTACCAGTTTCCTCTTTTCTTAAAACTACTGGACTGTAAGTGCCACCCATGGTTTTTTTTTATGTCACTGTGGAGGAATTTTGGCACTCTTGTCTTCACATAATTGTTTTTGGTTTGTCCACATTGCAGGGTTTTTTCACATAAATATCCTGCAAACTAGTTTCAGTTGTTTTGAGCTGTTTTGAAGGGGAGCTTACTGATATGTGAAGCCTTGCTACATAACCAAAGTCCTGATGGTTTGATATTCTCTTTAAAAACTTCCCATTAGAGAACAGATTTTGAGTTTCCTTCAGATACATACTTGACCAGTTATATAAAGACAACTAGCCAAATTATCTTTGTATGAAATTCAGATGTGTTGGGTGATCTAAAGCATTTAAATGTGACAAAGAATAAATGGAAGAAATCCTTTAAGAAGATCTTTTTTACAACATCTTTTAAATCCATTCCTTTAAGATGAAATGCAACCGTATCGTTCTCTGATTTTGAATTGAGGCACACATCCAGAATCGTTTTCCGAGAGCTAAATCTTTGCAAACTAAATTTGCTTCAGAACAGTAAAGCTCCATTCTATTCTTTCCCCAATTTCTTTCAATGCAACCCTACTTGAGGATTATCTTCTAAAAATAGACAGAGAAGACAATGAATCTCAGATACTATCATCTGCATTAAGGTTTAATATAGCATCTTGCTAAAGCAGGCAAAAAGATATGCTTTTGCAAGTACCTCAACAACTACAAAAAAAAAAGTATTTTGCACAAACGAACTGAACCATGGAAACAAAATCAGTTTCTAAGTAAAGGGGCCAGTGGATCATTAAAAATGGATCTGCATCTTTTATTAATGTTCCTGTTACCATATCTATTCTGCTCCCACATTAACGGCACTGCATAGGACAAAAAGCAGAAGTTCCAACAAAGTTTTTGTTTTTCACTGTGGTTTACCAGCTTGGTTTCACCGCTTTCACACAGTGAAAACTGCTTGGAGGGTTAGTCATCTATGAGTCAGTCAAAATTCAAGCTAAATAGCTAAATATATCGTGGAAAGGCAATAAAACAAAGTCAACTTGTCAATGAGAGAATGCAAGCAAGTCCAATAGTGATCTTTTACAAAACAACTAGCTACCAGAGGCCATTCTGCTCATGTTTATCCCAAAAACAAAATGAGGGTTTTCTTTCATCGTTCGGTTGCACAAACTCTGAGTATTGTTTTTGATGGAAGAACTGTTATCATTGCGTTAGTCAGTCATTAATATTTAAGCAACATGCTTTGGTTTTCTACAGAGAAAAATAATCTATCCAACTGACTGGTGCATAACTCAAGCACTCATTGGGTGAGAGGCAGGGAACAACCTAGCCTGGTGAAAAACCAGCTCCTTCTGCTACACTTTGCTTCGTATTGAGGGTCTGGGCTCTCGGCTGTTGAGAGATGATTGTTTGCTGGAGGCGTGGACCGTGTTACAGGTTTTGAATTTTGCCCATTAGGTAACGTTTGCATGTGGCGCATGTAACGCGCCAGTTCGACGCCAAGAAGCTTACCAGAAATTGCCCGCGATGTAAAAACAACCATCCTCCACAGCATAGACGGAGGACGAATGGCTTTGTTCACTTCCTCCGTTGCCATTGCCAAAACTACAGGGAGACTACAACTCTAAAACAGCGCAGAAAATCAACACGTAACTTCTCCTTCTGTTTGCCAATCGGCCTGCTAAAAACTCTACTGGATGCAGTCCGAGTCCAGGAGAGAAAGACCAGAATGTTCTGGAAGCAAGAACTTTTTTAGAGCGGAATTGCACAAGAAGGCAACGGCCAGGCTCGGTACACCAATGACAGGGTGGCAAGCAATTAACCTAACAGTCGTTTTTTTTTTTTGTTTTTTTAAAGTGCCAAGTGCTCAAAACAATACACCCATACATGCATGGTTAAATATGCAAACTTCACACAGAAAGGCCCAGCCCAGAATTTGGACCCAGATTAATTCTGCAATTTACAAAAAAAAATCAAGTTTTAAAATGCCACTTCTTTCAAACTTCTTAGACAGTGGTTGTATAATTGCTAATAATTACTGTATTTTGTTGCCTTCATTTCTGAGCACTTCTATAACGAGATCACATACACGGGACATTGTCACACCATGGTTATATCTCTCTGCATTTCTGTTTGTAATTCAACCCTAAAATTGTTTAAGCATGATGAAATTAACAAGTTGGAGATCAAAGGTTTCTCACCAGACTTGGGGGATAGATGGTTCTGTTTTGTTGCAGATCATCACTGATCTCGTGTCCTCACTTCCTTTCATAATTTCCTGGGAGAGTTCAACATTGCCGCAGGCTACAAATCTTACTGGGTTTTTTTTTAGCATGCAAATGCAGCATCGCGGTTTGAAGTTCCAACTCAGCTTGTGAGCTCTGGGAGATCCTCTATCTCCTGGCTCTGGATTGTCACTGTAGGTACACTGGCACAGCTCAAATGTGTCAGAAATCAGACAGCAACTCCCTCTTACCCAAACACTTCTGAATTGCACCACTGAAATGCCACCTGGTGAGTATAACGCCTTTCATAACACAATCAAAACAAATCCTTTAAACCTCAGCATTTACCAGTCTTTACTTTTCCTCACTTCAATAACAAAACAGGCCTCTCAAAATATTTGGATATAACAGAAAAAAAAACAACAACAAAAAAACGTCCAAACAAAAAAAAAAAAGAAAGAAAGAAAGTCCAACCCCCTTGTGATCATTTATTGTGAAAGCACTAAGAGCGTTTAAAGAGTAGAGGTATGAGCTCCACCAGAGGGGAGAACAAATCTAGAAGTCTTTCGACAAGATCACACAGTAAATTAAAGCAGCAACATTTGCTGCCGCTGAGTTCGGTGCATTTGCATTTTATCACAGCTACTGCCATGACACAAGGGGATGTGGCAATTTAAAGCAATATGTTAGCACCTCTGACACTTGGAGCTTCCTTCTTTGAGTAATGAAGAATCATAAAAAAAGAGATATTTTATTTAAACCCCAGAAGTTTATCTGTAGTAATAGCTGATTTGCATTGCTGCCTGGTTTCCAATTAAAGCCACATTCTCACAGTACTGCATGTTGCTGAACAATTACAATTAAGCAGAAATTACCTTCTCTGTTAATGATTTAACTGTGGGTGTGCAAATAGAGAACACACAAACCTCGCCCCCGATGGACAAACAGTCAGGAACAGCAGTCTGCTTTCAAAGGAATTAGCCATAAACTATTGTGAAAGTGTCATTTATGACTCAATTACAGCAATTTCATAATCAGAATTAATTTTAAAAAAATACTTTAGGCACTAAATTTGCACCAATTGGGAGTTCTACAAGGAATTTATTAAGGGGGACTGAATACAAAGAAAAGCAACACTTCTAAATTTTTTTAGAGCAAATCTTTTCCTTCATATAGACATACATGTGCCACTTTGTGCTACAATGCATGTAGAACCTCTTGAAATGTTGAGTATGAGTTGTACTTAATCTCTAAACTTAATGAAAACTAAGGTGCAATTATTCTGAAATAAGCAATAAAGTCAGACAGGCTTAAAAACTCTTGTCAGTGCTATAATTGTAACTTTGCTAAATGTGCACCACACTGAAAGCACTGATGTTCCTTACATGTCATTGTGAATTTAATGCTTATGTTGGACGTTCTGCTTTGTTCTATCATGTCAGCTAATGGCATTTTGAAGCTGGTTTACGCATGTTTGCATCCAATCAACATGAAGGCATCGTGTGGGAGGTTTAAAGTCTTTACTATTCAGAGTTATTTTACATGCTACTCTCTATTTAGATCCATTCCAAATTTACATGATTAGGTTTTTGGTTTTTTTCCTGTAAGAAGTTCTGGCAAATACATGTCATTGCAAACAAATTGCATTTGAACCGTTATGTAATGCTTAGGTTTTTAAAAGGTCTGAACACTCTTGAAAAAAGATTTAATATCTCAAGGGTCTTTTTAAAATTAGATTGAAAGATATCTTTACGGAATGATGAAATGTGGTACAAAATCTTGCAAAACACTCCATCGTTCTAATCTTAACCTTCAATTTGTTTCAATTGAATTATCTATTAGGCTGACAGAAAGAACAACACAGTAAAGAAAATGTCTTTTTTTTTTTTACTGGGACTACCCTGTGTTCAACTAAATCCATCAGCCAATAAACCGACCAGCCTCCCTGTTCCTGCTAAAAACAAGGATAATTGCAGCATGATGCTGCTTCTGCCATGTTTTGCATGGTTATTGATGTTCAGGGTAATATAAGAAGGGATAATGGCCTCATTGCAAAGATTTTCCATATATGGAAGAATGTTTATTTTTATCATCTGAATAGAGAACTGCCTGAGACTTAGGCCATTATTTTAGTAAGGTGACGACATGGTATGTCTGCTGTTTAAAGCTGGACAGAGGAACGTCCAAATTCAGTCATTAATAAATCCAGCACAACACAACATGTAAAAATGAAACCTTGCAAACTACTGAGAATTCAAATTGTTCTGAAAAAAAATTTGCTCTTTGGGGCAAAGTCATATCAAAGTAAGAGAAAAACTTACCTTTATCTGTACATAATGATTCAAATGTGACAACTCTGGGTTTTCTCGCCACTTCTATCACAGGTTCTCTGTAACCAAAACTATACTATGCCAGTCAGATAAGGCCACATTGTTAGATTTACTCGTGTGGGCTTGAACAAAGTCAAGAGTCTGTGGTGGGTGGAATTGTAAACATATGAAGAGGCTAGAAAGGCCAGCAAGTGGGCATTAGCAATCCAGTATTTAAGAAAAGCATTCGATTCACGAACATTGGATTTTATTTACTGGATGCTGCCTCTGAAAAAAGCAGTATATATTATGCTACATTAAACATGTTGTAGTAAAAAAAAAAAAAAATTAAAAAATTTGTTTCTTGCAAACTATATTTGAAAAACATGGGACTCCTCTCACTCAAAATGAGACACCCGGTTTTAAAAAGGGTATTTTGTTTGTGCATTTTCACAAATATTGTTCTCATACAGCATGAGATTCATTTTTGATCATGAGAAAAAGTGCATGATGGATAAGTTAGTTGTACAACAATTTATATTTCTCTGCAATGAAGCAAGAGCCCAAGTCTTATGTAAGGAAAAAAGTGCTACTTTCCATTTCTTGCTGCTCTTTGGGATTTTGTTTTGCTCTTTTGCCACATGCGACTTGTCTCTTTATTTAAACAGAACCTCAACCTCTGCCCCAGAGTACACAAGCAAAAAGAATTAAGCAACTAAATCTTGGTAAATAAATCTAAGTGGACAGTCAAAGGTCAGAGGCTGTGATTCAGGCATCAAAAGAAAATATGTGCACACAAATTTTTCAAACAGTTTCTGTGCAACGAATTTGACATTTTACAGAATTTATGCAGTTCTCACACAAATTTGCATTACCCAATGTTTTTTGCATAACCAGTTCCCTCTTTAAAATGGTCCTTTTCTGTTCAACTCTTTGGAAACAAAAGAGAAAACACGTTTTAAAAAGCCTTTCTGTCGCAGGATTCTTAATTGGTTTGCAGGAGAATGAGTGACAGTGAGTTAAGCCATTGTTGCTCCTGTGTTAAGCTGAAGTAGACTACGTTTTGTTCTTTGTCAAACACCAGCATTAAGTGAAGAAGCAGTGGTACCTTACCATAGCGGCTTTGTATTCATCACAGGAAAGAGTGTAAGGAAACAGTGCCCTCACCTGGCCTTTATGTACTTTGTTGAAATGTGCCGCTAATAATAGTTGTCTTTTTAAAAACTGAGTGTGGTTCAAAACATTGTTTATTTTTCAGTATATGAAAATACAATGTACCTGGATGTCCAAAGTCCTCAAGGGCCGGTTTTCTGCATGTTTTAGTTCCCTCTTTGGTAGTAATGCTGCGTTCAAGTTACCTCGGAAGTCGAATAACCCGAGGTAGCAGTGTTCAAATTAAGACGGAACTTCAACATGGCGACGCCCGTAGAAATTGTTTATTATACCCGTTACAAAAATAATTTTAAGGTTTATTTTCCACAAGCAAACACCACCTCTAATTTGTTCAGTGTAGAGTTGTATGCGCTACATGCAATGTGTGTCTTGTAAAATAAAAACTAAATCTACTGTTGTGTTGATGCCAAGAGCGGCTATATTGAAACACAAAGTCGACATTAAGTCTGAACCGGGAGTAGCCGGGGTTGCTCCCAGTGGGAAATCTGACTTCGGAGAGAGTTCCAGTTGATTTTTCCTACTGGGAAGTTGGCAATTGGGAAGCAGCTTAACTACCTACTCAGCATGCCAATGTCTTGCTCAGGCCTGCTAATGAGCCATCATTTGAGGCTCATTTCAAGCGGTGTTAAAACAGGGAGATAACTACACCATGCAGGATGCATTTTTTTTAATCTCCTCATAGGGTAGTTTTCTGTTTTCTTCCACATCATTCTCTTTTGCTTCTTGTATTAGAGCTTTTAAAATATGTATCTGTGCATCTTCAATTAGGTTCACCACTCCAATAAATGTTCATTATTCTTCTAAATATTGTTAGGAACTACCCATTTTACTCTCAAATTATAGACAGATGGACTATATTCTTTTGAGTCTTGGTCTTTAAATAATGCATTTTTTTCACCGTCAATGATGTCTATGACTAAATATATCTGCTATAATTTTGGACACACTCATTTCAATAAAAGATTTAATCAGAATCAGTAGCTTGTACATTTTGACTTTTGGTTATACGTCACACTACTTTGAACCCAGCTGAATTAAGATTCTAATCCACATCAAAAAACATTTTCTAAACAGAGAATCACATCAACTCATATTCAGTTGATGCTCAATTTATTTTTAACACTTGTTTGAAAAAAAGAAAAAAAAAAACTTTAGTGCAAATCAAACAGGAATTATTCAAGAACATGATTTTAAGTTATTAATAAATATACATGACTCAATTTACATTTTTAAAATGCTACAAGCACTTTTCACAGTTCGGCATCTGTCTCCCAGTCTATTCTGTAAATCCAAAAGGTTTCAGCCAGAACCAAAGAAACAACAGCTTGGGCTGGAAAGGCCAGAAAAAAATTAAATAAAATTAACAGATACAGAGACTTTATCAAGTTTCAGATTACAAAATTAATATTTAAATCTCACACAAAATAATTACCCTGTATAGCAGTTATTTTTCCAAACTTTTAGTTGATATAAGAAACAAAATCTTACATAAAACAAATACTATTTGATTTAGGACACTGTGCAACAAATGTTTTTATATTCCAGAAGAATTTCATCTGCTAGCCAAAAACAATTTTTGAAAGTACGAACAAAAGTGAAGTGCTTGTGTGTTCCAGATGAAAAACAAACAATATCACATTTTCAATCACTGTAGGGATAACGAAACACCACAAAACAAATGTTTGATAAGTATTTGTGATAAGATGTGCAAAACAAAGCATAAAGAAGAGCGTATGTTAGATGAAAATGCACAGACACCAAATATTGGGATTGTTTCAGTCAAAGATGCAACTAACTAATAGAAACACAGTACTTCTATTTGGGGTTGCGGTCCAAATGCATCAACTGGCAAGATTTCTCAGTTGTAGAGAATTTGTTTACATAAATCTGTAAATACATGAGAAAACACGCATTATCGCACTTAACTTAAAAGATGTTCATATGCTATACCCTCTGAACAAGAATTACACGTAGCTTAGATGTGAAAGTAAATTTCAATAAGACAATGGTTTATAATTAGCTAAAGCAGCTAAATAAATTCTTCATCTGAGAAACACTGAAAGATTATACACTTTCACTGTTGTCATGCTGTATTTTACCATTTTAATTAAATTTCATGGCACACAAGAGCATTCTATTCAAACTCATTTAGTAGCAGCTGGGCGTCAAAAAATGCCTTTAGCATTAATTTCAGTAAATATTACATTCACAGCAATTATGGAAAACCCACTACTCCTGACTGTCTTTCTAAAAATTAATGATTACAAAACATAGGACTTAAGATATGAGGTTCAGGCCAAGGTTACATTATATTGTGCTACTGCTTGAAACTCAGGTTTTTTGTAACTTCAGAAAAAAAAAAATCTCCAAATGTACAATTTCTGAACAGTAGACATGCCTTCTCTTTACTCAGATTGCTGACCGTACCCCTCAGAAAAAAAGGTTCATGATCAGATTCAGTATTGAAGTTGTATCAACATAATCCATCTTAAATCTGTGTAGGGAGAACAGAAGCTCACAGACAGCATGCAGTAAGAATTCAAACCAAAAGGCAACAGAGTACAAAGAAAAAGTGCAAATGCATGCCAGAAATGATTGCCATCTGCCATGCTCTCTAAACCGCCCATCAAGAAGGAAATGCGAGGAGCTCAGTTCATCCTACTTCCTTTTCCAGTTTGTAGCATGAAGCAGCTAGATTAACTTCGAGTGCAACTCCAAGCTATTGACACAGCAAACTTATGCAATGAAGAATTCAGTTTTCCTCAAAATCTCAAGCTACTAAAATGGCATTCACACATTCTCTCAAGTTCGCATTACAGGCCTATTTTATCCGTTCTGTAATCAGTCATTTATTGTACAGTATAATGCAGTCTACAGGTCTACTGGGTTTCCAGTGTGATTACCCGTACTTCTCCCTGTAGGATAACGGAGAGTGTTTCATACAGTGGAGTCCTGAAACAACAACAGAATACAGAATTAAAGTTATGAATGGAAAACATAACAAATCATCAGGCTTTATGTATATTGGCCTTCACACAAGCTTTACCCCTGGTAAAAAATGCAACCAAAGACACATGGAGAATGGTAAAAGCCAAAAAAGAAATTCTACATCCAGAAAACACCAGCAAAGAGGAAAATCTTTTCACCAAGATTACAACTACTGGATCCTCTGTGCTTATTTGGGAGTCATACCAGAAAAAGATCTCGTTTGTCCTACCATAACAAATCCTACCACCTTGTTTGTCTGCATGGCAACATTATCTCAGAATTTTGAGGAAAAGTGATCCCAAACACACATCAACAGAAATGGATCACCAAACATAAAATCAACCCTCCACTTTTCTATATCAATTATACTATTGGTGCAAATGTAATTACCTGCATATTCCTGGAGGATTACTCATGTTCTCAAGGTGAGGTTTTCTGCTCGGGGCAGCTTTTAATGGCTCCAGAAGCAACTTCTTCAGTCTGAGCAGCAGCAGATTCATCTGTCAGAGGGACACTCTGCGGAGGCTTCAGAATAGTGATTTTAATGGGAATTCCTTTGATGCTGTGCTGCACTCTGCTGTACTGCCGCAGAGACGGGTTGAAAGTGCGAATGGGAACTTCTGTCAGCGCGGGCGCCTCTTGTTTGGGCTGTATGCTCTCCTTAATGATGATTTTACTTCGTTTGCTTGAGAAGACGGTTTGTACTGGAAGAATGGCAGGTCTCTTTGTAGAGCCAGATGTCTGGAGTCTTGTGTTATGCCGAGGCGGGGATTGCAGTTTCTCTTTTAAATGGGAAACTCCTCGATGCGAATGTTCGTTGTTCTCTTTTGTGAGAGAGATTCCTCCCTCTTTCCTTTTTTTCATCTCTTTGGGCTTTTTGGGGCAGACGGCCATGTGTTTGGTTCTGCTGCGGCGCATTGTGAACTCTCTGTTGCAGTGAGTGCAGACAAAAATTTCTACCTGTGCAGGTGACAGTTTGTTCGCTGAAGAAATTGACTTATTTCTATGTGGCATAATCCTCTGGACAAACTTCTTCTTCCTTTTATTAAGTATTTTGATCTTGACTGGTGGCTCTTGATTTGGTTTGGACCGGTTTCCCTGACTGACTCTGATTGAAGTATTTAGTCCATTAGCAGAGTTTGTCGTAGACAAAACTCCATTCTGGGTTTTTGCAAAGTGGCGTAAGGGGACAGGATTTTTTCTAGGCGTGTATCGCTTCTTATCGCTTGCATTTGCACATGCCAAGATGTGCTTGTGCAGCTCTGGCATGTTGTCAAAGCTTTTCCCACACTTGGTGCACCGAATAGCTGTGCTAAAGGTTTGTGGGATGTTGTGGGTGGTGAAGTTTGTAGCTGAAGCAAGTGACCCTGCAGGGGATCTGTTATGGTAAGGAAAGGGAGGCGGCTTAAAGCTGGGATAATGCTGGTTTATGCCAAGACGAACATCAGGCCCTTTGATCTTACCTCCATCTGAAGTCATGATCTTAATTGTTGTAAAGAGCTCATCAGCAGTCATGTCAACGTCGCATTCTTCCTTTTTGACAGATTTTTTTGATTCCTCTGGTGACTTTGTGACTGAAGGATCTGTATTGATTTTAGTTGTGTTGTTGTAGTTCTGAGGTCTCAGTTTACCCTTTTCTTCTTCCGTGTATGAGCACTGCTGCCCAGGATGCAGTTCATTTTGATGCTGCTTCAGATTGCAAAAGTAGACAAATTCTTTTGTGCATGCACTACAAACGTAGGTCTTTCCGACGCCGTGAAGACTCGATCGATGGTCGAGTAGCGCGGATGGCTTGCCAAACAGCAGAACGCAGAACTCACATTTGTAGGGCCATTCATCTGCATGGTCAGCCACATGATGGCCAAGTTCTTTCATTGAGTGGAAGAGCTTTTCACACACATTGCAAATGAAATTCTTGGTGAAAGTCTGCTCCTCTGCATCAACTGCTGTCTCATTTGAGAGTTCTTCCTCAGTTTTGTCAGGAGGAGGGGAAGGAGGAGAAGGAGGTGTTGTGGTTTCAGACACAGAAACAGGCCCATCAGATACTTCCTCAACTGTTTTTGTAGGAAGCTCCATACTAACAAGCCCTGGTTCAGGTTTTGAGTCTGCCACAGGAGGAGAATCAGACATCACTGGGGTGTTAGATGTCAGGGTTACAGATTCTGGGATGGCAGATGCAGGAACAGGAGGGTCCACAGGTTGAGGGTCAGGTAAAGATGTGACTTGTTGTTCTAACTGACTGATGACCATCTGAGTGGGTGCTAGAGGCTCAGCTGTGTTCTCTTGTAAAGTTATTGCAGCTGGCACAATACTTCCTGGAGCTTCAAGAGCTATGGTACACTCTATTAAGACGGTGTTGCTGGCTAATTTGAGTAGGGAATCATTTAAGGTTACAGTGGGTGGGAACGACACTTCTGACACAGAAGCAGATTCAACCATTGGCTGGTTCAGTGCAATCTGATCAGTGAGAAAGACGTGGCTAGGTAGATTCAGGGTTGGATCAAGTGGCTGGGAGAGAGTGACGATGTTTGCTGAGTTGGCAGAGGCAAATGCAGTAGTTAAATCACACTGTGATGAATTTAACGGATTTTCTGTGCAAATCACCAAGGGTTCTGGAGATATGTTTGGGGCAAGTACCTGGATTGGTTGGTTTGAGGGGTTGGAAAGAGACGAAGGTGGAGCCAAAACTGTGATCAACGAGGGAGCAGCAGGGAGAACGGTGCGAGTGACTGGAGAAGCAAATGCTATGGCGCACTCTGGAGATGGTTCCAAGGCAAGAGGAGTAAGCGACGCAGGTGATCGAGTCAGAGAATTTGGGGGTAAGGTCAGTCCATAAACAAGTCCCTCAGCAACATGTTCCAATGGGTCCACAACATCTAAACCTGTTATAAGAGTCAAGTCTGTAACTACAGGTGTTTCTGGATTAACATGGCTTATCATTTGATCCTCACTACTTATTAAGACCTTTTCCGCCACATTTGAATTTGAACCCAATTCACCAGGGCTTTTTCTTTGTAAACTCAAATCTAGCGCAGCATCAGCTGATGCTTCATCTTCATTTCTTTTGACTGTATTAGAAAGATCCAGGGGTTGCTGATTACATGGATTACCACCAGTCGCTGGGGCCCAACTCTCTGACAAAACAGGACTCTGTTCTGGCACAGCTACAGATTGAGTTGCATCATTATTCTCATTTCCTGTTTGTTGGACAGGCGAGTTACACTGAGCATCAATCTGTCTTTTATTTCCATCACCCAAATCTAACGGATCTGGCTCTCCCGTTTCTTCATTTGCTGCAAGAATTTGCTGTGAGGACCCAGTCGGAGAGCCAGTTCTTCTCCTAAACTTTCCAGTCCCAGAAGGTAGGACAGTGAGTGAAACAGGTGATGAAGACTTCTGTCCGTCAGTGATGAGGGCAACTGTAGGTTTAAAACCCTCCTGTTTCTCAAGAAGCTGCTTAAGTTTTGGAGACAGGAACACAGTGCGTTCCTCCTGAACAATCTCTGATTCTGTATTCTGAGGGAACAGATTCTCCATCAGTGACGACAGAAGTGATGATGAGGCTGAAGACATGACCACCTCAGACTGCAGTTCACTTTTAATTTGTGGTAAGAGAGGTGGTGTGGCGGTTCTTCTTTTGGATTGTTGTTGACCAGATGATTCTGTGTCTGTGTTTAAAACTTGGCTAATCTGGGAAGGGCCCAAAATTAGGGTGTCCATTCCAACTAAAGTTGATGACCCGGAGCAGATTTCCATTTCACAGTTATTTATTGTACTTGTTGATAGTATCTTTCCATCAATGTAAAAACTAAGATTCTCTGAAATATTATTAGACACATCTAGCATATATTGCTCTGCTTGTTCTCCATTATTTTCCAAAACAGCAGTGGAAATAGTTTTCATGGCCTGTGTCTGTTGTTGAAATGATTCACTTAGTAGAGCTTCAGGTACTTCCTCTTGTGTCAGCTTGGCATTTTGCTTCACTGTAGGATGCAGTTGGTTATCAGGGATCCTGCCCTCCTGATGCTGTCTGTTCATACTTGTGGATATCTTCTCTGGAGACTTGCAAGGATGATGAACATGCATGTGTCGTTCCAAGCCTTGTTGGCAGGTAAAGCATCTGTTACAGTGCTGACACACAAAAGCTTTTTTATCTGTATCTTTGATGGGGAGCTTGTGAGAGTATAAGTGCTCCCAGCTGATATCTAGTTGTTCTTGTGTATCCTCCGTGTCTCTACGTTCAGAGATGTACAAGTGGGAAGAGTCTTCCATCCTCACTTAGCATATGTATATAGTTGTCTGATCGATGTTTTTCCACACAGGATAGTGGTAGAAGTCATACCTATTAAGATGAAAAAGAAAATACTGTAATTCAGAAGTGTGATGCAGATCATTGAAGGGTTGTATTAAATCAACTTTAGCAAAATAGAAAAGAAACAAGACTACAAGAAGCATTAGCAATAAGAAACATTAGCTGGCTAATGTCGTTTGTGAATCTAAACATCATTGACCATTTTACGAGGTCAGTCCTACAAAGCTGAATGGACCCTTTAGTAACACAACCAATCATAAGTGCAACATGGTTAACAAGAAAACAACCTTGCCATAAGATAGAAACCAGATTTAAGCAATATGCATCAAATGTATTAATTCCAATGGAAAAAGGAATGTATAGAGCAGGAGTGGGCAACTCCAGGCCTCGAGGGCCGGTCTCCTGCAACTTTTAGATGCATCTTCAACACACCTGAGTCAAATAATGAGGTCATTAGCAGGACCCTCGAGAACCTGACTGCACTTAGGAAGTGATTTAGCTATTGGATTCAAGTGTGTTGGATCAGGGAGACTCTAAGAGTTGCAGGACACCGGCCCTCGAGGACCAGGATTGCCCACCCCTGGTATAGAGGGAATAAAAAGCTGTACCACATAGGAAAATTGTTTTACATGCAAAGAAAAAGAACAAGCTAAACTTATTTGTTAAGTTTACATCACAAATGCATCATACATTTCTGGAAAAATATCAAAACGTTAATCCAAAACAAAATGTGTCTAAACTGATACAGTATTGGATTAAAAAAAAAAATACTGTGGATAAAGTATGTCCCCCTTAAGGTTTTCCTTTGTAAATATCACATCACAAAAACAAATTAAATATTCAAATTCATTTTGGAAAGGAAAAAAAGCTAACTAAACCGACATAGACTAGGTAAAGAAAATAAAAATACAAAACATAACTACTACTAGTAGCAACAACTGTCATCAATGTGTTCTTCAGTTTTGTGTTAACTGTATTTACATGTTGTATTAAAATTAGTTTAATCTTCTTTAACATTTAAATGTAATATAACAGCAACAACAGAGGAATACCTTTTATAGAACTACACTTCTTATTTACAAATGTTTCTTTGAAAGTTGGTAAGGTTAATTTAAATATTTAGAGTGGCTTACCATTTTCACTGCAAGTTTAGAATGGGTGTTTGTGGACGTTTATGCAGATTTTTTGCTGAGGTTTTTCTGTTGGGGAAAAAACATTTAAAGGAAAACTGATCATTATTGTATGCTCCCAAAAAACAAAAAGAAGCACAATGTAATAATTAGCAATGGGGTGAAAGCAAACGGTACAAGTAGTAGTTCATTTTAACAAAACAAAAACAATCTGTTAAAAATAAAGCACATTAGAGGATAACAGAACAGGAAAATTCCCTTGAGAATACTACCTAGATATTCTTAAACATTATTTAAATGTCTTTTACATCAATAGTTATAAAATACTAGCAAAATATACAGTTGACAATTTTGACATAAACATTATGCTCTACGACAAAATGGCAGGCCTGTCATGTCTTATTTGAACCCATGAATCTTGTTTGGAAAACAAATCTCAACTTAAATACATAAGAAGCCTAAATCTAACGTCACAACATGCATTTCCAAAAACATATGTTTTAAAATGTGTATTTCGCATAATTATGCACACAATGCAGCGTTAAAGTACATAAAGATACGGGATGACATGTAAACAAATACTTTTTAAATAGATGTACATTTCCGTTATATTTACAGCACAATAATCCGGTGAATTCTTGTACAAGTGAGGCACTATTAAATATATTAGCAGAATCTATATCATTCAAGGGCCTACAGTAATGAATTAGTAGAAGCTATTTTAAAACATTCGGTTTCTAATTTAATTCCAGTAGGCTACAACAGATCTCTTTTTACCTCTATCACGTACATGCCGATAAATAACAGTTATTTTATTTTAATAAGTTAAAGGCAGGCAGGCGATGAGGTGCGCCTCCCCTGTTTCGGTGACGCTCCCCCGTCCTTGCTCCATTGCTAACAGCTCACACAACACGTTCGCACATTTACTCTGCTTACAGAGCCTGCTAGCTCCTCTTAATTTAAGGTCAACTAGATTTACGAACGCAAGCTTTTAACTATTTACCGAGCAGAATGCAAACACTAAGAAATTACTAAACCGACGTCTTCGAACAAAGCCTCATGCACCATTTTTAAAAAGGGAGTTGTTATCGACCGCTGTGTACGCATCTACCGATAGCTACAATGCTATTGCTAGCTTGTTAGCGTTTGCCAAGAATTAAAACCAAATGTTAACCGCGACATCCTCAAGTACAGCTTGGTGAATAAAATTTGTAAAGAAACAGAAGGTCTTTAAACATACACGTTGCTTCCAAAGTTCCAAATAGGTTTGAAACAGTCCTGTTGTGCACCTTGTAGACAGCTGTTTTTCCACTTTACTCTATCAACAAAATTTCGGCGTTCTGATTGGACAGAGAATTAGGATGCCAAAATATAACCAATCAGCGAGAGGCTTCTTAAAGTGGAATTTTTTAAAAGGACAAAAAGACTGTTCTGAAAATAAAATACACCTAAGCTGAACTAAACTATTATTGTGTTGTGTGAATGTAATTATTTTATTATTATAGAATTAAAATTAGTAATGCTGACACAGAATGTTTTTGAACACGGAAACCTGGATCGTGAAGCAAATTTGAATACTTGTGTAAATCTAAGATTATTTTATAATGTATCCGATCTTTTTTTTATTAACCTTTCTTATCCGATGTAATTGCCTTGAATTTGACGAGTTCCAAAAATATAAATGCTCATTTTAGATGGTTCAGTTGAAATTTTTGAAAAATATTTAAACAATTTGTTTTAGATCCCACGGAGAAAGTAACAGATATATTATTTAAAATCGTAGAAGGAAGGTGTGTCCCCCTTATACCCCCCAAAAAACAATCTGGAGCGCACTTCCGCGTGTCTATAAGAAAATGGTTGTTTCAAAGTAAAACTGGATAAAAAGTTTTACAGTAAAATTTCACTCGACAATCAACTGCAGATTTTTTTGTGATCTGGCATTATTTTATTAGATTTTTTTTATGCTGTCTGAATATCAGAAATATTATTCAGGACTTGTCAAAACTGGATAATGGGTTAAAGAAATGGCCCTAAAAACATTTCACTATATTTCTTGCCATTGTAGTGTGTTATCTTGACCAGGAGAGGGGGCAAAATTAAAAGACTTTGTTTCAATACAGTATTAAACAGGAGCGCACCTCAGCGTGTAAATGTAACATTTACAAATTTCCAGAGTAAGGATTATTTTTGAATGTGCAGTAATTTTTGGTATCCCACAGTAATGTATGACACCTATGTGCGCAACATATACAGTGATTACATTTGAAGTGTTATACAGCAATGCATGTACACTCTTTACATGTATTCAGGTAAAGAGATTACAAAATATCTGTGCACGAACACATTGTTTGATTAATTTGTTTGTATTAACTTGAACTATGCTTTATTTACAACCATTTCAAGTGATTATATTTCGAAGTGAGAGGGATTAAGCTTCTTTTGTTTGTAAACAAAAGAAATATTCGTTAACTTATAGCTTGTTTTCTAACAAAAAAGAAACAAATCTGTGAAAACCTTAAAATAGTTTAAAAACCAGATAAAAGGATGTGTACAAACCCATTCAGTATACTGAGAAACAATTTAGTACTAGTAAAACTAGTACTAACACAGATGGTGTTAGAATTGGAAGCCATTATTTCTGTTAATTATAATGATTTTTTCCACATACAGGTAATGTAAACACGACAATTAGAAATACAAAATTTCTATTTTCTAATCCTAAAAAAATGAGAAAATTTATATTTTCTCAGGTGTTTGTGAGTGTTTGTCTCTGTGTTGCCCTGCAATGGACTAGTAACCTGTCCCTTCAATTCCTTTTCCCCAAAAAATTATTTAAAGACTTATTTAGTTACTCAGGTAATCTTTGATATTAATATTAGTTAAGGATTTCTAGTGAAGCTTCCAGGAAGTATGTTGCACTGGTTTTAACTTAAAACTCATAGGTGCTGTGTAGATTTTTTTGGGCAATAGATAAATGGCAGCAATCTTGAGGTAATATTTCTAAATCTATCAGGGTAGTAGATGAGAATAATATTATTTCTAATAAACAGAAAACACCATTGTAAAATACAATAAACTCTTGGTTAAATATTCCAATTTTGATATCACTGTTGGATAAGAGCCACATTCCTATCCATCAATCATCTCTGTCATTTCTGTTTCACAGCTGTTCAGAAAACAGAAGACACATTGTACTGACATGCTGAAGATTAATAACAGGCAATAGTATGTGTTCTCCTCTCTGTTTTCCTTAACAATCGTCAATTGAATCCCAACAGTTGGATTTGTCTCAATCTCACACCTACGCTGACACAAAGCTAACTATTTGGCTTTCCGTGGCATTATTTCCAACCTGTAGGAGTTCTGCGGACCCCTCACTCCTGCCTGATGTACATCTGTGACATCGTGGTGCACATGGGTGGTGTTCTTATGGCACATGCATGGCATGACTCTCTTGTTATGTTGCATGTGGGTTGAGTGGTGTTTCACTGTGACACCACATGCCAGACCTCTGCGGGCCATAATGAAAGATCATAAATAACAGGCTTTACCCACCCTGCTAAGCCTTACTTTTTCCTTCTCTGTATTTTAGAATCAGCATTTTAAACCCCGCAGCTAACTTGCTGAAACAGCACAACGTGGAAAAAAAGTCATTGAATAAGCAATGATTTTTTATTATTATTATTTTTTAGTGGAAGTTTGGTTACGATTGTGTTTATTTATAGCATGTTCTAAGTTGTTGTGGACCTGCCAAAAGTTCTGGTGTGTCTTTCATAGATGATGGCAACTGCAGCTGGGAAACTTTAGTCAGCAGCTTGAAACTGGGTCCCTGTTGTTGTGGACAGGCGGAGCGTGGGATCACGTGGGGTTATTAGAAATTATAGATCACCTGTTGTGCACCTGGTGGGAAATGAGTGGGTGATGGGGGAGGTTTTACTTTTGCTGACCGCCGCCGCCGCCGCGCCACCACCTTAAGCTATTATGGTGTTTTTGTCCTTGATTACTGTCGGATCCGTTTATTTTTAGCCATGCCTTTTGGACACTTTTCTGTTTTTGGATGTTGATAAAATAAAACCCTTTTTAACTGCATCCTGCCTTGGAGTGTTGATCAGCTGGCGCGTCAACAAGATTTCCCCATTCAGCCGCTCAGCGACCTTATTTGATAGTCGCCTATATTGTCAGCAAAAAAAACTAACGACAATGGAGTCGCACAGCTGGACGTTAAAGCGAGCCCACACACCACCGCCACTATAACTACGAAAGAGGATCGTTGACAGAGAAGTAGAAGACGACAGTGGTATGTAACCTGAATGTTTGGTGCTGCGTATTGCTCTTTTAACGCAGTTTGGTTCTGCCACGAGAAGCTGTTGTTGTGACACGCCCCCCGCTATGTTTTGCTCTGAGGCTGCGACATTTTGGTGTGCGAGTGTGTGCTGTGGCTCTGCGTATGTTCAATAAAGTTTAAGGAGTCGCTGTTGCCTACAAGCTTCTTTTCTTTTGGATTAAAATGAGTAGATCGTCTGCTGTATCAGCTGTTGAGAAACCTGAAAGGGATAAAAGAGCGATCGTTCTCACTGAAAAAGCTCTCGCAAATAAAATTGAAACGATCCAAACAGAGCGGAAAAAGTGTGTAAAGAAAACGAAAGGTGTAATATCATCTCTTAAAGAGCTAATGAAAGATGATAAAAATTATTCACAAGTAAAATCATTACTGGATGAGTTAACAAACCTGTTTAAAGAGGCCATTATATTGCATGAATCTTTGCTGCCTTTAATTCCGCTTGATGAGCAAGATAAACAAAATACATGGTTTTCAAGTATCACTAAATACAACAAAGAATTTATTGAGGATGTTGAAATATGGCTTTCTGAAACAAATAAATGCTCAAGCAGATCATCCTCTGACATGTTAAGGACACAGGAAACTCCATCAGGAGAAGAAGTGGAGGTTCAAGAACAAATGGAGCCTCAGTTACCTGCTAATCTCCAGCCTGACGTTCAAGATGATGTGTTGCCATCTGACAGCGTTTCAAATCAAGGAAGCAAGTCAAGCTCTAAAATATCATCAACATCATCTGCACGTCTCAGGGCAGAAGCTGAAATGGCTGCCTTGCTCACACGTCAAAATATGCTCAAAGAAAAACATGCTATTGAAGAACAAGAGGAGCAACTTAGGAAAAGGAAAGAACAGCTTCAACTTGAAGCAGAAATAGCTGCAACTGCTGCAAAAGTAAATGTGCTGAAAACTGGATCTGCAGTGCAAAGCTCAACTTCAAGAAAATCCAATGGTATGGAATCCTATTTTAAAACAAAGGACAATATTGTTAAAACTCTTAATGCTAATACCTTTGTTCCACAGACAAAGAGAAATGCAATTAATGAAAATGCAGAGCTTCAAATAAAACCAGTGCAACAAAATGTGACAAAGAAAAGGTTTGCACCTCTTCTTGGATCTTCTCATCCTGTAAACAGAACAATATCAAATATGCCTCTGCAGCAAGCTGCTCAGTCAGCAACCAATGAAAATCTGTTATCCATTATGGAGAAACAAAATGAATTAACTTGCATGTTGGTTCATCAACAAAGTCTCTCTTTACTACCCAAAAGAGATATTCAACCTTTTGATGGCAATCCCCTTTATTTTCAGGCTTTTATGCGCTCATTTGAACAGGTCATTGAATCAAAGACTGGTGATCCTGACGATTGCCTGCATTACCTCGCACAGTACACCAGGGGGCAGCCTAATGAACTTGTCAAAAGCTGTCAACATATGTCAGATGGTGGTGGATATGTAAAAGCAAAGACTATGCTGTATGAGCATTTTGGAAATGGACATGTTATTGCATCTGCTTATTTGAATAAAGTTCATTCGTGGCCATTGATTAAATCAGAAGACGGAAAAGCTCTTCAGGCATACTATTTGTTTTTACGTGGGTGTTGTAATGCAATGGAGGACATTCATGATCTTTCTGAATTAAACACACCTGCTAATATGCTTGCTGTGATTAAAAGATTGCCATATAAATTAAGAGATAAATGGCGAACAGTAGCATGTGACATCCTCGAGAAGCAGCATCGAAGAGCAACATTTATTGACATTGTTTTCTTTATTGAGCGTCAAGTCAAAATTATTACAGATCCTGTCTTTGGAAACTTAAGTGATGCTCCATCAATAAATTCATCAGCCAAGAGCATAGATGGAGGAAAACGTTTTTCTCGTCCAAGAATTACAGGAAATAGCTTTGGCATCACTACCTCTGCTGTTGAGAGAAATAATCCGTCAGAGTCTCAAGACCATCAGACTGATGTGAAGATTTGTTTGTTTTGCAGAGGTGAACACAAACTGGAATTATGCTCTCTGCTTGAAAAGAAACCTCATAATGAGAAGATTTCATTTCTTAGGAGAAATGGCGTCTGTTTTGGTTGCCTGTGTACAGGGCACATCAGCAAAGAATGCAGACAACGCCTTTCATGTAAAATCTGTGGTTTCAGACATGCAAGCATTCTCCATATTTATAACAAGAAGAAGAATGAAGTTCAATTTGATGCTGAAGCAGTCAAATCTCTTGAAACAGTTCAGACTAGTGGTCTTACTGGGGCCGGTGAGCAGGACTGCAAGCTTGCCATTGTGCCAGTCAAGGTGAAATCAAAGAAAGGTCAACGAATATTGGAAACATATGCCTTTTTAGATCAAGGAAGTTCAGCATCCTTCTGTACAGTGGGTCTTTTGGATAAGCTGAATCTCATTGGGAGAAAAACAAAGATTCTCTGCACCATGGGACAAGAGAAAGTTGTGGACAGCTTCATTGTATCTGAACTTGAAATCGCTGGATTGGACAGCGACATGTATTATGACATGCCTGACCTCTTTACTCAGCACAAAATGCCTGTAGACCTGAGTAACATCCCAAAGCAACAAGATCTGGATATCTGGCCACACATGAAGCATGTTTATTTGCCAGAGATCAAAGCACAGGTGGAGCTTTTGATTGGCATGAACATGCCCAGAGCTCTAGAACCTTTGGAGGTCATTAGGAGCGAAGGTGATGGACCTTTTGCCACTAAAACTGTGCTCGGCTGGACAGTGAATGGGCCGATTGACCGAGAATTTTGGGAAAGAACGGATGGTCTGTCAACTGTCACCATGAACAGAATTTCTGCTGTTACACTGGATAACCTATGGAAACAACAATTCAAGATGGATTTTCCTGAGAACAGCCATGAGGAGCAGATGGGGCTGTCGAAGGAAGACTCCAAGTTTTTGGAGTTGACAAGCAAGACAGTAACCTTACTTGACGGACATTACAACATTGCATTGCCTTTGAGAGACCGAGACTTAAGAATGCCTGATAACCGCATAATTGCTGAACAACGTGCTTTAAGCTTAAAGAAAAGGTTAATCAGAGATAAAGACTTCCACAAAGACTACATTGCCTTCAAGGAAGATCTTCTATCCAAAGGTTATGCAAAAAGAGTGCCAATCACAGACTTGGAGCGCAGTGATGGAAAGGTTTGGTATATCCCTCACCATGGGGTGTACCATCCTACCAAGGGAAAGATTCGGGTCGTCTTTGATTGTGCTGCGTCATTCCAAGGCATTTCTCTCAATGCACAGCTCCTGAGTGGCCCCGATTTAACAAATAGCCTGGTTGGCGTGCTGACTAGGTTCAGAAAAGAGCCTGTTGTTTTGATGTCTGACATTGAAGCCATGTTCCATCAGGTGCATGTGCCAGAGGAAGATGCTGACCTATTGAGGTTTCTGTGGTGGCCTGGTGGTGACTTTAATCAGAGCATGCAGGAGTACCGCATGGGTGTTCATTTATTTGGAGCAACATCATCTCCAAGTTGTGCTAACTACGCTCTGCGGAAATGTGCAGAAGACAACAAAGCAGATTTCAGCCAGCAGGTGATTGATACCATTTTGTATAGTTTCTATGTGGATGACTGTCTTGTCTCAATAGACACTGAAGAGGAAGCTATATCTCTTTATTCAGACCTTAGACTCATCTGCGCCAAAGGTGGCTTCCACTTAACAAAGTGGATAAGTAATAGTCAGCGTCTTGGCAGCAATACCTGAGGAAGAAAGAGCCAAAGAGGTTAAAAGCCTAGATCTTGATAGTGACATCTTGCCTGTTGAACGCAGTATTGGGAGTATGGTGGTGTCTACAGTCAGATGCGTTCAAGTTCTGCATATCCATCCCAAACAGACCCTTGACCGAAGAGGATCCTTGCCACTGTTAGCACCTTCTATGACCCCTTGGGTTTCTTAGCTCCTGTCATTTTCATAGCTAAAAGAATCCTTCAAGACCTGTGTCAGAAGGGAATAGGATGGGATGATGCTATTCCAGAAGCAGTTGCTCAAGAGTGGAAAAGCTGGCTGGAAGAATTGCAGCTGTTGGACAAACTCAGCATCAAAAGATGTTTGAAATCTACTGATTTTGGGAAAGCAATCACCGCTCAGTTACACCATTTTGCGGATGCGAGTGAGAAGGGGTATGGTGTTGTTACCTACCTCCTGCTGCAGAACAGTTTTTCCCAAATGCACAGTTCCTTCATAATGGGGAAGTCCAGGGTGGCACCTTTAAAACCAGTCACAATTCCCCGTATGGAGTTGACGGCGGCTGTGTTGGCAGTTCGCATGGACATACTGTGGAGAAGAGAACTAAGGCTTCTCCTAGATTCAGTGTTTTGGACAGACAGCGCTTCTGTATTGAAATATCTCAATAACAAGACTTCCAGGTTCCGTGTTTTTGTGACGAATCGAGTGTCAGAGATTCTCAGTGCTTCTGGTGTCTCCCAGTGGAGATTTGTGAATACAACAAATAACCCCGCAGACATTGCCTCCAGGGGTATGAAGGTAGAATCATTTCTACATAATACTACATGGTTATCTGGTCCTGCATTCTTACACAGGCAGAGAAAGATTGGCCTGTAAACCCAGAAGACATACAGAAAATTCCACATGAAGACCCTGAAGTCAGTGTCTGCTTTTATTGGTGTTTTCCCTGCACAAGATGATGATCATCCTTTGATGTTTTTGATTCATCGTGCTTCATTTGGACTCGTCTTCTCAGAGTGATGGATTGGATTTTGAGATTCAAAGTTTATTTCAGAAGGATGATGTTTACGCACGGAAACGATGGAAACAGGTCCAATATATATCTGATCTGTTCTGGAAGAGATGGATTAAAGAATATCTGCCTCAACTTCAACAGCGTCAAAAGTGGATGAAGATTAGCCGCAACTTCGTTCCTGGAGATGTGGTCCTTATAATGGATGACTCTGCACCTCGTGGTTCCAGGATCATGGGAAGAATCACAGAAACTGTGCCAGACAAAAATGGACTTGTACGTCAGGTCAAGATTAAGACCCCAACCAGCCACTTATGTAGACCCATTACAAAGATATGCCTTCTTCAAGAGACCTCCGAACAATGAAAACAACACATTTGACTTAACTCAACTTTTGACTTAACCTTTTGACTTGACTTTACTACAACTAGATGTACATCGCAGACTGACTATGTTTAGGCTAAGTGCTGGTAACCTCTGGCCTATAACTGACTGACTATTGGACGGACAATTTTGAGGAAAAAGGAGAAAATGACTGTTTGACTATTTGAAAATGACTTTCATGGACTTTTTGAATGTGTTGTCTCAATGTGTGTTTAATGTAGTGTATATCTTGTGTTATGGTGTTATACATGTAATTATTACTGTGTAATGATGTAATAATTAGGGGCCGGAATGTTGTGGACAGGCGGAGCGTGGGATCACGTGGGGTTATTAGAAATTATAGATCACCTGTTGTGCACCTGGTGGGAAATGAGTGGGTGATGGGGGAGGTTTTACTTTTGCTGACCGCCGCCGCCACCACCTTAAGCTATTATGGTGTTTTTGTCCTTGATTACTGTCGGATCCGTTTATTTTTAGCCATGCCTTTTGGACACTTTTCTGTTTTTGGATGTTGATAAAATAAAACCCTTTTTAACTGCATCCTGCCTTGGAGTGTTGATCAGCTGGCGCGTCAACAAGATTTCCCCATTCAGCCGCTCAGCGACCTTATTTGATAGTCGCCTATACCTGTGTTGTGCATATATCAAATTATTGTTTAACCAGGTGCTGAAGCGTCAAAGTTGAAGGAAATATGAGCAATTAGGCAAATGAAGCAAACAGAATGATCAAGGAAAAAAAATTTGCACTCTTTACCAAAGAGGACAAGTTGAAGTTTACATATAAAGGAAATCATGAAGTGGAAAAAGCTAATATTTTGAGCTGTAGAGTTAGCTGGTGTAAACAGAGATCATTCATTTTTAAATTTGCCAAGGTATGTATTCATATCTCGGTGACCTCTGGGAAGTCAAACCAAGTAGAAACATTATCTGTTTAGTTGCTGCAGCATATGATCATGTGTGTGGACATGAACTCAGAAACATGACCCTTTAGCCTAAACATGTAAAAGCTAAGTGAGACATTTTAGGTCTTAACAGATACCTGTGGAGTTGAAATATTGCTCTCAACAGTAAATCAGAGCAACATACCATATGCAGCATCTATGCTGTGTATTAACTTTTGATTTGTTTGCATTATCCCCAACTATGTCTGAACAGAATGTCTAACAATACCGTGTCATGATGTTTTCACATGCATGTGAATGTTTCCATGTGGAAATGATTTCTGCAGGAAAGTTCTGAATGTATGTACACGCTGTTAGATTTAGTTCCCAAGGCTACTGTTTTCAACATCAAATCAAAACAGAGAATAATATCCAATACAAATGTAAATTGGGTTTTATTTTAAGAGGCTGTTTTGTTGATCTCAAAAATCCTTTAGAACCTGAAATGGATAGCTTAGAATTTTTTAACTGGGGTTCTGTTGAACGGCTGCAAGCAGTTGGTGCCTTACATGCTGTATATAACTCTTATGACTTCATTTATGCTGCTTTACCTCAGAAGTTGGAATTTGCCGCTCGGTTTGATGTCAGACAAACCCAGCAGTAACAGTGTTTTAGTTAGGAAGTCAGAATTTCAACATGGTGACGGCCATAGACATTGTTTTCAGTAGGTCTTACAAACATAATTTTAAGCTTCCCTTTCCGTGAGCAAGTGCCACTTTTGATTTGTTCAGTTTATTGTTGCAGGTGCTAAATATATAATTGATTTACAATGTTATGTTTAACATTGTAAATCAATGTTAAATGTGTCTTATTTTACAACATACATCTCTATCTTAAAATAAACATGATTCCATTACATCTTACTACTGTTGATGTGAGAAGGGGCCATGTTGAAACAGAAAGTCAGCATTACAAGCTGTAACTGGGGATAATCAGAGCTTTTAAAGTTTCTCACTGGGAAATCTATCTGCAGAGGGTTTTCCAATTGATTTTCTTAAACTGGGAAGTTAGAATTAATTGGTCTGGTAGACTTAACCTAAAAAGTTGTCCAAAACAGGCCCAAGACTAAAACTTTATTTTACTTTCGTAAAGCAAATACAATCTAACAAAATAACATGGCAGTTTATGCAAACACAGTTGTAGGTTCTGATGCATCTTACCATGGGCATTTGTTTACGCAAGAAACCTAAACAGGAAATGACAGCAACAGATGGTGTGTCACCAATGATCTTCCCACATGAAACACAAACGTAAAACAACAAAAAGAGCATATCGTGCACTTTACAAACTAGACGACATCACAAGGAAATAACACTGGGTAGCAATATTGAATATGGAAGAAATTTAAGCTTCAGCATACCACCAAACAAGTTACTTAGTCAGGTGGCTGGAGTAAAAAAAAAGTCAGTGTTTTCGAGTGCCCATAGCAAAGCCCTTGAAAGTTTTGTGCAAGCAACGCTACCTTAAAATCCCCACTTAGTTACAGCTATTCAGTAAAGAGGAATGGGCAAAAATGAACGCAAAATGTGACTTATATTAACTTCTGACTTTAAAGAGAGTATATAAAAATCTTGAAAAAAAAAAAAAAAAAAAAACTCTTGATATTCTGGCGTTTAGCAAATAGAAATTATTTTGGTAATCCAAACTGCCCTAAAGCAGCAGAGGTTTGGTGTGATTTAATATCAAACAATAAGAAAGAAGGTTATATGATTTATAGGTAAACATCTGGTTTCAACAGAAGAAGAATAAGCATACATTCAAGTGAGCTAATGGTAATAAAATATTTAAACAAGGATAACATACTCTTGGTGAGACATAAAGTGTTTTTGACATTTTAACAGAAAAAGGTTTGAAAGAAAAAAAATCTGAACTCTCCCTTTAAACTCAGACAAGAAGCTTGAGGATTGTGCTATAACATGTGCCAGATGCTAGTTAGCATATTCTGTGGCGATGGGCACCGGTTTGTGCCAATGATTCTCCACACAATGTAACATTCAACATCAACATGAAGATGTAAGACAAGAGAAACAAAGAGAGAAAGCCAGCGAGGTGGACCCCAACATGTCCATATATCAGAAAGATCACTGAGTAAGTCTTTGGCATTAAACAATGAGGGTCTCTGACGAAAGATATGTGCCACACTAGCAAAGACAAAGACGTGACTGTCATCTGACAAGATGTTATGTCACTGGCATCAAAATGAAATTTATTGCTTTCGTCTCAAGTGCCAGATGTGCAGACAAGAACATGTAAATGCGAACATGCAAATACAAGTCGACACTGTGCGGTGGTGGGGAGAAACACAGCACAAAAACACACAGATTCGTCAACATTCAGAGAACACACTGAGAAAACATGTTCCCTTAGTCATTGCTTTCTGCAACTCTGCCTTTCCGTAGCCAACACCAGCAAATGTAGGTAACCCATTCATCATCCCTGCAAACATTTACCACACATTAACAACACCCAGTCCTTGCCTGCCACCCAACCTTGTTCACCCATTTGCCAGGTTCTCGGTTCTCCCCTTCCCAAGTCTACTCTCGGTCTCAGCTGTCTGTGGGACTCAAAGGTGCTAGCAACACTTTTTGTCATGATAACCCAAACTCCTGCATGTTATCTATGCACGCTGGTGAACGTGGACTACGACTGCAGAGCTCGAGTCAGCCCACAACAGTTTTGGTGCCAATTCTGTGGGATGAGCTTCAGCAGCAGATTGAGAACAAGTTTCTCTGGTAAACAGTATGTCAAAAACTTCTGCTTGTGAACAGCGTCAAGTCTTATTACATTCTCCTGGCAACGGAAACAAACATTGGTTTTATTTTTTGATAGGGGAACTGAACTGTGGGCGTGTTCTCAAGCTGCTCATGATAAGATTAGCTGTAGACTGAATGACCCATTGCCGTTTTGAACACATCCCTGGTGCAGCAGTTCAGTATGGCACTTTCATATTCTCTTTGTATTTTCCTTGTGCTTTCTTCACTCTCCCCAGCTTCTTCCCACAGGAAACATCCAGTGGCAGCTCTTTATTGCTACCGTCACTCATGACATGTCTGACCTTGTGCTTGATATGGAAAAGTCTAAGTGAGACATTACCCATTCAAGCTTCGGCAGATTAGGTTTGTAAACAAATGCCTGCTTATCATCTACACTATTCGCCTATTGTTTCACAATCTGTGCTACGATTATACAGTTGGGATTAATTGTAGCTGACGGGGCATCAACTGAATTTTTCCTGATAATTAGAAAAGCTTACTTTGGTCTGAGAGTAATCGACTACACAAACTGAAACAATCATCTGATGAATCTTCCAATACAAGCTTAAGAAAAAATAATTTCACATATCTTTATACATCTGTGTACAAGACCTTGGGTGGGGTACTTCCTTCCTCTCTGAGTATGTTTTAGTCACCTTTAGTTGAGTGAGAATGTGTCTCTGACTAATGTTATGTCACAAGTAGGCTTGTTTTCAGAAGTAATTAAAGATGATTTAGAACAATTGTGCGGTTAAGACCATGTGGCTTGAATCTTTGTAAATTTCTCCTTTTGTGTGTTGTAATAGCTGCTTTCAGGCCTTTCACTGACGAATGACTCTTAAAGTTTTAGTGGGTCTTTTTCATCAGCAAAGCTTATAATTTAAATCTTTATTAGAACATGTTGTATGATGTGTGTGTGTGGATGTGAAAACACATGATGGAAGAAGGGCCCACCCAGGAAGTGACTCCACCCTGCAAGGACGCACAGAATCCTCCCCCCCCCCATTACCCCAGCCTTGCCGAAGTGAGGAGAGAGCGAGCCGCGGCTCATATAGCCTCTCCGTTTGCCCCCTCTCAAAAGCCTCCATTGTTCCCGGCAGTCAGCGCCCAGAGAGTGAGCTAAAGGGAGTTATGAAGCTCGCCAACGGGGCAGAGGCTGGGGTGGGGTGGGAGGTGTTGGGTTGGTGCCTAAAACCACACGGAGGACAGGGAGCCAGACATAGAGCATCTCTGTGCAACTCGCAGCCTACTGCTGGAGGTTTGCCTTAGCTCAACAGCACTGTATGAAAAACTCCACAACATGACGCAAAAAGCACACCTAACTGTCAGAGGCACCAACCGACCCGACGATCCCAAGTTGTTGGGCTCTCCATATTTGGTGCTGCTTGTTTGCCAGCTTGAAAAGGGTTTTGTTTTCTCTCCCTCTCGTTAATTTGAAGCGCTGCTTGAATTGGCCAGTCAGAGAGAAGGCAGCTGGACGGAGCCCTGGGCAACTTGTTAACATTTGTAATAGAAAATAAGTGTCATGGGACTGTAACGGTCACAAGTATATAAGAGGGGAAGTACAGTGCTGGTCAACAATGAGCTCAGTTGTGTCCATTTTTATGGCCAGTTTCTAATATAAATAGAGGGAGATGAGCAAGCTTGTGAAATGTTTCTTGTTTTATTGAAACTGTATGAACAAAAACACTGCAATTAAATAAGAGGTTTGCATGAAACACATGGCACAAATGGACGACATCATGTCAAAGCAAAAGAAATGGATCATTGCAAACATTTGCAGTGTCTAAAGTCTAAATCATTAAACATTACTCCTCTTGTTCAGTGCACATATTAAACAAGTTTTAAAAGCAGGCAGGGTAAGATAAGAGTATTTATACATCCAATTAGCACAATTACAGCTGGAACACAATATCAAAAAAATGCCTGCTTAACACTGAGCACTAAAACTAAGTGCAGCTATGAAATGTTATCCTGTGTGCAATATGCAGTTAACAACTGGACGGTTGTTCTAGTAACATAAACAGAAGAATACACTGTTAAGCTAATACTTATATCACGTCTAGCAACCTATGGCGGCACAGAGACCCGAAGTAGAGCAGGGGCCAGCTGAAGAAGTCCTTTCAAGACACACTCGTAGCACACTTCAAAACTTTGAAATCCTCTGCGCTAGCGAGAGAATACCAGAAACAGTGGCACAAACCCTTCTGCTAAATTTCACAGATTTGTATTAGGTTTTAATGTGTCAGTGTTAAAGTGGGCAGAATGTCACGGTGGTCCTGCAAACGAGGGCTGCTGTTTCTGCTGCGCTCATCCTCAGAAAGGACGCCCATGGTCAGGACAAGCTCTGCACGCTGTGCTTCATGCAATTGGCTGAGGTGTCAGGTATTTTGGCCTCACGGGAAACTGTTGTTCTAACTGGTGCTCCAGAATGACTTCACTACAGTGAAAAAGTATTCGCCCCATTACAGGTTTCTTCTGTCCTTGCAGTTTTTGTTACGTTCAAACGTTTGATGTTTTCAAAAAATATATAGCATAAAGTGAGTGATTACAAAAATCAGTCCCCTTATGATTATTTTTTGTATTTATTGAGGGAAAATAAACTATCCAAACCAACCCAATCGTACACAAAAACATGGTCACTAACCCTGGTAAATCACAACTTATCTGTGGTTTGTGAAAACCACAGAGTTTAATTTTCCAAGTCACATCCAGGCCTCAATACAGCCAGGAATATAGAATCAATAAATTGCTTAAATAAAACCTGCCTGACAACATATGGGATGCTAAAAAAAAAACAAGAAACATGGCACAGTGGTGAACTTCTCCAGGAGTGGCTTCGCCACTAGAATTACTCCAAGAGGGCATCAATGACTCCATCCAGGATGGCACAAAAGAACACAGAATAACATCTAAAGCACTGCAGACCTCACTTGCCTCACTTAAAGTCAGAGTTCATGATTCGGAAATAGTAAAGAAAGTGGGCAAAAGTGTCTTTAATAGTAAAAACCACTGCTGAGCAAAAGAGACGTGAAGAGGTCCTTTGAAATTTCCCAAAATGACTGATGACTGGCCGTGACTGAACTTAAGCAGCCTGGTTTATGCAAGCATTTGAGCAAGTCTACCTTTCAATGCCTAATAAAATAAAAAGGCTTTGGAGTGGCAATGTCAAAGTCCAGATTTTAGTAAAATTGGTGCGCAGTGGAATGACCTTAAACAGCTTGCTTACTTTAAAGCAACCCTCCAACAGGGCTAAACTAAAACAATTCTGCAACATTTTTTTTGTCTAGCAGCAACTAACTGCCATTTATTGCAACGTTTAAGTGCAAAAAAAAAAGCAAAAGAAAAAAAAACTGTAATGGGGCGTAATGCTTTTTGAGGCACTGTACAAAACCATCCTATGATTTGTTCATACTGTATACTGAATATTGCCAAATTCTAGCCTATGCAACTGCAAGAAAATGAGAAAGTTGCTCGCTCTATCCTATGTAGTGCCAATGAATTCAATATATATATATATATACATATATATATACATACATCCTGTGGATTTGCAACAGTATTTTCTATTTCCTACCCTCCCATCCCCCTTTTGTATTTGATACATTTCTCCATTGCGTTGACTTCTCAGTTAAACAGTAATTTTGCTTACCTACTTCCCTTTAATGGAGAGCAATGCCTTCTTCATGGTGTCAGATTGTTTGTTTACTCAATCAACAAAATGCTTTCCAAAAAGCACAACAAAAGAATTTGCTGTCCCCTTGTTTTTTTGTTTTTTTTTCCCTTCACTTCAGGAACACGAGGGAAGAGAGAGCTTTTTTGGGGAGGTAAGCAGGGGAAAACGAAGATGTTGACTTGTGCACCCCCTCTTGTCTCACACACGCTACAGTACACACTGTATATACACACACAACAAAACACTCGACCCTCACTGCACCCCTTGGTTTGGCATCATTTCAAGTCCAGGTTAGATTAGTTTAGTTCTGGCATTGTGCTCGTTTTAATTATCAAACTCAAAGTCACAGTTCAGTAGTTTAGGATTTCCAGAACTTTCCTCGCTCCTGCTGCTTGGTTGACTTTTTCTTCAAGGGCTGCAGAGGACAGAAGGAAAGGAAAAAAAATGAATCAGTAAGGGCTTTTAAATTGAACATTATCCTGCTGAATTCAGAATATTTAAGCTTTCTGTTATTGTGACATTAATTCGCTGCTAGTGGCAATTTTATTTTATGTTTTTATTAGGCACACATTGATTTAAATATGGATAGAAAAAAATGATTTAGCTGTAGATTTTAATAACAGATTGAAAGGGGTTACATAAGCTTTTAGTTTGTTTATTCCCTTTTAGTATATCTTACCATCAAGTTTTTGGAATGACAGTGAGCAAACAGACAAAACTGAACCATTAGTTGCTGAAATAACAAACAAAAATGGCTGATTATAACTCCTAGCCCCAGTCCCAGCAAACACAAATCTTCTGTTCCTAAGGATTAAATCAAGCTGCCATTCTGAAACCTGCCCTCCTGATGACCACTGCTCATGTACGCTGACACTGAGTCAATAAACAGAGTAATTTGGAGGCAAGAGAGAGTCACTTGTCACCATGAATGCCTAATTTTTACATCTTGAAGGCATGGGACTGTGTCAGTAAAAGGAGCAGCATTCACCGGGGTGTCAGGAGGGTTTTTAATGGGGAGAAAATGTTTGTTACAATGAGGGTAAAAAGGGTTCAAATCATTAGGAGACAGAATTAAGTTGGAGAACTTTACAGAGACAACAACGCTGTCTTTTTTTGCAGGTTTTCTGCTCTTGGTAGACCTACGACAAACACATACACACAAAAAAAGACACTTACTACGATCCAATACCATAATATTCTCATAATGGAAGGCATGTTCTGTGGGAACACCGTCACTTGGAAGATATTTTGCTTATTTCTCAGAGGGAAGTAAGGTTTTCAAAATAGGGTTGACACCTTTAGGCCATTTATGGCTGCAATGCTGCAGTGCTGGGAATCCAATGTCAACTTATCACCACAGACCAACAAGCCCCATTACATCACTGTAAATGATGTAATGGGACTGTTTAATTAATGACTAAAGGTTTGGCTCAACTTTTAGAGAAAGCAAGAAGTGATGACTCTGAGCACAACTTTGTTTTAACATTCACTGTGTTGTCAAAGCTGTACATGGCTTACAGTGAAAGTAGGTTACAAAGATTTGAGCACATGTTGTCGAGTTCAGACGGCAAACATGCAGCTTTTTGTGGCTTTGTATGAAACAACGCAATGAATATTTCTCTAACAAAAATCAAACAAAAAGTGTACACATGTATCTAGCCTTTTTGACACTGATACCCCTAAAATACAATGCAACCTGCTGCCTTCATAATCACCTAATTAGGTCATAATGCATTTAATTAATTTCACTAAATATGTTCATTGTTAAACACTGTCATGGCAACGTTGTGCTTCTCTTTATTAACATTTGTTGCAAGATGCAAAATTGATGTCTAGATGTTCTGCATCTAATATGACAACACTTGAAAAATAAAAAAGATAACACTTTCAGTCTCTAGATTTCAAAATCTGGAAGAGACGGACTCTACAAGACTAAGTCTCTCTTATTGGTAAGAGACAGACCCTAAAGGACTTGCAACTGTGAAGTATGAACTCAGTGGGGCTCGTTAAAAATGCATCCAACATTTTTAGATATTTATTTTCAAGAAACTTTGAAAATTGTACACCATTTCCTTTCTATTGTAAATTTATGTACTTCTTCCTGCATTGAAGTTTGCCATTCTAACATAAAAAAAAATCAGAAACATTCGACATGCAAAATTTAGCAAGACAGACTTACGAGTATTTGCCCATCCTCCTCAACACTGCTATCACAACAGCGATGACAATTACCACGGCCACGATGGCACCAATCACAATTCCCACTATTTGTCCGGTGCTCAGGCTCTCTGAAAGATAATGGTTATTGGGGGTGTATTTCATCTACAAATCATTATTATTTTTTTACTATTATTGTTCTGAAAAATTGCAGACTATTGGACTGAGTCTTCAGTCACCTTCAGTTTCCACCGTTACACCTGCGCTGCCATTGTCGGTCCCCGCAGTTGCGTCCGCACTCGTGATGGGTGCTACGGTCTCGTGAATGAAGGGGCTACTGGTCTCCTCGGGGACGCTGGTTTCGAAAGCGGGGGCTGCAGTGGTCTCGGGAGGAGGTGAAGTCGTCTCAGCGGAGGCTGAAGTGTGCACGGTGGGAGCTCCGGTTACTTCCACGGTAGTTGTATCGAGGATCTGATTTGATTCTGTAGTAGGGACATCGGTGTTGGCCTCCTTTTCAGTAGTACTGAGCACTACATCTTGAGGGGCAACTTGTGGGTCGGTGGGAGAAGGACCGGTGACGATTGTTTCTTCTGTTTCCTTTGTTACCAAAGAGTAGTATGAGGTGACTGTCGTAGGACCTGAGAGGAGCGATTATAAAAGATCCCAAATAAGTTTTTTCTTTAACACTTTTATTTATGCTGATTTTCACACAAACATCCAATAATCTACATTTTCTCTGCCATATAATTCAAATCCACTTTATGAAGGAAGGGCTTTCTCTCCCAAATAAGTTTTATTGTGTTATTTTATGTTATTTTTTTCCCCTCTTATCATGCATTAGATAAACTAGTAGAAATTTGTGTTTTTATCCTGAAGCTTCTCTCTGAGCTGCGACCACATGCTAGCTTGAAAATCAGTTATCAGTTTTGTTACTGAAGTAAATGTGTTCTCAGTGAACATTACAAGCTTGAAAAGAAAGGAAACTGTGCCCTTTATTACAATATCTGGTTGTAGAAACCTCATGGCATCACAAAGAGACAGTGCATCAGAATTTCAAACGATTGTAAAACCTTACAAAAGCAAGCAGATGCATTGTCCTCTCCCTTTTTGGACTGGTCCCACAGAGTGAGGTTGTTAAATCAAACTGACACTCGACACAGAGGTTCTCCCCTTTGTTTAGAAGGGTGCCACAAGAGACTTATGCAGCATTTCTCATTACTATTGTCCCATCATTAGTGCACAGTTACCAAAACCAGTGAGTCTGCCACACCCAGTGACCTCATAAAATGTACATCCTGCACCCCTCCATCCTGCCTTTAGATTTGCGTCTTTTCTCTGTGTAGGAGAATGCCACATCCTCCGCCTCATTTCCTGTGGAAGGAGCCGCAGTGTCAGGACGGCACGGGAAGGCTTGTTAACCCAGAGCCGCTAGCCCACTTCAGATCTGATGCAACATCTAAGAGTGTGGGAACTTCTACTTTGGTTTGTCAAGTCCTAAAGAATACATTTTGGGCAGTTATCAAAATGTGAGGATACATTTTGATAACCGCTTTCATAAATGAGAAAGCATGTCAAGAAAATGTCACATTTCATTCTCTCTTGAATAATTGACATCTAAAATTAAGCATTTTTTAGAGCCTGCACGTCTGTCTGTGCTGCTGATTATCTTGGAAATATTTAAGAAAATAAACACGTATTTATCCTAGCATTGACTGTGAGCCAGCCTAATTTCAATGCAATCATTCCCCACCAGTAGTGCTTGCTTCATCTCCCCAAGGTCTATATCCTTCCAGCCACAACTGAAAGTTTAGCCTGAACAGCACCACTTGAAAATTAAGGAGCCAGCCTTCAGCGGGGCACCAAAATTACAGCCTGCAATCAACTTTCCACTGACAAAAAGTTGGCTTACAAACATCTCCTTCTCTTCTGGAAAAGTGAAATCTGCTGGTTAGAAATCTACTTATGCCCCAAAACTTTATTTCTACTGAGAGCTGAAAAAGAGTCTTTTAAGCTCAGCCACTGTCATTAATGTCCGTCCATTTCCACTTTATTAGACTTCTACTAAATATGTGAAACGATAACGAATCCTTTCAAAACGTCCAAAAATAACCCTGGATGGCCTTCGCCGCCTTCATTATGACCAGGCGGGCGGAATACAACAAAACATTTGTTCCCACTGCCGCCGACCATTGAATGGGGGGCGGGGGGCTTCAATCCGTTTGTTTGGACCGTCTGTAAATGAAGATAAAATGGTCTGCGCTTCACAGAGTATGGCTACATACTATGTGTAATCACCTCCCCTAAACTCCTCTAACAATTGTTTCATTATGTGCTCAGTTCCCACAATTAGCTCAGAGTAGTATTTCCTCCCCACAAAAATAACCCTTCTGGGTTAATGCAGCTGCATTAGTGAGCAACTCTGGTGAAATCTGTTTCCCCTCTTAATCCCCCACCCCTTCTCTTTTAATCTACTCCATCTCTCTCTCTCTTTCTGTGACCATGCCACTCCCTGAGGAGAACAGCAAACTGATTCCTGAGGATAAGTTTGTCAGGGCCAAAACTGAATCATTGTACGTAGGGGTGGATATAGGAAGGTCGGACAGATTGAAATCGCAAGGGTGGGGGGGATCTTCCTTGGGTATTCAGTGATTCAAAACTGGGAAGCTGGGGAACATGATGTCATGATGAATGCGGTCGGCTTTTTGGACATGTAGGGTATAATACTGAATCTGAACATCTAATCCAAAGCAGGTCCAGGCCTGGAACCAAACCCCAGAGAATAGGTTTGGACTACTACCATCACATTTGAGCTAACCGTTGAAAGGGCATGTTAATTTTGTCAGCTCCTGAGCGCACCCGAGTTTAAACATTTTTGTAATGGTCTCAAAAATGTGAGTGCCACACTTTGGATAGATAATAAGATTTGATTTGATTAGTGGTAAGAAACTTTGCCCCAATCTGACATTCATGGTTGCAAACCAATTATGTCTTTTTGAGGTCAACCAGGCTATGAAAGGGCTTCAAATTTACACCCTTGATCCTATATCAGATCAATCTGACCACACACATATACACACTCACTTGCCTCCACGTCGGCATCAAGCAAGCTTGAAACAGCATCTGACTGCCTGAAATGTTAGCAGATGCCCTTTTGTTAGAGTTTGAGAATGCCTGCATGCCTGTTGGTTACAGTTGGCTCCACATGATTCAATCAAGGGGTTACATATGGCCTTTGGTGATGTGTGATGTATGGTGAACTGCTTATTTTGGGAGAGGAATTGCATTAGCAACTCCTGAGGTTCCGGTTGGCCGAACTTCAACAGTGAAGATGCATGGAAAGTGGTTTGATTGTAGACGGAGACGGGGAAGCAGAGCAGTTGGCTTTTAGCTTAGAGCCGAGTCTCCAAGACACAATTACTGTTTATTCCTGATCCTTTTTATCATCTAGACAAGATGGATTACAACTGCAAACATACACAGAGCGTGTACACCAACGAGTAATGATTGGGTTTATGACCTAAACGTCTGTATCCAGTTGGATTTAATAGCTAGCTAGTCAACATCCATTTACCCAGGTAAGAAAGGGGTCTTGCTGCAAGACCCCTTCACCTGCGGTTGTGGTCATCTGAAGATTTTTCAGTTTCGGTGGTCTTGGCCAGTAGTGAGCTGATTGTTATCTCAAAAACCCCAATCAGTGAACTCACCAGATGTATTACTTGTTGCACTGACGACGGTAAACAACAGAGATTCAAAGTTTTATTATTTTTGCAGGGGGAAACACAAAATAAGTAAAAAGATCAAATTATTTTGTTTTATGTCTGTGAGTTAATCAAAGATCAAACTCTCAGAAAGAAAGGCAGCAAGAATTTGAGTAAATAACTCGATCTCTGAATAGAGTACAGAACAGTCGGTCAGTTTTATCTTTTTAAACATCTGACCTCTGTCTATTATGATACATGCTGGGTTGGGAAATGTTAGAGTTGAATGGAATAGAACAGACTAGAATAGAATAGAAATTCATTTATTGTCCCACATTGGGGAAAAACCTGTCCATCAACAGCAAAATGACTTTACCAAAACTTTTGGAAAAGATTCAATTCTCTGGAATCCACATAAAAACACTGACATTTTCAGGGGGTTCTTTGGGTTAACTGTGAAGATGCTAGAAGCATTTTTGAAATGGGAACTTTGTAAAAAAAAAATAAATTAATTAATGCTGTCTGATACACAGGGTGAAACGATATCATTGAACACTAAACAACTGATCTTGGCTAGAAAAGCACATTTACCATATTTTCTCCAATCTTCCTACCTTCTTATATATTAAAGTACTAGATCATAAATTGTAATTGACCAACTCAAAGCTTAACAAAAACCAAAGATTAGAAATCCACTGCACATCTCTGAATGATTCATCTCCACTTAGTAAATATAAAACAATGTTCAAGATATATATATTATATATTTTGATAGGAATAAAAATATTTTTACTACAAACCAGCCTGGTTTATGACTTTGGTTGACATGCATTAAGTGCTGCGGATAGACAGAGATGGTAAAAGAGGCTGTGTGAAGACACAGAGCTGCGCTTTCTGCCTGACAAAAATAAAATCTCTTTTATGGGTGTTATTGTGCGAAGCAGGTACACAACAACACGGAGGGCGAGACGAGAACAAAGGGAGTAGCAGTTTCCAATCAGCTGCCTCTGTTTATGTATGTCTGTACGTTCTAATTTACAGCTTAGTGTGGGTGGGAAAGACGA